>NC_138773.1:276206270-276661270 GCF_965119305.1 Pelophylax lessonae
GAGTTAAGTCCTTGTGTAAAAGAAGGAAGTGCAGCCAGTTTGGGATGGTGGTGGCCAGGGACAGAGGATTCCAGTCTGAAGCGTGGCTTAGTGTCTATCTAAGCAGGCCCTTCCCTGCTGTAGGTCCCTATGCTAGGGCTGCTGTGGTATCGAAACTTACTCAATTATAGGGCCTGAACCACAAAAGAAGCAAGGCCTTGCAACTGTATGGTGATCCCTTTTCAAAACTATGGTTTGGAGCAAGACAAGTGTGCTGTGCTAAAGAACTGCTGGAGGGTATTTAGTATTCTACACTGTTAACCTCGTAATGCTCTGGAGCCCAGTGCCTGGGACGGATAGGTACAAACACATGTCTCTGGCTGGAGACGAGACGGGATCCTTTTAGTTTGGGGCCTAGCAGGATGAGTCAACATATGGCTACCTCCAGGTGGTAAACTGACACTCATCATTACTATTGTAGTGCGGTAGTTGCACATATAGCACAGTTTCTCCTATACCCCTGCCTACAACAAATATATGAAATATTCAGTAGGTGTACCAAACGTATGCCAAAAGTGAATTCTTGACAACATAAAACATGGAGACATGGATAGATGAGGGGAGTTTGCTTTGAATATTAAAAATGAATTAAATTGCATTTTCAGCTTGTAGTGCTCAGATACGGTTCAGTTTTACTTTAATATTATGACGTGATCAATCCTGGCATTGTAAGGGGAACAATTGCACCCCCAGCATCCCTTTAGACATACATATTATTCCACAAAAAAGCCTATCTTTAATTATATATTATATATATATATATATATATAGTATATATGAGTTTTTATTGTCATAAATTGCATTCTGTGCCCTTTAATATCTCTCAAATATATGCACGTTACCATGGCAAAAAAGAAGGTTGGATTGGAGAATTAACAGGCACAGTGATGTTTTGCTGGGCACAGACAACAAGCTCCAGTAGGAAAACTGTATTGAAAAACCAGTGCTAATTTTAGGTGACAACTCCCTCTATGCAGCTTTTATAACCGACTGCCGATTTAACTGGTAGCTTTCCAGTTCTAGCTTAAAGACCCTCAAAACTATGGGAAAAGGGACATGTTGTTATCTATTTATTTATATTGTATTGGTTTACCAGAAGAAGGTGGATAACGAATGCTATGAGAATGCAGAGCAGAGCTGACCTATGGAGATTACTATGTATAGTTGTACAGCTGGCACAGTTGGTTAGGTCAACATCTAGAGCTGGTGGGTTCAAGAGTGAGCAACAGAAAAGTTTTCCAGGTCAGTCAGTATAAAGGTAAATTAATAATCTTCCCCATTTCCAACGCCATTAAGTTCATCATTTTCAGACTGCTTGTGAAGAGATGGTGGTTGAAATAAACTTAACAGGTCAGTTCAGATTTCTCCTTATCCAATATTGAACTTAAGTTCTTCTTTGGAGATATAAAGACATTTCCAAGCCACCTAGCTATTGGTAGATATATCTGCTAGTGTGTTCTGTTTGGATAAATTTGGAGTCACTGGTAATACCTACCATGGAACTTCCAGGGACATTGACAGACACTAAGGCGCTTTTCCACTGCATGGAACCGAACGGTTCGGCTCGCTTTTGTGCTTTTCCACTGCTGGTACCGCATGGTACGGTGTAGGAACGGTTCGGTACGGTACGGTGGCGCTTTTCCACTGCATGGAACCGAACGGTACGGCTCTCTAAAACAGTACCACCTCAATTGTGGTTCCAAGAGGTACCATACCGGTACCATATCCCACAATCCTTTGCATGCAGTCACTACTAGCCACTGATTGGTCAGAGAATCGTTGTTATCCCACCCACTTAACTTTAGTACTACTTTAGTGGAAAAGCAAACCATACCGAACCGTTCCAACACCGTACCATGCAGTACCAGCAGTGGGAAAGCAAACCGGGCCAAGCAGGGCCGAGTAGAGCCAAGCCGGTACTTGCAGTGGAAAAGTGCCATAAAGACCACTTCAAATTAAAACTTTACTCCAAGTAGTGTCACTATTCTAAGAAATTCCTGCCAAAAGCCTCAATAATCAGGGACCAAAAGCATCAAAATTCGCAAAAAAAAAAAAAATAATGTCTTGGTCTTAGTTCTTCCAGTAATTTCCACAGGTGAGGACAGGGACACAGCTTGATTTGTAAAATAAAATATTTGCCTGGAAACTCAATTCATGTTATTCTTATTCTTATGCAAAAAAAAAAAAAAAGAACTAATCTTGATCTTGACCCATAAGTGTAGCAAAGTCCACCTCCAGAGAGCCCAATATCAAACTAGATGCATATCACACCTCTAAAGTATAATTTCACTGCCCAAAGTAACAGGAGTACCCACCACATCTACCTCTACCACAGCCAGGGCAAGTATTTCCATTGCTGGAGAATGTGTAAAAAGAACATTCAGCACCAAAAGTCCCACCCATATGCTAAGATCAACCCTATTGCTAAAAAAAAAAAAAAAAAAACAAAGAAAAAAAATTTGGTTTCGTATTTTAACATTAAACTTACAACTCTTTCTGCTCATAATGCAAAAAATGCATGGCCATTGACTACAAAGAGAAAAGCCAACTCTTTCCACATCTGCCACCTGTGGGCACAGCCCAACTGTTTCTAAGGGTGACTCCAGCCCTTACCACAACCTAACCTCCAAGGGCTTCTATACTAAAATACATCATTCATGGAGGTACACATGGCTTTAACCTCTTTAGGTTCAGCCAACCGCATTGTACTCCAGACAGGTGGCTCCTACAGCCACAGTGAAATACCCGTACGCCACGCTCCTCTTCCAGGTACGCCACGCAGGGAGAAGGAACATATAGATTTATAGTAAAAATCAGTACATAATACACACATTAACACTTGTTAGGCATGCACTTGACCCCTTGATTACCCTGAGATGTTAACCCCTTCCCAGCCAGTGTCATTAGTACAATCACAGTGTATAGTATTATAACTGATCACTGTATTAGTGTCACGGGTGATGTGAAGTGTCAGTCAGTTCCTGCCGAGTGTCATTTAGTGTCAGATTGTCCGACGCACTATCACAGTCCCACTATAAGTTGCTAATCACCACCAATACTACTAAAAACAAATAAATGAATAAATAAAAACTCCGGCATATACTGTATATTGCTTAGTTTGTAGACACTATAAATTTCACACAAACCAATCAATATACACTTATTGATTTTTTTTTTTTTTTTACTATTATTACTTTTAAATGTAGCAGAATACATTTTGCCCTACATTTAAGAAAAAAATTACTTTTTTATTGGATATGTTTTATAGCAGAAATTAAAAAATATATATATATTTTTTTATAATAAAAAATAAAAAAAAAAAACAGCGGTGATCAAAAGAAAGCTCCATTTGTTCGGGGAAAAAAATGACAGGAACTTAATTTAGGCACAGCGTTGCATGGCCACGCATTTTCCAGTTAAAGTAATGCAGTGCGAAATAGCAAAAAAAAAAAAAGGCCTGGTCATGAAGGGGGTAGGCTCAATTTTGGCTTTCTGCAAAAATAAATAAATAATACCCTTACATACTGCTGTATAATGCTAATTTTGTCTAGAAGGGTTGCAATAAAGACACAAATTATACCTTCAAATTTAGTTCTGCATCAGCAGGTGCCCCAGACTTCTCCTCTACTGGCCCAGAATATTGCCCTCAACATCATCACATGTTATGTGTGCTGATGTTAGCAAGTGGGTGGCTACATGACCAGAGAATAGGAATGGTTTTGGTGGACCAGTCATCAGTCAGGGGAGGAAGCAATGATGAGGAATTACATTCCAGTATAGCCTCCATAGACTAAAGGAGCTGTATATCCAGTATATGTGTTGGAGAGCCTATCGTTATTTATCTTTGCTGCCAGCTCCATAACACACTAAATCTTCATTATTAAAATAGACAAGTGCACAACCTAATATCCTATACCATGAAGTTAAACATAGAGGCCCACGAGCTGAATATGGCCCTTCTGGCCTTGTCATGTGGCCCTCGCACCCAGTTTTGCAGTCAGAATGTGGCGGGACTCCATTCTGCCACCTCCAAATTTCACCCTCTGCTTCCCCTTCCTGCAAGGGGAAGCAAAGCTGCCCTACAAAGGGAGGTACTAGAGCCAGGCAAGGTGGAGGGGGATGCAAGGAAGCTTCAGGGAGGGGGTTGGGGTTGCGCACTGTGCATAGCGCACCCCTAAACCCTGCACTCTGTACACAGCACACCCCTCAACTTGGTATGTAATGCACTCCTGAACCCTGTACACTGAGCCCTGCATGTACATACCATAATCCTGAGTTCTGCCCTTTGTACGTAATGTACTCTTGAACCCAGCTCTTTTTACATATCACACCCCATATACAACTGGCCCTTTCAGGGCAAGCGTACTGCTAAAGCGGCTCATGATTAAATGGAGTTTGACACCCCTGCCCTATACCCTTCTCCTACACAGCATTAAAACTACTAGGAAATTACAGGTGATTTTAAAGAGAACCATTGGGTCAATCCTGAAATGGGGTTGGTCTTTGCTTCTATAGCCATCTATCAGGCCTGCATATTGCATACAGCTCATAATTGCACAGTTTTGACATTGTATAAAATAAAAATAAGCATATACTGCTGCTTGGCAGGTCTGATATGCAGCCATTATAACAGCGATAGAGAACTAACCATTATTTTTCAGCTGTGTAAGCCATGCCCAGAAGACGCACAGTACTGTACAGTAAGTGCCCATAAATACACACACCCCCAACATACAAATCACTGAGGGAATTCAACCTATTTCGGTCCTCTGTGACTCCTTGCAAGTGACCCTCAACCTTGTTCCATTTACATTTTTCATTTTCAGTCTGTGCTTCACCCTTGCAGCCAATTTGCAGAGAACACGCTGTACTTTCCCCTAAGGCAAAAACTTCATTTTTGATGAAATTTCCCTTTTAATGTGTCAGGGTGAGATTTTCTCCTAATAAGTCCCCTAAAACCATATTCTGTTTTGTTGAGTGACTCGCTGCTTGACTGCTTATTTAGGAAACATCGAAATTTATGCTAAAAATACATTTTCTGAGCCGCTGTTTGTGTTTTTTTTGTAGATGCATAGCTTTGCTTAAAGGAACAAACCAGTTAAAAATAAATACTATTTGGAGGCATTTAGATCTATAAAATGCATCATTTTTCTGTGCCAGCAGTTCTTTGTCCCAACAAAGTCTCCATTGCTTTATTACGGTTTTAGCTTAAAGTGACAGTGATGCTAGATAAAGGAGTTTTAAAAAAGGGGCTTTCCCGCAAAGTAAAGGGATAATACATAGCCAACCACCGAGGGGTCGGACTTCCAATTTATGCTGTTTTGCAGCTTAAACATCTTCAGCATCCAACATATTTTCTGGAGTGTCAGGTTCTGTGTCCCCCTGCTGTGCACTATGGTTTCTTCTGCGGACCCCCAAGTCACTGCTGTGTCCTGTACTGATGTAGGAGCCACTTGAAGGAACCTGGCATTTAACACTCGCATAAGTGTTCGATGCTGAAGATTTCTCTGCCAGGGTAGAACTTGAACACTGGTCACGTGGGCAGCAGGTAGGGTAAGAATCATAGGCGTGCATAGGGAACGTCAGAGGCGTAACTAGAACCTTCAGGGCCCCGGTGCAAGAAACCATGAAGGGCCCCCCGGACCCCTGGCCGGGGCCCTTCCCTTCAAGCCTGGGGCTCTTCCCACTGATCCTGGGGCCATTTACTCTCGTTGCGGGGCCCTTTGTTACGGTCCCGCAGCGAGACCATTTCACAAGTTCTGCAGTGGGCCCCCTTCCTGCCATCTTGGGGCCCCCCACGGTGGTGGAATGCCAGGACCCGGTCGCAAGTGTTACCTTTGCGATCCTGGAAGTTCACCCACTGGTGTCAGTAGTTTTTATTTTTTGGTATTTTAATTGTATTATTTTTCTATCATTTTATTTCATTATTTTACAATGTCACTGACTATGACTCTGTCCATTCAGAAAAGGAAGGAGCTGGTAAAATACATATTTACCGACCCCTTCCTGGTTCTCTATTGTGACACATCCCCTGCAGCAGCCGGCAGGAGAGGGGAGGGAGCACAGTGGGGGGGCAGCACAGTGGGGGGGGACCGGGGGGGCACACAGGGGCCCAGAAACAGCAGAACACAAGTGAACTGGATAGGAGGAGAGGCGGGGCAGCATACAGAGGAACCAATCTCCTCCATTTTCCTCCTTCAGCTACAGGAGGAAAAAGGAGGACAGTGATTTCTCTACATGCTTCCCCCACCCCCCTCCAATCCAGGTGTACAGGGGAGCTGCACAGGCCCCTTGGAGCATGGGGCCCGGTTGCAATTGCAACCCCTGCAACCCCTGTAGTTACGCCCCTGGGGGACGTGCCAGGTGTGCCCTGGGCACATTCTAATAACTGCATGCAGTGCCGATTTCCCCCTATTCCCCAGGCTTCCCCTGTGTACCCAGAATACTGATTTCTCTCAAGAGAAATCTTAATTTTTATGGCTAGCCTTACCAAAGTTCCTTTTAACTGTCCTAAACGTGTACAATAAATGGCCCCTCAAAAGCTTTAATATTTTAAGTTTTGTTCCTAAAAGAAAGGGCAAAAATAAGTAAAATTAAAAAAAGAAAAAATACACAAATATCTATCAAATGCACCCAAAACTAAATAAATAGGAAAAGTAGATTTCATTTAGGCAAATTTTGCAACTCTATGAGCGAAATTGAGACTTTCCACTGATGGCAGAACCTGTGAAAGGCAGTCGCAGAAGGATTGGGGATTTTTGGCCTGCAAGGCAAACAACTAACTGCCACTTTTATGGAAGGGACAGTTAGCTGTGGGCTAAAGGAAGGGCAAGACATGAAGTGTGTCACAGTGACTGGTGGCCTTGGTGAAAGTTGGGTGTTGTCCTAAAGAACCTGTCTTATTGTGTCCATCTTTTCACATATATATGCCACGAAAGGTGGATTCTATGAATTGTAAATGATGAAGTACTGCATGAGCTGTACAAGATTTCCTCCCACTTCCTGTTTTGGCTCTGGGACAGGAAGTGATGGTACATCTCCCCAATAGGACAAAGATGGCAAAAAATAATAAAATCTGACATGGGTTGTAACCCTCTCTTACTCTATCCAAAAAAAAAAAGGTCTTGCCTATAGTTCTACTTTAAACTTGCTGTCCATTACATGGCAAACATACCAAAACCCGGATGTTTTACAACTGGTCACCTGACGTTACAGGTTCTTCCTGTTCAGTGGTGGCATTGGATATTCTTTGCACCTTCACATTATGAGGCTTTTGTGCAGCATTACTGTGAGCTCAGGCAGGTCTGATGACCCCCATTGGAGGTGTCCATCATGCTTTGGGCTCATATGAAGTTGGTTGAATGATGCTGGGCTTCATTCAGTTTGGAAAAAGACTGCAAGACACCTGAATGTTGAGTCTTCGAGGGACTATTCTGGGGAGAAGGTAAGCATTGCAGCAAAAGCATGCCGGACTAGGTGGAGTTAGGTTGTACATGTCATGGTAGAAGAACTTCATTTCTTTGTAAAATTACACTGTCACATCAGGCACTAATTGTTTGTCTACCCATGCCAGACCTCATTGGTGGCCATCCTCCTGGTCTTTATCAGAGGTATAAAGCGTAACTCCACTTTTGTTGAGAAAAAAACATTCCCCTCTGGGTGATCTCTGTACATTGCAAGGATTATAACAAACTTTGTTGCAGATTCCTAACTTTTGTTATTCTAAAGAAATCATTGTTTGTTCCTCTGTGCCTCTGTGCTGAGGGGGTCTAATGGGAGTGGTTTCATAATTATCTATAGGCTGTGGCAGCTGCAGGGCTTTAATGAGGGAAGCGGCTGAGCCTGCATCCCTTTAGACGTGTTCCTATTGGGAGTATATCACCAAAAATGACATTTTTGTTGCAGGGGATGCCAGAAATCTGACCTGTATCTTAGGCAGACTTCTGGGAAAATTGGTGAGCCAATCACACAAGCAGGAAACGATGTTTCTGGGGGTGTGGTCAGTATACATTCTGTGTACAGAACACCTCCAGGTAGCCATATTGCATTGCATTTTCAGAAAATTACAACAGCTGCAGGTTGAAAAGTAAAGGTTATTTTTAATAACATTCAATTACAATATGATTTCTGTCGCAATTGTATACGCTATAGTTTTTTCTTTATTTGCAGTTTTTTTTTTCCCTATGAAAGTGGAGTTACCCTTTAAATTTATATTTTACAATTATATGAGAGAGGGCTATACATTTGTTTTAAAGTGCAGTTAGCCTGTTAAGAGAAATATTCAATGTAAAGGCCTTTGCCCTCTTTTCACTGGCGGATACCTCTTCAGAAATTCAGCTCAGCGAGCAAAGCATATAATCCTGTTTAATATGTTGATTTCTGTAACCAGAAAGGCAGCGGGTGAGCAGGGACCACAGGATTGCCATTATAGAACGGAGAATATGTTCACTTATTAATGTCTCCATGGTGATAAGGTGATGTACAATTAAACGTAAAATTTTACATGAGGAAAAGACTCTTTATGCTCACAGAGAAGCATTTGTGCCACTTTACTTTATTTGAAATTCTGCTGTTTGGCATTTTGTCCATTTTTTAGTAATTCATTCTACAATACCTTTTAGGCTCGGTTCACATTGCCGCGTCCTTAAAGTCATGTGACTTAAGGTGCAACTTTGCCAGGTTATGCAACTTGCTGGTGACTTGATTACTACTTTGAGGTGACTTGATGCAACTTTAAAAGCAAAATTCAGGAATGCCTGGGCAAACTTCCTGTAATGTCAGATCCAAATCACATCAATATAGATGAGGATATGACTTTATGGTGACTTCCATGAAGTAGTACAACCTTTTTTTACAGTCAGAGCGACTTCAGTAGTGCTAATTAAGACAGCTCTCATTGACTAACATGGGATTTACCCAGTGGCGGCCCATCCATTAGGGGCACAGGGGCGCTGCCCCCCCATCCATGCGTCCAGCCCCCTAATCTACATGCAGGGCGCCAGATGCAGGGATTCCAATGGGGGATTTTTTTTTTTAAGCACCTGATTAGAGCCTAATAGGCTTCAAAAAAGGGTGGGCTCGGGGCGCAGAGCACTGCGCCCTGAGCCCACCCAGTTGTGTGACAATAGCGAATGAATGTTCGCTATTGTCACACAAATTCTCCTTCTGGCCAATCAGGAAGTCTGTCCTGAGACCCGTTTCCCAATTGGCCGAAAGAAGAAGCCATCCTATTGGCGAAGGAGGAGGAGACACAGGGGAAGCCTGACCAATGAAGGGGGACACAGAGAAGACTGAGGGGAAGCCGTCGCTGCAGCCGACTGAGAGGAAGCCCCATCTCTATTCAGTGATAGAGCCCCATCTCTATCACTGGATAGTGATGGAGCTCAGGTAAGTATTGGGGGGAGGGGGGCTGCTGCACGCAGAAGGCTTTTTATCTCAATGTAAAGAATGCATTATGATAAAAAAAACCTTCTGTCTTTACAACCCCTTTACCCTTTAAGATTACATGATAGCTAAGGTTAAAGGCAAATCAATCAGGTCATAGCACCACAACATAGCAGGGTGGGTGAGCCTTTAAAGTGTTACTAAACTCAGAAGCCTGCATTCACTATATCTGGTCTCCCACAGTACACAGAACATGGAAATACAATTAGTTTAGTAAATATAAACTGTTAAATACCTTTTCTCATCAGCAGTATATAGCAGTCTTGTGACTTCTATCAGTGTCTGGTTAAAGCTTCTAGGAGGCATTTTTATTCACCCCTGATTGTCCTATGAGGTTGCAGGACTCCTGACCCTCTGTCTGGACAATGCTGATTGGCCCTGTGCTGATCACATGCAGCCTCCCAAGGAAAAAAAAAAACTCTAGTAATACACACCAAACTGTGCATGTGCAGATTGCCCCCGGGGCTCTGTCATATCAGGAGATGGTTTGGGGATAGAGGAAGAAGGGGAGAATCAGAGAAGACAGGATCAAACAGGCTTTTAAAGCAATGCAGAGGATTAACCCCTTGGGTTCCACAGTGAGTATAACAAGCAGGCAATACTGCATTTACAGACAGATTTTACTGCTGTTAGTTTAGTAACACTGTAAGACATATGTCTGTAGTAGCGGATATTATTAAAGAGAAGAAAAATCATCAAAAGGAAAGGAATGCTTAACCTATTTCCTGCATAGACCAAACAGCAGTTGTGCAGGTTGTTGTATAGATTCATAAATAGAAAAAAAAGGAGGGGGGGGGATAGTAAGAGGAAAAAGGGGACAGGAGGAAAGCACTGAAATTTGCACCCAAGACTCAGCGAGTTGATAAAAGAAGCCAGAGAAGTGGAGGGGAGGAGAAAGAGGGGGTTTGACCCCCTAAATTTATAGATTTGGAGAGGTGCGCTGAATTGCGGAAGTATTCCTATTTCATCCACACCATTGGAGGTTGTTCCAGTGGTTTATCCTCAGCATGGATCATCCTTTCCATGGATTGGATTTCGTTCATCTCACACACCCACTCCGTTACAGAGCGACAAATCAGTTTATGCCAATTATGAGTGATAATGGTTCTAGCTGCTGTGAGCATATGGCAAAAATCTCCTTTCTAATAGATTTCAAACATCCCGGGATGATAGACAGCAACAGGATACATATGTCAGAATGAAGAGAAGAAGCCGTCATTGCATTATCTATGCAACATATTTTTGACCAGAAGGGGGCAACAAAGGACAGTGAGCCCAAATATAGGCCATGGTCCCTGGATCAAGATTCTTTCCAGGGCTATTAAACAAAAAAGCAAACTTTTATTATATTGCAGCTTACCGATTCTTATATGTGGTGACTGCATTAGCTTTTTGTTTTAGGCATTCTTGCTCTTTTTTTCGCCTGATAATCCTGCCACAAAGTCTGTTGTTTTTCAACAGAACCAGCTCTCCTGCAAATTTATCAGTTAACATAGTTGAAACAAACAATTTACCCCTGATAGGGGTGCTTACAATGGAATGATCAGCTTTTATTTATTTATGGAAAACTCTTATCCCAAAGGAAATAAAAAACTGTTGGTGTAACTGCTCTTGTAACTGCAGTGCGAGCTGGAGTTGGTTTCAATGTGTTAGTGCATCTAAATCTGCTAGTATAGCTAACACCCCCCGACTGATAATGCTGCTGTCAAAAGGTGCCCCCTGTGCTCCTTCATCCAGAGTGAGGGAGGGGGGGGCACTCTAATACAGGAGGTGTGTTACTGGTCACCAGGTGAAAACAGAGGATAAAAAGGATTTGAAAAAAAAAAAGAAAACAAATGCAGCCATCACATCTAATGACTGGTAACCTGCAATATATTACATTTTTGGTGTTGGGTTTAATACTGTTTTAACCACTTCAGCCCCGTGAAGGGTTACCCCCCTTCATGACCAGGCCATTTTTTTTTATACGCCACTGCGTTACTTTAATGGACAATTGGGCGGTCGTGCGATGCTGTAACCAAATAAAATTGATGTTCTTTTTTCCCCACAAACAGAGCTTTTTTTTGGTGGTATTTGATCACCTGTGCAATTTTTATTTTTTGCGCTATAAACAAAGAAAGAGCGACAATTTTAAAAAATAATATATTTTTTACTTTATGCTATTAAACATATCCAATAGAAAATGTAAAAAAAAAAAAAAAATTATTGATCAATTCTGAAAAAAAAATCAATATTTTTCACTTTCTGCAATATAACATTTCCAAAAAAATTAAAAATATATATTTTTTTCATCCTTTTGGTGGTATTTAATCACCTCTGTAGCTTTTATTTTTTACGCTATTAAAAAAAAAGACCGACAATTTAAAAAAATATATATCTATTTTTTACTTTATGCTATTAAACATATCCAATAGAAAATGTAAAAAAAAAAATGTATTGATCAATTTAGGCCAATATGAATTCTGCTACATATTTTTGTTAAAAAAAATCCCAATAAGCGTATATTGATTGGTTTGTGCAAAATTTATAGCATCTACAAACTAGGGGATATTTTTATGAAATTTATATTTATTTTTTATTTTTTTACTAGTAATGTTGGCGATCTGCGATTTTTAGCGGGACTGCGACATTGCGGCGTACAAATTGGACACCTAGCTGACACTTTTGACACTTTCTTGGGGACACTAATACAGTGATCAGTGCTAAAAAAAAATGCACTATCACTGTACTAATGACACTGGCAGGGAAGGGGTTAATGCCAGGGGCGATCAAAGGGTTAAATGTGTTTCCTGGGAGTGCTTGCTAACTGTGTGTGTGGGGGGGGCTTAACTGGAGGAAGACAGAGATCCGTGTTCCTGCTTAGCAGAAACACAAGATCTCCATCTTCCTCTCTGACACAACGGCGGTCTTCCTTGTTTATATAGACAGACCACCGTTCTGCCTCTCCTGTGAACGATCGGCGGGTCCCGGCAGACATCGCGTCCACCAGATCCGCTGATTGGCTCAAGCTGTTTCCAATCTAGGATTTAGGGTTTTCTCTCACTTTCATTCTCAGTAATAACAGTAAACAGGAAAAATAGAGAAGGTGAATCTCCCTAATGGGGCGATAGACAGACATTACCAGATAAAACTCTGTAGAACCCCCCTAGGTAATCGAAACCTTGGGGCTCCCCTTGCAGGTTTCTGGAGGTTTCTCATGCCTGCACTATAGTGGGATAACATTGAACTAAGTAGTGCGCTTGTCTGCCACTAGGTGGAGATGATCATCACTATTGTACATTACATGTAAGTAGGAACGGAAGCACCAAAATGTTTTACAAACTGAAAGCTGAATAAAGACGAGCTTTTAAGAGACTAACTGTAACGTGAACATGTGTCCATGGTTTATTTACTTTAGGTTTTTATTGGGTTCATTACATTAACCACTTGCCAACTGCCCGCCGCAGATATACTGCAGCAGGCTGGCTCGGCTGCGGGAACCAACGTAAGGGTACGTTGGTTCGTGGGAGCGCTCCCGGGGGCGAGAAGGCGCCCACCCCCACTAGGCAGCGAGGATTCCGATCCATGGGGCCGGCGCCCATGATCGCCGTCGGGCACCCGCGATTTCTCCCCGCTGAGAAAGAAGGACGCTCAGCTGTTGTTAACACAGCAGACCATTGTTCTCTCTGAAATGAACATTTAGGATCACAGGTCTACGTGTTCATTCCACCAGCCCCTCCCCCATACAGTTAGAATACACTCCCCTAGGCTCACACTTAACCCTTTTATCACCACTGGGTTAACCCCTTCCCTGCCAGTGTCATTATTACAGTAACAGTGCATATTTTTAGCACTGATTACTCTAATAATGTCACTGGTCCCCCCCCCCCCCAAAAGTGTCAAAAATATCAGTTAGGGGTCCGATCTGTCCGCTCCAATGTCACAGTCCTACTAAAAATCGCAGATCCCCGCCATTACTAGTAAAAAAAATTAAAATGACATGAATCTTTCCCCTAGTTTGTAGATGTGATAACTTGTGCGCAAACCATTTAAAATACACTTAGTGGGATTTTTTTTTTCACCAAAAAATATGTAGCAGAATACAAATTGGCCTTAAAGGATGAAAAATAAATATTTTTAAAATTTTTTGGGGGAATGTTATATAGCAGAAAGTGAAAAATATTGTTTTGTTTTTTTTTTCAGAACTGTCTGTTTTTTGTTTATAGCGCAAAAAAATAAAAATCGCACAGGTGATCAAATACTACCAAAAGAAAGCTCTTTTTGTAGGGAAAAAAGTCAAAATCAAAATTAATTTTATTTAGGTACAGCATCGCACGACCGTGCAATTGTCTGTTAAGGTAACAGTGCCGAATCGCAAAAATGGCCTGGTCAAAAGGGGGCAAATCCTTCCGGTAGAGGAATGGTTAATATAGTATTTTCTCTATAGAGCCTTTCATGTAAAGTTTCAGTTTTTTTGAGTTGGTAATTTTTTTATCTTTTATAAACAATTTAAGAAAGTTTCATTGTAATTTTCTTTCAAGATTAAACCAATATTATTTTGATCATTTGTCACAGAGCCCTGCAATATGGCTGGGTCTTTGCAGATCTACGACTCTGATGTTCGTTTCATCCCTTTGGAGCGTCAGCAATTGGTAACTTTTAATGTATTTTTACATTTTATGAGCATAAATGCCATATTTTCCTTTTTTTTTCTTTCTTATTCAGATTCAATGCAAAGGATAGCATTACCGTAAGAGTAAAATACTAATAACTATGTTATAAAATGATGATTCTCCAGATGGATATTAATATTCCCTGAGGAAGCAGACCAACTCTGCGAAACAGGTTGGAATCAATATCCACATTTTTCAACTCTACGTATATTAATCAACTATTAACTGTGTTCTATCTTTTAAACTTGTGTGATCATTTTGGCCTGTACTTGTTTTTTGCTCAATTGGAATAAAGCTTTACTTGATTTTAATATATGAATTTCACTCTGTGGCCTCTTTGACAATTTACATCCTATAAAGTCCTACACATATTAATTGGAGCCCTTAGGTCTCCTAATCATCCTTTTCCTTTCTCTACAGTGCCTACATTCTTAGGATGACAACATTGTGCAACCAATATGTAGCCTGTTGTACAGGGGGATGATGAAAAACCGGTGTAGAGATTGATTTCAAATAAGCAGTATGTGGCCCCTGATGACGTAATTTTTGCCAAAACATACCTAGGGCGGAGCCGGAAACTGAGACGTCACCATGCATGCATGGCCATCAATGGGATTCTGGCAATTGTAGTTTATACTTGCTGATTTAATCTTAGATGTTTGTAAGTGTTTTTAAGTTTAATAAACTTTGCTACAAGGATGTTACACTATGTGAACCTGGTCTTCCTTTCTTCTTTGACTTTGAGTGACAGCTTGCTGTTATATGCAAGCTTTTCAGCGTTTCTTGACTTCTAATACACTTAGAGTCACACTACTCCTGGTAAGCTCATACGTGTACAACAAACCAAGTGATTTTCCTGTGCTCAGGTGCTGTGCTTAAGGGAAAAGACTGTGTTGGTAGCTTCTAGGTTCTTGCTGCCCTCTCAGGACCATGGGTGTCCACATATACTGGAAAATAACAAAAAACAAGAGAAGAGCACACTGGTCTAGTGCAATACCATTAAACCATTTATTAAAGAGTAAAAAAGGTATCATACATTATACTCACAAACACACAGGTTGCAAATAGGTATGTAAAAATCCTAATACAATCAGGTGACCTCTAGGACATGGATATATCCAGTGCTAAAGAGGGCTTTGGATGGCGTCCGTATTGGTATGGTTGACGCGTTTCAAGAGAGAACCCTCTTCATCAGAGCCATTCTGATGTAGAGGGTTCTCTCTCGAAATGCGTCAGCCAAGAGTGTAACTACAGGGGTTGAAGGGGTTTCAATTGCAACCAGGCCCCATGCTCCAGGGGGCCTGTGCAGATAGGAGGGGCGGCGGGGGCAGCATGTAGATAAATTACTGTCCTCCTTTTTCCTCCTGTAGCTGCAGGAGAAGAAAAGAGGAGATTGGTTCCTCTGTATGCTGCCCCCTGCCACTCCTCCTATCCATTCTCCTGTCTCTGAGCCCCTGTGTGCTCCCCTGCCCCCCCCCGTGCACCCTCCCCTCTCCTGCCGGCTGCTGCAGGGGATGTGTCACAATAGAGAACCAGGAAGGGGGTCGGTAAATATGTAATTTACCAGCTCCTTCCTTTTCTGAATGGACATAATGACGGAGTCATAGTCAGTGACATTGTAAAAAAAAAAAATGAAATAAAATGATAAAAAAGAATACAATTAAAATACCAAAAAATGAAAACTACTGATACCAGTGGGTGAAATCCAGGATTGCAAAGGTCACACTTGCAACCGGGCCCTGGCATTCCACCACCGTGGGGAGTCCTGAAGATGGCAGGAAGGGGGCCCACTGCAGAACTTGTGAAAGGGTCCCACTGCAGGACCGTAATAAAGGGCCCCGAAACGAGATTAAAGGGCCCTAGGATCAGTGAGAAGATCCCCAGGCTTGAAGGAAAGGGCCCGGCCAGGGGTCTGGGGGGCCCTTCATGTTTTTTTGCACCGGGGCCCTGAAGGTTCGAGTTACGCCTCTGGCGTCAGCCATACCAGTACGGACGCCTTTCATACTCCTCTTTAGCACTGAATGTATCCATGTCCTAGAGGTCCCCTGATTGTATTAGGATTTTTACATGCCTATTTGCAACCTGTGTTTGTGTGTATAATGTATGGCAGTGCCCCATTCTCTTGTTTTTTGTTGTTTTCAAGCTCATATGTGTGGCGTGGTGGATTAAGCACTGGGTGTTCACCTATGAAGATTTTGTGAAGTGCATGCAACGTTTCTATTATTGGATAATTGATCTTCACTGGTGGATTTTCTGAAGCAAGATTTTCACCATTGCATGGATATCAAACACTGTCACATGTTATGTGTTGCTTGTCATACTTTGGGATATTGTGTGCTAGCAAATTGAATTGTATTTTTATTTTTTTTAGTTTTGCCCATTGTGTATATTAGCACGACACGGTCGTTTATGATCAATATTTTAAAAAATATATTGTTTATTTCTTAAATGTTTATATTTTCCACCCTACTTTCCCATTTGCCTTTATTATCTTTCTGTTGAAATCTATGTAAATTTAACAGTGCTGACTCACCATGAGAATAAAATGTAAAGTGCAAAAAAAAAAAAAAAAAAAAATGAAACTTGGTAGGAGCAGCACAATTATTCAGCTTATTTCACCATAAGCATTTTGTACAAATGGGACAAGAAGTCTCCATGGGATTTTGCCGATAAGAAATCTAATTTTACTGTAGGAAAAGAGATGCAGTCTGTCACACAAATGCCTTGTTCTTTGCAAAGCTGATCCCGTGCATTCAGCCCAATATTTTCACTGCTGGTTGGGCAATAACATGCACAGATGGCTTTTCAGTCCTACTCGCAGTGCAGCTCCATTCACCCGAAGCTCTTTAAGTGGCATCATGTTTAGTCTCTTGTTGGACAACTGCTACCACAACAGCTCTAATTGCTAAGAGAAATTGGTTATCAGAGACACTAAAAATCATTGTAAGGTACTCATAACCTGGGGCTCAATCAGAACAATACATACTGCAAGTCGTGCAGACATGCAACCATTTTTAGTCACTGTTGCAGCAGACAATTAAAATGCATTTCTGGGAGCTGTTTAGTTTGCCATTGTGTCCATCCTGCCTGAAATTTACACAGTTGTGGCAGACAGCACAGCCAGGTTAGTGATATCCCTTTTCTATAAGCAATACAGCTTGGTCGCCACCCAACTTCCAGATGGTGATTGGACGATGAAGGAGCAGCAGCAGACTGTTAAGGTAATCTCTCTTCTCAAGTCATAGTGTTTCTTGTTAGCAAATGTGCATACAGCAGAGCCTGCTTTGCTCAGATTTGCTTAGATTGGCTGCCCTCTCTTGCTCCCAGGAGATTAGAAATTGACTAGTGGCATTTCCACTGCAAGTACCGGCTCGGCTCTACTCTTCCCTGCTTGACCCGGTTTGCTTTTCCACTGCTGGTACCGCATGGTACGGTGTTGGAACGGTTTGGTACGGTATGGTTTGCTTTTCCACTAAAGTAGTACTAAAGTTAAGTGGGTGGGATAACAACGGGGTGGGTGGGATTCTCTGACCAATCAGTGGCTAGTAGTGACTGCATGCAAAGGATTGTGGGATATGGTACCGGGTATGGTACCTGTTGGAACCACAATCGAGTAGGTACTGTTTTTGAGAGCCGTACCGTTCGGTTCCATGCAGTGGAAAAGCGCCGCCGTACCGTACCAAACTGCTCCTACACCGTACCATGCGGTACCAGCAGTGGAAAAGCACAAAAGTGAGCCGAACCATTCGGTTCCATGCAGTGGAAAAGCGCCATAATATTATTACAAATTCTCTTTCTTACATCAGTTATAATTAGGTTTCAAACGCTGGTTTTAAGGCCTCATGCACACTGGAAGTTATCAAAACGTCAGTAGAGAGCTGTAGCTGTAGAATGTCTTTTTCAGTTTTTTTGCAGTAGCGTTTTTCAGTGTTTTTTAGCTTTTTTTTTCAGCTGTAGCATTTTTTAGCTTTTTTTGTAGCAAAACTATACTCTCACAAAAGCTTATGGCTGAGATTTTCAGCGTTTTTTTTTTTTTTTTAGCTTTTATCAGAGTTAGAGAGTTTTTAAAGCTGAAAAACGCCTCCTAAAACCCACTAGTTCTGGGGTTTTTTCCAGCCAGAAAACGCCCCTGCCAAAAACTGCTGATAACAGCCTATGTGTGCATGGACATGGGAAGTTTACTGGCTGCAGAAAAAAAACATCTGAAGCTGAAGTTGGTTAAGGAGAGCTAAAAAACCTGTTTACGAAGAGAAAAAAACATCTGACGCCAAATACAGCTGCTGTAAAAACGTCCAGAGTTCATGAGGCCTAGAAAGTGAATTCTATTCAAGTATGTCATATGTCCATATATATCCATAACTATGTAACTAAGGGGGTTATTTACTAAAACTGGAGAGTGCAAAATCTGGTGCAGCTCTACATAGTAACCAATCAGATTCCAGGTTTTATTGTCAAAGCTTAATTGAACAAGCTGAAGTTAGAAGCTGATTGGCTACCATGCACAGCTGCACCAGATTCTGAGTGCACCAGTTTTAGTAAATCTCCCCCTAAGTATGTCCATAACTCAATAAAATACCTTCTCAGCCTCCTTCAAATCTCAAAATATCAAGTATTCAAAATACCTGAGCCCAATTTCGATCCAGTGATGTGAGCCGAGGCTCTCTTGCTTCTCAGTGGCTCAGATACAGCAACAGAAACCATTGGCTCCCGCTGCTGTCAATTAGAGGCAGTAACAAGGGATCGGAGGAGGGGGGTGTGCCCCATTCTATTTGTCTTATGGACACACATAGTGAGGCTCGATAGCGATCATGCATGAGTGCCCCCCATAGAAAGTGTGGGGGGGGGGTAGCTATGAGCCCGGTGGGGGACCCTGTAAGAGGAGAATAGGGGCAGCTATTTGCACAGAGCAGATGAGTATGACATGTTTGGTATTTTAATTAAAAGAGAAGCTTTACAATCACTTTAATGGTTTTTAATTAATGCAGTTATACTAAATTGTGTTTTTATAGATTTGTTAGATTTAAAGGTGAACTACAGACAAACAATAAAACACATACATGTAAATTATTTTAGTTTGCAAATCTGGCCAACCAATCATAATTCAGACACTCCTGCCAGACAGCACAGTTAGGTATGTGTCCTCCATGCAGACTGTGGTGCAGTTACCTAATACACCCTTGTTCTAGGACCCATCCCAGCCTATGACTGAGGAAAAAGGAGCAGAAACAAGCCAATTAGTTAATCACTGTGTTCTATTCTCCTGTAAGCGTGTTGGCATGTTAGGCTGGCAGCACTAAGCAAAGCAGCGGAGCCTGGATTGGCTCAGAGTGCTGCCCCTTCCTCTTCTAGTCTGCTATGCAATGAATTATAACAAGCTGATATTAAAACAGATTCAGGTACTTCTGCTCATCGTATACTAAATGACTTGCTTGAATACATAAATAGATTTTTTTCAATTATATTTATTTGCCCAAGGTTTATTCAAAGTAAGGTGATCTCAAACGTTAAATTTATATCCTGGGAAAATAAAAATCAAAACATATTCAGTACAACTCTGCATATTTCCCTGATGCTTTATTGCTTTAAAAGCACAGCAAGCAGGACCATGCTGCCATTGAGGCCAATTAAGGCGACTGCCTTGGGCAGCCCAGTGGTGGACCACGCTGAAGCCATAGTTTCTATACCATAGCGCTACCCCCTTAAGGGCCGCTGGCTGATGATGGTCAAAAGCACAGTCATGTCACTGCACACCTCCAGCACAGATGATGACATGAGTTCTCTCTTACTAGTACAGAGGCTTCCAGCACACACAGAGCATAGTTCAGGCACTGCAGTGCAGAACCACTAACAGAAACAAGGACACTCATCTTTATGCTGCAATCTTTAAGGACAGTTCTTCTGCACAGCTCAGAACACAATCTTCCCATGTGAGACTAATAGAGGCCAGAGGTAGGTACTCCTGAAGAGAGGAACTACCTGACCCAATTTTAAAGAGCAGTCCTCCCACAGGAAACTAGAGGAGACTGATGTACAGTATGTACCTCTCAGGAGAGGAACTACTCAGCTCAAAGTCATTCCAAAAAACTAGAGGAGACTGATTGGTATGTACCTCTCAGAGGAGGAACTACAAGGCCCAGCAATTCCAATAGTACACAGGTACTAGAATCTTGCAGCAAAACAGTACTCATGGGGCTAGGGAAGTAGCTGTGCCCACTCATCTTTCTTCAGATGATCTCCAGTGAAACTTTATGACTGGATGTGAAGTCTCAGAGTGTCTGATACCTTCTTAGATATAGGTCTAGCCACCCCCTAGCTAAACAGATGTAATCTCTGGAAAGGAAGCCCTGCTGTTCTGAAGCTTAGACTATTTATGCACTCTTCAGCCACCTTCTGGGCACACCTACCCAGGATATGGCTGCTGCATCTTAAATATTCATGTTGCTCATTTGCCTTGCTCCACTCCTATGTTCCAGAACATTCTGGGAGGCAGGGAAGAGCAATCAAACCTGCAGCCTGTGAAACCCAGAACAGCCAACATAAAGCAACCACTGCTCCAATGACTACAAAGGAGGCCAAAAAACCAAATGTACTTAACATCCTAGCAACCTAACTAGCAGGGTAAGACATATTTGGTGCATGTTCATGTGTATGTTGAGTCTCTAGGTTCTAAGCATCACTGGTTGGACCATAACAACCAATGGCGCTGTGAAGGATAACCGTCTGTGCCCTAGCAACCAACGGTGCTCTGCAGTTAGACCTTCAGTGCCCTAGAAAACAATGACAGTATTCACAGACTGGATTCTGGATGCTGCCTGAGGGAATCTGCAAATACTGTATTTGGCAGCGTCATTGGTTGTTGGGAGATTGGTGGCCTGGTTACACAACATCATTGGTTGCCCAGGGCACAGACGGCTGGGCTTCCCAGCGCCATTAGTTGTTTTGGTGCAACCAGTGATGCTGTACAGCCCAGCCCTGGGGGCTGAGCATTCACAGGACTTAACATGCATTAAAGATGGAAAATCTGGTCCTGAATGCAACTACAGTAAATTACCTGTAGATTTTCAGGAAATCTATAGAGCTCCTAAATACCTGTATGAGCTGAAAACCCTGCTTCTGCTACACTGAAAATATATTGTCAGATTGCCTCCCCCTTACATTATGGAGGTGAATAGCGTCACCTCCCCATTATGTTATGAAGATGAGGAGAATGAAAGGTATTCTGCAGTTCAGCAGGGGAGAACTGGGCAGAGCTGACAACACTGCTCAGGATTTCAGTGCAGCAGAGACACAGTTGTCACCTCAAACATGTTATTTGGAACCTTTTCAATTTCTGCAAGAACAACAGACCAAAATAAGTCTATTTGGAAGAGCTAAAAAAGTGTCGACTAAGAAGGAAAAAGGGAAAAAGAGATTTGGTTCCAAAAGAGGGACACGTTTGGAGGTATGGTCAAAGGTTCCCTTTATAGTGCCATCAATCCCAAAACTTGAATATCTATTTTAAAGGAATACTAAAGTTTCAGCTTTTTTGTATAAAAATAGCAAATATGTTATACTTACCTGCTGCACATAGCAGCCTGGATTCTCCTCCTCTCAGGTCCCTTGCTGGTTCTCCTTGCCCCTGCCGCCAGCCAAGTGACCCCACAGTAAGCAACTTGCTTCGGGGGCACCCAAGCCGAGCGGCTGCTCTGTGTGTCCATTCAGACACAGAGCCACAACCCGGCCCACCCCCTATCTCTCCTCATTGGCTCACTGATTGACAGCAGTGAGAGCCAATGGCGTCCTGCTGCTGTCTCAGCCAATGAGGATGGAGAGTCATGGACAGCCGAGCCTCTTGTGCAATATCGCTGAATCAAGATGGGCTCAGATAACTATTAGGTGAGCTGCTGCACACAGAAGGTTTTTTTTTATCTTAATGCCTTTAGAACCACTTAAAGACATATGAGTATTACATCTGAGTGTGCTGTTTATTTTCTTTGTGTTGTGGTTGTAATTACCTAGTGATCATGCCAGTGCCCTTTTCAGGATGACTATGGTATTGCAGACCATCTGCTTTTTTTCTGTGTTGCCACTCAATCTGTCAGGGCCTGGACATGAACATGGAAGCCCTGCTGTGTCTGGCAATGACTCTTCTTGCTGAACCACTTGGAATGCAGTTCCCTGGACATTTCCTTGAATGATCCTCACTTGAAACGTGTTTGCCTTGAACCTTGGACTCTTTGCTCCTCCCAATAACTTCCTGATGTAAGCCATGTCTCTGTACTTCCTGTTTGCCAGATTATTGTGATCTCTCCAGCCAATATCTCGCTCTTGTCTCTTTTGCTGCCGTTTGTATCTTTGCTACCATTTGTTACCAAACTTTGGCTTGTTTGCTGACTACACTTCTGCTTGATCCCTACCTGTTTATTTGCTACTAGACCCTGGCTTGCTCACCTCCTGGTGGGGTGATCCTAAGAACTGCGACCTGGTACAAACATACAACAAAACCCATCTCCACCATCAGGAGCTCTGGTGAATACCAGTTAGTATTTAGAACCCGCATCTCAGGTGAAACTGTGTCATCAGCCAGGGTGACTGGCTTGAACTGCTCAACTGCTATAGCTACTGACCTCCGAGCCTGACCCCAGACCATGACACATTCTGAGCATGCTCAGAATCCTTTCTTTCCTCTTCAACAAGCTGCCCAACATAACACATTATGCAGAGCAGCTCAAGGATCGTGACTGACAACAGAGTATTTCCTCATTCATATAATATTATTTGTATCTATGATATGTTTATGACATGCAGCAGAGCAATCAGGAAATGCTCTCCTGTAAATCACTGCATGACAAACATTTATTTGTACCATAATAAACCTCCATGTTCGTAAATGAACTAAAGCATTGCTTTCATGGGTTTTTAATCTACATAATGCTATTTACATTTAGAATTTTTTTTAATCACTTGACCTCTAGAGCTTGGCCCTCATATTGCAGAGAGATATGCTGAAGAAATAGAGAAGGATCGCATGACCAACACTAAAACTGCCTAAAAAGGTATTTACAAGCCTTCTAATTCATAAATACAGGCGGTCCCTGGGTTGCAAACATCCGACTTACAAACGACTCCTACTTTCTAACGGATGGAGACAACAGGAAGTGAGAGGAAATCTACCCCTAGGAAATTCACTCCTGTAAGATTTATCATGGGAAAAAGATGTCTCCACTGAAGCTTTATCATCAACCCTTGTTCCCACAACAACTCAAAATTTCAAAATCCAGTTGTCATAGGGACAGAAAGTGAGATGAAATCTTCTGCACAGGGGTACAGACAGTAAAACAAATGTTACAGGGGTGCTAACCCTTCCCTATGCTATCCAAAATGCCTAAAAAATATTCTCTTGGCTGGAGCTACACTTAAAAAATGTACCTTTTTCCACTTACAAACAAATTCAACTTAAGAGTAAATCTACATACCCTATCTTGTTTGTAACCCGGGGACTGCCCGTCTATTGACTCTGATTTTAATGACACCACACACTATATATAAATTAAAGGAGAAGTATGGACAAAGCTTTTTTGACCATACTTATTATGTAGGCTACAGGAGTGCACTTAACCACTTAAGCCCCGGAAGATTTTACCCCCTTCTTGACCAGGGCCTATTTTGCGATTCGGCACTGCGTGACTTTAACGGACAATTGCGCGGTCGTGCGACGCTGTACCTAAACGAATTTGGCGTCCTTTTTTTCCCACAAACAGAGATTTATTTTGGTGGTATTTGATCACCTGTGCGATTTTTTGATCATGCGCTATAAACAAAAAAAGAGCGTCAATTTTGCAAAAATAACAATATTTTTCACATTTTTTTATATGAAATTCCCCCCCCCCAAAAAATGTAAAAATCAAAATTTTTTAACATTTTCAGCCAATTTGTTTTATGCTACATATGTTTGGTAAAAAAAAACGCAAAAAGCGTATTTTAATTGGTTTGCGCAAAAGTTATCGCGTTTACTAACAAAGGGAAAGATTTTTGTCATTTTTGTTGTTTTTTTTTAACGCGTATAAAATATGCACTGTTACTGTAAAATTACACTGGCAGTGAAGGGGTTAACTTTTTTTGAGAGGGAGGGGCTATGTGTGTCCCTAGGGGCATGATTCTAACTGTGATTGGCTGTGGCTTGAGATGTATGAACAGTGATCAACGGTTCTACATAGTAGAACCGTATGATCATCATTCATGCACCGGGGAGAATGACAGGCGGCTTGTTTACATTAGTCGCCTGCCTTTCTCCCTCTCTACCGACGATCGCGAGTGACCGGCGGACGATCGGGTCCAACGGTCACACGCGTGGGGGGGGGGTCCGTGACCGCGCGGGAGCGCGCCTCCGGCGGCACGCGCTTGCTCCTGAGACCCTCACAGGCAGAGCGGCGTAAACCTACGTCGCTCTGCCTGTGAGGGGCTGACTGCCGCAGTAAATATACTGTGAGCAGTCGGCAAGTGGTTAAGCGGAGTTCCACCCAAAAGTGGAACTTATGCTCATCTGCTTCCTCCCCCCCCTCCGGGGCCACATTTGGCACCTTTCAAGGGGGGTGGGGGGGTACCTGTCTTTGACAGGTACCCTTCCCCACTTACAGGAGACAGCGCCACAGCACCGTCCCTCGGAAGTTCGCCCCCCCCTTTTTCCTTCGCTGCAGGGCCAATTAGAAAGCACAGCGCGCTTCACACTTGCGCAGTTGGGAACCAGCTGTGAAGCTGAAAGGCTTTACTGCCGGGTTACCTTACCCTAAATGGCAGCACCCGAGAGCTGATACGAAATTCGGCTTGCGGTAACCCTTGACAGGTAAGTTCTAAGATTTAAAAGTCAGCAGCCTGGTGGGGGGGGGGGGGGACTCTTTATTTCTGCACTCCAGTCACCCAGATTCAGCTGACAGCAGGCTTTACAGAGCCAGTCCAGGCTCTTAAAGGATCCATACCATGTTGTCAGGATCCACCCAGATGCCTGACTGACAACTGGCCCAGCTTCTCAGCATGCCGGTCTGAGCCAGCCGCTCGCGCCCCCTTCACAGCCCAGTGCTCCAGTGACAGTCATTGCTTTCTGCTCAGAACAGACCAGAGAGATCAGTGATCAGCGATCATGTGATCACTTGGTTCTCAGTCGGGGGGGGCAGCTTAGAGTCGGGGGGGGGCAGCTACAGCATCGGATCAAGTATGATTATTTGTTTTTTAAAAAGCGCACTTCTCTTTTAAAAGATGTGCACATGGATACTTTGGGGTAAAAAAGATTCTTTGGACAAATGTAACACATTCATGCATGCTGCACTAGTGGCCAAAATGCGGTATAGGTTTCTGAAATTAGAAAATATGCCGCATTTGACCCCTAGGTGATGCTAACCATTATAGGGATTAATCTATTCATGCAACATGCACAAATGTGTTTGTTATTCGTTCAACTAATGTTTTATAAATAAATCCCCTAAGGATTAGTCCTGGCAAATCAGAAAACGAGATTGTCTTGAAAACGTAATTAGTAAAGAAAACTAAGCAACATTTCTAGGGACAAATCTTCAAGACCTGAGATATGTAGCAATATATATCCTGAACCTGTAACAATTATTTCAACAATGCTGAAATGTAATTTCTAGAGGCTCCAGAATTACATATTTCTTCACTTATATCCAGCTTTCCTCAATTTACTAAAGCGGGACTTGCATTAACATGGCCCACTTCCTTCTGATCACTGTCTATTCTGTGACATCTCCTCCTCCTCCCACCCCCTCCTCCGTCCACCCTGTTCTTGTTTGACAGCGGCACATAACAACGTGCATGATAATCCAACTGAGCACCTACTTTTTGCTGAGGTAGAAATGAGAATGTTAAAAAAAATGCTGATACAAGACATCAGCGCACAGATTTTGCGCGTGGCAAAAATGTATCCGCACAGAGAAATGTAGACAGGAAATGTTCAGTGAACTGTGCACTCCCCGTGTTCGATCGGCAGCTGCAAAACGCAGTATGAAAAGCACTTGTAGTCATTTAGGCCAAACAGATTTGCCCTACGGAAAAATAAATCAGTGGACAGAAAATCGTTTTTAAGCAAAACATAATATCACACAAAATATAATAAAAATAATGTGTGTGGAAGCATCGCATCCACGTGCCACTTCTATGATAAAAATGGCTAACGTCAATTGTCCTTATCAGACATTATTACATTCTAGATTGTAAGGCAACATTGTGCTATTGGCCATGAAATTCTTGACATAGTCTGTAAAATATGATGGCCATGGTTTCCTTGCTTTTGTATGTTTGAATTGTAATTATAATATAAACTTAATTGATATAAAAAAAGAAAATGTCTGCATTGCACCCTGGAATCTAATACAATCTATAAAACTATTTTAGAGTGAACCGCTAAGCACAAGTTACTGCTACTGCAGCCATCAAACTCCGGCTCCCGACTTGAAAGTGAAAGTGATGCGGCAACTGTATAGCCACCAATCACTTTCACAATGCAGGTGGCGAGCAACCACCCACCCACTGGAGCAACACCACCCCGCATGGTTCCTGGGCTCTCCCGCTCTTACCAGGAGCCCAAGATCACATCCACCAGCTTCAGGATGGGGAGCAGGAGGAGATCGAGTCATATCAATGCCTTGTACCATCTCTGTACTAAATGAAACTGAAAGCGGCTATGATTAAGTCCTTTCCAGTTTCAGATCCCCTGTTCCCAGGCTGGTATAACCAGGAGAACATTTTCCTGAGCAGATCTGTGCTTGGTTAGGTGTTGAAAAGGGCAGGGGAGAACATTGGAGTTTATTAGACACCTAATGTCTCCATAAAGAGTACCTGTCACCTGCCCAATGCTAACAAGTTGGCTTTGTCAGTTTTGTCACGTCTGGTTTCAGGTGTTTCCCAGGCCGGTACAAGCAAGGGGAACATCTAGCCGAGCAGATCTGTGCTCGGTTAGATGCTGTGAAGAGCAGGGGAGACATTAGGGTCTATTAGATATATAAGTACCTGTCATCTGCCCAATGCAATCACATAGGGGTTTATTAACCCCTTGCGTTAGAAATAAAGAAAAAATAAAAGTAAAAATATAAAATGATAAACTGTATTAAAAAAATATTAACGGTAGCCCCTGTTGCCCCTGCTTACCCTCAAATGCAAAGGCAGCCCAGGGTGTGCTCGTGTTTGTAAAACACGGTTGCACCACACATATAAAATATCGCCACAAATGACAGAGTGGGAGCAATAATTCTAGCACCAGAGCTCACAGTTAACTCTAAAATAATACGCTGTAAATGCTTTTAAAGGTTTTGTTGCCCTAAAAAAAAGAAAATCTTGTTCCCTAAAAGCATGTTTTACAGCCCCATTCTTGAGGTGTGTCATTTGGCCTCTTCTATCACCTAAAATACCTGGCTGTTCCTGCCAGTTTCTACCCTCCCCTCTGTAAACTGACCACAGTTTATCATGGCTGCTGAGCCCTGACACCGTGGTCAGTTTATGTGGATCCGTCATCCGCAGCTATCCTCTGTCCCCTCTGTCCTCTCCCCCCTCCCCTCCCTGCCTGTCTTCTCATGTCTGTGCCTGCCCCCTCCCCTCCTGCTTCTCTTATATTTAATCTAAAATCATCCCACCCCCTCTGTAATATAATAATAAGTGCCCCTGTGCCTGTGTTATAGAAAAAATATGCCGATCTGTACCTATATCAGAGCGGCTCCTAGCGATCACCTGACTGCTCGGCTCTCTCTTTCTCCTTTCTTCCCCTCCTCCCTGGTTGATGTCAGTGGTAGTGCTCGGGCCCGCCCACTGGAGCTGTCAACCAGGCAGAGAAGATAGCCGAGGAGTCAGCTGAGTGGCGGGACCCGCTCTGATATAGATACAGATCGGCATATTTTTCCTATAACACAGACACAGGGACACTTATTGTTATATTACAGAGGGGATGAGATGATTTAATATTAGTGGCTTAGCAACCACTTGAAAGTGTCATCTATGGAGATTTTTGGGTACCGTAATTGTTTGCAATTTGGCGCAAGCAAATTTTAAGACTTGACATATTTATTATCTATTTACTCAACACAACCTCATCTTTTATATTTCACAAAAAATGGGTATTATATTGTGAGTGTTTGCACTAATATTCATTTTATTATATTTTTTCCTGAAAATTTGCATTTAATAAACAATTGCGCAAATATCACGAGACAGAAAAAATTACATTATCTTTTTATTCTGACACAAAATTGCATTTTTATTTTATTCAACAGGGTTTCTGCTTTCAGAGAATTTATATTGTGCTGGGGGTTTAAGTCATTTTATGACCAAAAATGAAGATTTTTTACATGTGTGCAAAAAAGGAAAAAAATGCTTTAGTGCCGAAATGGTTAAGGGAACAGGCTAAAACAGAGGAAAGGAAACTGTGCAAGATGAAGCAACAGTGAACATTGCACCTTGGTAAAATTTAGCTTTTAATATTACTTTAAAGTGGGCCTTCATAAAACAGCACTCCCATGTTTCGCCCCTTAAAGAGGTTGTATACTCATTAAACAGGTAAGGTAAGGAGGGGGCGCAGTTTGGCATATTTTCCCTGGGCGCTTGATGACCTTGTCCCGGCACTGCGCACCAGGGAGGATTCCTCTATCCACATTGAATGTGTGGATGGGGGAACACGGTCAGTTTTTGACCCATATGTATATGGCCAGCCTCAGGCTCTTCTTTCCCTTAAAAGAAAAGTTCTACCTGTAAAGTCCTGTAAAGCGTCTACTAACCATCAAAATGACTTACTGTAAGGTTTTTGCACCTTAGTAAAGGGCCTCCTTTATATTTGCCGCACCAAATTATGGTCAACATGTAGGCAAGTCACTACATGAAATGTGACCTTACATGGTTTATAAACCAAAGAGAAAAAACGTTTTTTCTAGCTAGTTACAAATCTGAAGACAGTGAGACTGATCTATGAAAGTATTTGAGAATGTTCATACTATATATTATGTGGATATTCTCTTTAAATATCCAATCAGGTGAAAAGCAAATCCCTGTTTACATATTTCATCTGCACATTTATTGAATTTATTTTGTGAATATTCTCAAATCCTTTAGTAAATCAGCCTTATTATTTTTTTTTTCCAGGAATTGTTTTACAGCAGACCCAAGGTCACATTGTTTGGAAGGCAGAGATTTTTAGTAACTGAGTAGAACTACTTCACTACTGTACTTAAGTACGGAAAGGCGGTATCTGTACTTTCCTAGAGTAGAATTTTTTTCTCCTACTTCCACTTTTACTTCACTACATTTTTTCGATGATTTCAATACTGCTACTCCGATATTTTTTTTTTGTGCTGCATAGTTACTCGTTACAATTATAAAAATTACCACTGCCAGAACAGTAGATGGCAGGTTTCATGAAGCTCAAAACATGTGTATTATCAGCGCATACGAAAATAAATGATACTGTATGTATAAATAAAGCTGCATTTGAAATAATAAAAAACAATATGATGTTCACTTTTGACTTCTTTCTTTAATAACTACATAACACAGTACTTGTACTTTTACTTTCAGTACTTGAGTAGCAAAATTTAAAAAAAAAAAAACTACTTGCAATACTTAAGTACAAAAAATGTTGAATACTTTAGTACTTCTACTCAAGTCACTTTTTGATCGAGCACTTGTACTTTTACTCAAGTATGGGTTTTGAGTACTTTATACAACTCTGTTGGAAGGGAACAAAAGAGCAAAATGTGTCTGAAAACAATAACAGCCACATTCAGTTGGCGTACTCCAGCTAATCTTTTTACTATAAATACAAATATGCATCACAACAGTTTATCAGAGATTTAGTAAAAATAAAAAGATTGCTAATCAGTTTTACAGTTGGAAAATTACTTTTTAACCATGGTTATTTCATATTTAAAAACATACTGAAAGGTGGAAATATGCATACAATTTGTAATTGGCCATAGCTAGTCTCCGGGATGGTCTCTAACCCGAGTCCTGAACACTTGGTTGTTTCATACCACATTTCAATCCATTCCATCGAATAGACTATAAATTAGTACGGCTCTGGAATACCATAAATATGTTTCTGAATGTGTAAATCATTCTTTGCAGTTGGCTGCAGCTCTTCCGTACAATAATGAGTAGAAAATAAAAATAAATTCCATGTCTGAGTCATCCTTATTGAATTACCATCTTATCTGACATGTGTAATGTTAATGTAATGCACTCACTCTATTATGTGTCCATGGTGCTATCTATAAAATATAAACAGCTGGTTCTGATATATTGTGGTTTATGGAGTCTGATTGGTGTGACTGTTAAAATGATCTTTACATTAAAATGTGTTATTACATCAAACTTCCTTATCCTTAATTGCAAAGGATAGATGTAAGAAACTCAACCGTGGAGAGTGTGACTTCACAATCCTTTTGAGGAGATTCTAGGATGCTGAATGCCCAAAATCTCACTAGAAGATGCTCCAGTCAAGTATAGGAAAATCTTCGAGAGATTTGGGGTCCTCCGCAAGAACCCTGATTTCACCATCACCTCAGAACCCCTGGCATAAGCAGGCTAATATAAGTTAATTCCTTTTTTTATTAAATCATATTTTAATGTTTAAGCCCAGGGGGAGGGACAGAACATGTTAAGGGGTGTGGCCTGAAGGAATCAAGCTGAGGCACAAGACTAACACAAGACCAGTACAAGACCAATACAAAACACACAAAACATCCAAGTATTGACCACACAGGGGCCTAGATATTAAGGCATGTAACATAAATGCTGTCATCAAGAGCAACACCAAGTCCATAGCAGTGTGACTTCGTAACTTTCATAGTCAAGTCACCATAGGTTGTATGTAAAGGAGAGAGAAAGATCAATTTTCCCGCAACATTCCAGAAACATCTTACGTAGATCTAGGTGTCCAGCATTCGCGCCCCAAACATAAGCTATGAAGCAGTAGTGGCTTCCGCCAATCATCTAGATCACACTTTTTCATACCTAGCAGGGCAGTCTCTATTTGTGTAGGTGTTCTTTTAGAGTGGAAGATTGTCAGCAATCAAATGTTTCCAAAAAGAAGTGGAAGAAGGAGCCTTTTTTTTCTATCTGTCCGCCGCAATGTCACAGTCCCGCAAAAAAAATCGCAGATTACTCGTTAAAAAAAAAACACCAAAAACGACAGAAATCTCTCCCCTACTTAGTAAATGCAATAACTTTTGCGCAAACCAATCAAAATATGCTTATTGCGATTTTTTTTACCAAACAAATGTAGCAGAAAACAAATTGGCCTAAAATGATAAAACATTTTGATTTTTACATTTTTTTGGGGGGGGAATTTCATGTAAAAAAAATGTGAAAAATATTGTTATTTTTTCAAAATCGTCGCTCTTTTTTTGTTTATAGCGCAAAAAGTAAAAATTGCACAGGTGATCAAATACCACCAAAAGAAAGCTCCATTTGTGGGAAAAAAAGGACGTAAATTTTGTTTGGGTATGGCGTTGCATGACTGCGCAATTGTCAGTTAAAGTCGCATAGTGCCGAATCGCAAAAAGTGGCCCAGACATAAGACAGCAAAATCCTCCGGTGGTAAATTGGCTAGAAGGGGTGTAATAGGCCCTATGCACAACTGAATTAGTCTATCACGTATGGAAACCAAGGATTTGAACAAGGGATCCCATATGTCATCCCAATCAACATTGTCTAAGTGCGGTGCATCGTTCAACCACATAGTTCTCAGAGATTCTAGATGTGTATAAACATGAGAAGTGGGTTTCTCAGTGCAGTCACCCCCGAGTCACCCCTGAGCACCTGTTCCAGTTCTGACTCAATTAGTTTAAGAGAGGCACGTGGAAACTGACTGAGCTGAGGCTGCTCTTACCTGCTAACTACTTGGGCCGGGCAAGGTTTGTGGCAGCCGGGCTATCTCTTCCTATTTCTACAGCGTGCGTTTGGGTCTGGACAAACCTTTTGCCAGCCTGCACCCCCACTAGTCAGCAGCATCCAGTTGTTGGCCTTTTTTGCCTGAGCGGGGGGGGCCCTAAGCATTTATTGTGGGTCATATTTTATTTGGTAAAGATTTTTCCAATAAACAATTACAACAGAAAAAAGGTGGACAAACCCAACCCTTTTCATCACTCACAGGCCAGATTGTATCCTCCTTGATTCCCTGCAATCATCTGAGTGCCAAGGCACTGGAGTCTACTCTTGCTCCCCTGTAGTCCACCATTCAAATACTGGGACTGCACACAGAAGACGTTCAACTTAAGCCAAGGTTTATTGCAGTGATAGTATAGCAATTGCAATAAGCCTTGCTAAACCTTGGCTAGAGGTGAACATCTTCAGCCTGGGTTCACACTGGTGCGTGCTGAATACTGCATGTGATCCGCACAGGAATCGCACCGCATTCCTGTGCACATCACATGCAATGTCTGTGTGGTGCGAATTTGTATGGCTCATCGCATGCATCCGCACCAAAATGGTGCAGGACCCTTTTTTTTGGCACCTGAATTGCATCTCATAGCAGATTCTGGCAATCGCACTGCATTTTGCAATCTGTTTTAAGGTGTCTTTAAAGTGATTGTAAAGTATTGTGTTTTTTTTTTTGTTTTTTTTTAATAACAAACATACTATAATTACCTCCTCTGTGCAGTTGGTTTTGCACGGAGCAGCCCAGGTCCTCCTCTTCTCGGGTCTCTCTTTGGCGCTCCTGGCCCCTCCCTCCTGTTGAGTGCCCCCACAGAAAGCAGTTTGCTATGGGGGCACCCGAGCTGAGCTGCAGCTTTGTGTGTCCATTCAGACATGGAGCTGTCATTCAGCCCCGCCCCCTCTCTCTACTGATTAGCTAACAGACTTTGATTGACAGTAGTGGGAGCCAATGGCACTGCTTCTGTATCTCACCCAATCAGGAGGGAGAGCCCCGGAAGGCCGGGGGACTTTTAGACATCGCTGGATAGAGATGGGGCTCAGGTAAGTATTAGGGGATGCGTGCAGCTACACAAAGAAGGCTTTTAATCTTAAAGCGGAGTTCCGGGCACAAAAACAATTTTTTTTTTGTGCCCCTCCGCTAGGTAGAGCTCACCTGAAAAGGAATTGGATAGTTATTTTTATTTTTTTTGTTTACTCACCTTTTTATTGAAGATCGTAAATACTCACCTATGACTGCTTCCTCCTCCAGCGCCGAGGCTCACCCCGTCACTTCCTGCCTCGCGATGATTCCTGGGAGCTAAACGTCATAGCTCCCAGGAATCAATGTGACGGCACCGGCCCCGCTCGTCATTTGCGGGCGACGCCGCACCGGAAGTGACGAGAGGGGCCGGTGCAGTGCATTCTGGGACACGAAGACGCGGAAGAAGACAGAGAAGAGGACCGCGCCGGCTTCAGCTGCCCACAACAGAGATGGAAACGCTGTGGAAGAAATTTTCTAAGTAAGTATTTCTTCTAAAAGGTAAGTGCGAACCGGGACAGATCAGAGGCTAGCCATTGTGGAATGTGCTAGCCCTGACTGTCCCGGGGGTATGTTCAGCAAAAAATCATTTCTGTGCCCGGAACTCCGCTTTAATGCATAGAATACATTAAGATAAAAAACTTTCTGCCTTTAAAACTCCTTTAATCTAACATTGACACCTGCAGTAGTATAGAAACGCAGTGCGATTTCTATACAGTGCGATGTGGGGAAACGCAGCAAATCTTGTGCATTTTCATTGCATCAGTGGGAACCAGGGCTCGCAGCCTGTTATTTGGATGGGGTACTACAGTAGAGAAAAAAATTGTAAATATAAAAGAAAAAGAAAAAAACTGACAAAATGCAATACTAAAACATTATATAGTTTAAAACCCTAACATATTCATCTGGTCACAAAAAAATGTAGTATAAAAAATGATACTGCTATATTCCAAAGCGATGTACTAATATCATATAATTAAATGGGTCAGCACTCAAAACACTAAAATGTAATATTTTTCAAAGTACTGTAAATGGAAACTAGGTTTTCATTTCTGTGTGTTAATGCTAAAGAAGTGGTTCTTGCCTAAAGGTGAAGTACAGCGTAATTATCCCAATAACAATGCTGATTGTTCTTTGTCTACTGAACCTGGAGCTAGACTTTAATAACGTCACCTGGAACGGTGGAACAGAAATATTCAGCATTAGTAAAGCCACCTCTGTTAATTGACTGGCTAATGCTGATAAGACACTTTAAAATGAATTAATTGCAGCTCAGACAATACTGGTTTCTGGAGATGAAAGACTGACTGCAAATCAGTTTGCAGTTTAGTCCAGAACTGTCAGTGTGTAAGGGCCTTGATGAATGGGATGTCAATTCATTGTCTTGTGGGCTTATTGTGCTTGCAGGTTCATTAAACAAAAATGCCAATAAATAGTCAAGGCAGCCATATTGTGCACTAGCAGCAGTGGCAGTCATCCTTGCCCATTGGTGAGATCTTTCCAGCAGAGTTGAAGGGATCTAGCCTGTTCTAAGCAAGCTGAAGCTTAAAGGCCAACTCTTCCTAAGCTCCTACTATTACCAATTTAGATAGGCATCAGTGAGTTTAACCACTTTACCACCGGAGGATTTTGCTGTCTTACGTCCAGGCCACTTTTTGCGATTCGGCACTGTGCGAATTTAACTGACAATTGCGCAGTTGTGCGACGCCGTACCCAAACAAAATTTACGTCCTTTTTTTCCCACAAACAGAGCTTTCTTTTGGTGGTATTTGATCACCTGCGCGATTTTTACTTTTTGCGATATAAACAAAAAAAGAGCGAAAATTTTGAAACAATAACAATATTTTTCACATTTTTTTATATGAAATTCCCCCCCCCCCCAAAAAAAAATTTAAAAATCAAAATTTTTTTACACTTTTGGCCAATTTGTTTTCTGCTACCTATGTTTAGTAAAAAAAATCACAATAAGCGTATTTTGATTGGTTTGCGCAAACGTTATTGCGTTTAATATCTAAGGGAAAGATTTCTGTCATTTTTGGTGTTTTTTTGTTTAACAAGAAATGGCGGCGATGTGCGATTTTTTTTGCGGGACTGCGACAATCCGGCGGACAGATCGGACCCTTGACTGACATTTTTGACACTTTTGGGGGTACCAGTGACATTACTGCAGTAATCAGTGCTAAAAAATATGCACTGTGACTGTAAAAATGACACTGGCAGGGAAGGGGTACATTTTATTGGAGAGGGAGGGGTTAATGTATGCCTGGTGCTTACTAACGTGTGTGGGGGGAGGTGACTGTGTGACCCAGGGACAGATTGCATGTTCAGCTATGTTCTGCAATCTCACCCTGCCTGTCACTTCGGAGATGTTTACACAAGCGGGCGGATCTCCAGACTCGATTCCCCGACGATCGGGGAAGAGCGGGGGTGATCACCGCCGCTCCTCCCCTGGTCCGACTCCCGCTGTGACTGAAAACAGCGGGAGCGAGCCTCCGGCGGCGTGCGAGCGCCGCCTAGAAGGGAAGGAGTCCAGCGACGTAGTACTACGTCGCTGGGCGGAATTGAGCCACTTTGCCACAGTACAGTCAACGTGACTGGTCGGCAAGTGGTTAATAAATCTAATCACATCATCACAAACCGTGGAAAATGTTGCACTTCGTTTGGAAATCAAGGTCCCAGAGTCTGGAGGACGAGCGGAGAGGCACAAAATCCAAGTTGCATGAGGTCCAGTGTGAAGTTTCAACAGTCAGCAATGATTTGGGGAGCCATGTCATCTGCTGGTGTTGGTCCACTGTGTTCAGGGCTGGTCCAAGACATTGTGCTGCCTGGGTCCAAAAATGAAATGCTGCCCCCCAAAAAAAAAAAAATTCACCCCCAACAAAAAGCCCCCACATCCATTATTTTATATAAATATAACCTTTTGGAAAATATTATGTATAATGTTATCTTCTTCCATAACTCACTACCGGACTGGTCCACCAAACACCTACTGTCTGTCCTCAGTCCTCACCACCCTAGAAGATCAAGCCTGGCCTGTGTGAGATGGAGTGTGTTGTTGTCTAAGGTCATTGCACACACCACGATCACGTGAGGGAAGTTCCCAGGAGATGACACCCTGCCTCCTCATACTCATCAGTTTGCAGTATGAGATGGGGAAATGCCACCCGTAACACGCTGCAAACTGATGACACACAAAACTGCTGAAAAAAAAACCTTGGGAGTCAATTTGCTGCCCCTCTCCAAGTTCTGCCTGGGTCCAATGGACCCAGTGGGACCCATGGTAGGGCCAGCCCTGACAGTGTTTTATCAAGTCCAAAGCCAGTGCAGCCCTCTACAAGGAAATTCTAGAGCACTTCATGCTTCACTTTGCTGACTTGTTTTATGGAGATACTGATTTCATTTTCCAGCAGGACTTGGTATCTGCCCACACTGCCAAAACTACCAATACCTGATTTAATGATCATGGTATCACTGTGCTTGATTGGCCAGCAAACACACCTGACCTAAACCCCATAGAGAATCTGTGAGGTATTGTCAATAGGAAGATGAGAGACACCAGACCTAACAATGCAAATGAGCTGAAGGCCACTATCAAAGCAACCCGGGCTTCTATAACATCTCAGCAGTGCCACAGGCTGATCGCCTCCATGCCACACCGCATTGATGCAGTAATTCATGCAAAAGGAGCCCCGACCAAGTATTGAGTTCATACTATACTGTACATGGACATACTTTTCAGTAAGCCAACATTTCTGTATTAAAAATCCTTTTTTTCTATTGTTCTTATTTTCTGAGATACTGAAATTTGGGTTTTCACTAGCTGTAAGCCATAATCATCAAAATTAAAAGAAAGAAATGCTTAAAATATATCACTCTGTGTGTTACTCATCTATATAAAGTATATGAGTTTCACTTTTTGAATTGAATTTCTGAAATAAATTAAAGTTTTGATGATATTCTAATTTTATAAGACGCACCTGTATATTTAGTGACAGCTGCATTTGTAAGCCCCCGTTCACATAGGGGCGATCCGACTTCGGCTGGCGACCTCCGAGGTCGCGGTGCGAGCAGCGCGCCGCGACCTCGGAGCGGCCGCCACAGACTTCATAACATTGAAGTCTATGGCGGTCGCCTCCTGGTCGCCCCAAAGAAGCTCCGGACCCTTTTTCTAAGTCGGAGCGACTTGTGTCGCTCTTATTAGAACGGGTCCGCAGCTTCCCTATGGAAGGCGACCTGTGAGGCGACCAGGTCGCCTCACAGGTCGCCTCTATGTGAACGGGGGCTAAAAGTAAGCAGTTTTTATTTTTCAAAAACAGGCAAAACAAAGCAGCTTTTCTTCAGCATAAGCAACACTAAAAAGTCCTTCACTCTAGTACTGTATACAAAAACAAAACTTTGGCTCAACGCCACAATAAAGTCTCTGCCTGCTTCAGGGATCCAAAAAGGTCACAAGAGCCCATCAGCATCTCATTTGGTACACAGCCCCCACAGGTACCTGTGTGCCATTTTACACCATACCCCATGGACACCAGCTGGCTTCTTCCTGCCCTTTTCAGCCCTCTCTCACAGGTTGGTTAACCCTTACAGGACCAAGATACACAAAGTCAGTTTGAAAGCCTTTTCCCACCCAGAGTCTCTTGGAGCCTTTGAATTCCGGTACCCATATGGAGACTTTACAATCCTGGGAAAGCAGCAAATCAGTTTTCCCTTTTTTTTTTGTTAAAGGCTCACCCTGGAACCCCTTACCCTACACCCTTTTATAGCACTTAAAGGGACCACAACCCAAACAATGGTGATATATATCAGAACCTATCCCTGGCATCCTGTACTATATATATATATATATATATATATATATATATATACAGTGGGGAAAATAATTATTTGATCCCCTGCAGATTTTATAAGTTTGCCAACTTACAAAGAAATGATGGGTCTGTAATTTTTATCATAGATGTATTTTTAATTATGCAAATAGATAAAAACAACAGGTACTGACAGCGCTCACGAGCTGATTAAGGCTGGTGCTGGAGAATGAAACCAATGATCCATGGGCAAGAATCGGTAAAAATACTGTCATTTTATTTGTAACATTTAAAAAATGTGTGTTCCAGAAGGTTCACAAAGCGTTACCACACTGGCGCTGGAGAAGATGAGGGCACTGGTGGACAAGTGGGTCTTGGGTAGGGTGAACCGTAAGAAGACGCCGAGAACCCTAGCTCAAGAAGATAATAGCTGCAGGGAATCCAAGCCGGACATTGCCGTCATGACTGGATGCCGTCACTGAGGCCCCTTGGGAGGAAGTGCGGTACCCAGAAGGGAAGAAGTCGTTTGACCAGTGAGGAAAGCTGCGTCCCTGTTGCCGTGACAGGATTTGATCGGATGGTGGCGGGTGTCAGCAAATATGTGTCCGCTTCATAGAAAAGACTGGAGGGTCCGATCAAGTCCGCCTTCAAAACTGACAGGCGGTCCTGATCGGATCTCCCCTGTGAAAGGGGCCTTAGGGTGAACCTAACCTGATAGCTGCTGCTGTCCAAAAATGAAGTATCTAATCTGACACAGTGATTTTTTAAACATTATTCAGGTGGGGATAGAGAGATATAAAGTATTATTATTACATTTGTATTTACTCATTGCGTTTCATTCATCTATCCATCAAAAGGAAAAGCTTTGGTTTTCATAAGATGTCAGTTAGGCTCTGTTCACATATAGGGGTTTCGGATCGCGGGTAGAATTAAAGTACAAGAACTTCTTCTGGGCATCAGGCGTCCCGTTGATATGTGTGCGTGATTATACCATGATTCGGTGGGCGACAATCGTGGCAAAATCGCGTTGCGTTTGGGGTGCCATAGCAAGTCACGGGAATCGCTTAGGCAGAATCGTGGCAATTCTGCCTGCGATCCGAAACTCCTACAGTATATGTGATCAGAGCCATAGAGCAATATGAGAAGTAAAAATAAAATAAAGTGTTGTGGCTATTTCACCTCTTATTAACTCTTTTTTTTAAGTTTACCCTAAACAGCCCTAATTAGCTCCTCCTCCCCTCCTCTCTTTAACTAATATTTTTCTGTTATTTTTTTTTTTTTTTATTCCATTGACATCCTTGACAAATTAAAGAATAAAATGTATACATTTTATTTCCAGTAACACTATTTTTTAGTGAGGATGACTCACCTAGAAGAGTAGGATGGGGGCTGCTCTGTGCAAAATGATTTTTTTTAAAAAGAATGTTTAGAATCACTTTAAAGAAATTAGAAGGCATTAACTGGCCATTAACCAACATAACAACATAAAACAGAAATTTAGAAATAAATTTTAATTACACTGAATATGTGCAGCGTGGGATACAGAGGGCGCACAGAAATAAACCAGAAAAGAGATACAGGGATGTGAACCTATTACAGCATGGCAAGGTCAGGTACAAACGGGAGCTGACAGTTACCTTATGCTGAAATTATTGTGCTAGAGTTGCTATCTTGCTTAAAAGGTCAGTTACGCCAGGTTCGGCTTGCAGCAGAATTAGAAATAATTCATATCACTTGCTGGATGAATATTCTTAAGTGGCTCTTACTTTTCATTTTTCACCTCTTAATCACATCTTATAGAAAGTGCAACTACAGGCAAAAGTCAGCTCGATGTATTAGGCATCACCCCCCAGAGGAGGTTCTGTCTGCAATCTTACATGCAATATGTCTGCATAAACACCCTCCTCCTCAGAGGATCAGAGGAACATTGATCATTAGAGGAGATCCTGCTAGAGTCAGCTTCCTCTGGGACCAAGGCAGTAGATTGCCCATTTTATCCATGAATCAGAAATATAATAGGGGCATCCTATTTCTTTGATGACCCAAATTATGGGTTTCTTGTACAAACATTTGAACAAAAAAGACACCAAACATCACAAATTACCTGAAACAGCTTTTACAGATAAAGCCCGTAGCGTGTGCAACACACTCAAAAGACTCCACCCGGTGCATAAAAAAGTGCACACACACAAAGTGAGAACACAAAAAGTGCACAGGGTGTGCGAAACTAGTGGTCTTCCCTCCGAAGAGGTAGGACCCAAACCTCGATCCCCCGGGGCGCAAGACTCCTGACAGGGATTAAGGTACTCATGGTCTGTCTGGCCGAAACCAGACCGACCCCGTTCTTCAGGGGGACTGCCGAAACAGCCCCCACCGAGTACTAAGTGGGGCTCCCCCGAAGGGAGACCCCATGAGAGAGGGCGGACTTAGCCAAAAGGCCATATCCACCCCCTCCCAAGACTTAAGGTAGGGCCCGAGGACCCACACCCTACAAGTCGTGCAAAATAAAGAAAACAAAGGTGATAGTGCAGGTGACAAACTACAAAGAAAAAGAGACAAACAAAACAAAAAGTGGGGGAGGGGAAGTGGGGAAAGTGCTATGGTGCCATGTGAGGAACCAAGGCAGGCCTTCCAGCCGGAATAAAAAATTCCTCTGGTGCAAGCCAAAAGGCCTGTCCCAAGAGGCAGGTGCGGAAAAAGTGTGCATAGTGCAGTGACCAAGGTGCCAAAATAACTCAGGCGAGCTGCCCCTCACCAGTGAGAAATCAAGGCACCCCTGGGCTGCCACCCCAGGGGCACTTGCACTACGGGCTTTCTCTATCCCGGCCCAATGGCCAGACCGAGTGTAGCCCTTACCTACCAGGAGGTTTGGAACCTGGACAGCTTAGGGTGAGCCTGCCTTCAACTGGGGACAAGCCTTTTGCAAGGCCAGATTCAACCCAGGAGGAGAGGCCCTCCCACCGCCATCCCAATTCCTCACCAATTACATCCAGGAGCAATACAGACCGGCCTCCACGACGAACCAGCCCTCTTGCTCCCTTCAAACTGGTAGGGGCGGACCCATTCAAACCAGAAGGCAACGGACCCATCCGGCTTTCTCTGACAGTGCCTACTTCCCGGTCCCCCAGTGACGTCTGGAGCGCCCCGGTTCATTTCAGCCCCTGCCGATACTAACCCTCAGGGTCCATACCAACTGATAAGAACAGATACTACACTTGATCTTAGCCAAAAGGCCGAGAAGCGATAAATTACCTGAAACAGCGACAAATTACCTGAAACAGCGTCCCTCCCAAATCTGACCCCACCCACATTCAAGTCTCAGTGTCTGGGAGGAGTTGGGATGTCCCCCTAAAGCCTGACCTATTTCTTCCTCATTGCCAACAACCCAGCCTTCTTACTCTTTGTGTTCTTCCTCCGCCTGTGATGGATTAGATAAAATGTCTATTTTTCTATGTCTATTTTTGTACATGTAAATATGCTTTTTTATTCCTTACTCAAAATGGCGCTAGCAGCTCCCCCTCCCATCGAGTAAAGCTCGTGCAACTAAGATGGCGCCTCCATCTAGGACTACACCCAAGATGATGACACCTAGATCCTGGGGGAAGTTTACCTTATATGGACATGACCAATCAGAAGCTACAAGCAATCAGATAACGCTATGATGACATACTTGTCCATGACACTAGCCGCTCGCCTATATAACCCCACGTACCAAGTAGCAATGAAGGAAGTATCACTTACCTGAACACGTTTCAGTGTGGTTCTTCTCGTGCATGCACCAGATTATATAGGCCAAATCAGGAAGGGAGCAGATACTGACCAGACAATTGGTCTGATCCAAAACACGCCTACTGCTGCCTCTGTCTCATAGGGATGGAGGAAGTAAGCAAAATATCCACCTGGCCCTGAGACAGCAGCAAGTTCTCTCCTTCTTCTTGCTGAGGGATTGTATTACCAATCCCCACCTAACAGATAAGCCGATTGGCAGACTACTGATGTTTTTTTTATCAGATTTTTTTGAGAATAGGTTTTCCAGTTTTATAGAAAGAAAAAAAAAATCTAAAACATAACAAATAGGGTGCTACACAGAGCACCAAAACAGAGGCATTCACCTGGCTACACACCATGATGTACATTGTGAGTTCCATGGAGGAAAAGAGAAAGCGGCAGACATCGAAAATCTAATATGAGTACTGGCCAATTTGAACAATGCAGAGGCAATTTTTTTAGGTGTAAACTTTCCTTTAGCTTTTAAATCTGTTGTGGCTGCTACTTCCACCCGTTAGTTCAGGTCGTTTTATAGCGAAAACTGCCAAAAAGTATTTTTTTTTTTAAACTCAAATGATTCAAATTCTGGTGCTTCTTCTTTATTTAGGCCAAGCTAAATGAAAACATTAAAAAAATCAATTCCACAGTCAAAATATGTGATGCCAGAATATGGTGACTTTGACGCTGTCCATGAAAGTCGTAATACCACATTGGCATCTCCCAAGCATATCATTTCTAGGATTGCTGTTTCTTCCATGGTGCCCTCAAAGTCACATTAACAGGATCATCTCCTCATTGTAGCATTTTTGTTTTACTTTTTTTGCATTCTAAAATGTCTTCCATAGCAATGCCCAGATCTCCATGCCATTCTTTGACAATAGCTTGCCTATTAGTTTTCAAAATAACCAGAATTTTACAGCAGGGTTCCAAAAGACTTCAATGGGATGGGCAGTGAAGATCGGGATTCACAAACTTTCAAAACCCAGTTTAATGTTTTCCTAGTTTACTGGCCTGTAGATCACTAAGCCCGCATTCACACTGCAGCGGCACGACTCTGTACTACTTCGGGGGCGACTTGTGAAGTCCCGTGCACCGCGACTTCGGCGCGACTTGCACGGATTCATATAATGAATGTCTATGCAAGTCGCTCCGAGGTTGCCCCAAAGTAGTACAGGACCCTTTTTCTAACTCGGAACGACTTGTGTCACTCCTATTAGAATGGGTCCTGTAGCAGTCAATGGACCGCGACGGACCGCGACTTGTCAGGCTGACAAGTCACCTGACAAGTCGCGGCAGTGTGAATGGAGCCTAATTATTGGGAACGTGAAAAAGCGGTCAATGAATTTTGTATGATGTTGTGAATTTTATTCGCTGAACAGCTATTTTTAAAAATCAGCCCACAAAGCGAAAAATAAATAATATTGCTCGACATACCTGGTTATTACAGTGCCAGCAGCTATAATAGTAAATTCATTAGTTATCACATGCCTTCAAGCAAATGTCTAGAAGCATGCACAAAAGGAAAGGTGCTAAGGGAAGAAATATATTCTAAAATATATAGCAATTCTGTTGATGCTTTCTTTTGTACAACACCATATCTAGAAAGCTGTTTAACTGCAGATAACTTTATTAAGCAATAAAAGATGACAAAAAAAATTTGTTTCCTGCTAAAGCAACTACACTCAGAAAAGCTTGTCCCCTGCCAGCATGCTGTAGAGAATGACTCTTGCTCTGTGTGTGGAAGCAGTGGTCTCTATGCAGAGGTTTGACATGCCCTCTGCTGAGTCATAACTAGAGCCAATCAGCAGGAAGCATGAGCTTTGCACAAGATCTGATTTAGCAGGGGGCGTGTTGGATCTCTATGGAGAGACCAATGCTTCCAGTCAGTGAGCAAGTGCCATTCTCTACAGTATGCTGGCAAGGAACAGGCTGTTATTCTCAGGCTATGGCTAATTTGTAAAGAAAGCATAATGTAAGACTTTGCACATATTTTTACACATCTGGAATGTATTTAGCTGATTTTTTATTGAAAGTTCTAGGCCTAAAAAAAATGTATGGATCTCTTGTTGTGAGCATTATATATATATATATTAATAATAATAACAATAATAATAATAATAACAATAATATTTAAGAATTATTAAGAATAATAATAATAAAAATAATAATTTATTTGCACTTGGTATTGAAGGTATTAAAATAAGCAGGAAAAAGGATGAAAATAACATTGCATTTTTACTTTATTCACTAAGATGGACTTATAATATATGTCACTGTATGTAACTATCACAAATATTGCTATAGGCTAACATAATTTTCACAAACAATTGAAGAAGATAAGGAAAATCAAAATGCAGCAGTTTAAATTAAGTTTGGATGGGCTGAGACAGGGTTAGAAATTGTATTTAGAAACTCTCCGCATGTTTTATCAGAGATAACCAAACTGGAAACTTTACAATTATTGTGTGTTATTGTCAGTGTGCAAAGAAAAACTTACTATGAATGTGAGAATGAACTCCAATCATAGTTTAAAGAGGAAATCCAGTCCCAACTAGGTCTTCTATTAGATGGTGTTAAAGTAATGCCTAAATGAGTGATAATTACTTGGCAAACCAATGTGTATCATAAACATATTCCTCCTCTGTTGCTACTCAGTGCTGCTGATCTCTTGCAGCCTGTTTGTGACAACTTCCTATCTAAATGCACTCTAAGCAATGGTTGCATGGAATTTCCCAGGGTGGGTTTCCATATGGATTATGCCCGTGTAACGTATTTAAATGGCCACTTACTGTATATCTCCATGTGATTTTGTGACAACACAGAAGCACAATTGGGAGACAGGGGGATAATGTGGTCACACTATAATAGGGAGTGCCTGAACAAGGAATTTCATGGCAGGATTGGCAGGATGATTTTAATGAAAGTTGCAGATTAAAACATTTTGAAAATGACATTCAAAATTACATTACCATATTAAAGCTTATATGAGTGTAGCCTGGACTGTAATCTTTAACTTTTGTGGAACTCCTTCTATTATTGCTGCTGTATTATCCTTCTGCAGTGTGGACAGGGTTAAACTTTATATTCATTAATGCAGAAGCAGAAGTGCAGCATCCATTTTTAAGGAGACCATTTTGAAATGCTTGTTGATGGAGTGTCTTGTGTGTCTGGTATCTAGTGCAGGGGACAGCTATTTTGGCTGGGTCTGTATCAATCCTGAAGGATGGTGATTGGCCTATGCAACAAAGCAAGGGGAGTGTGTTCTGCAATCTGCTGAGAGAAAAAGGAGGCACAGTTATACAGCTAGGAGGGGTGCAACACATTTCCTGGCCTAGGGTGACAATGCTTACACACTGTTTGATCCTGAGCCAGGCTGTATGCACCTATAGACACCAAGGGCTCCTAGTGCACTCAAGCTTGTGAGAGCACAGAGAGGGTGGAGAAGAACCAAAGCCAGGCACAGTGCTGGATCGATACATGACTCAGAGAAGTGTTAAGGAAGGGGGCTGGGAGGCACTGATCAGGGCTGCCATCATGGGGGGGGGCAGCTCATACAGATGTAGGGTGCCCATGGGTCCCGAGGGGCGTGTTCGCCTGGGCCCCAGCCATGGCTGAAGCCCCCCCTAGGCTGCTTTGGCTGCTGTCCGGAGCTACTTTGCAGGTCTGGCCTGGCCAATTCAAAAGAAAGGGGGGGGGTGGGGGGAGGCAGAGAGGAGACTCTGGGAGCTGCAATCTGGAGGCTGTAGCAATTGAAAAAAAAAAACTTTCTCCAGCCAAGCTGACTATTTATTCACTTTCAGGTGCGGGTGTAGTAATCTCCTGTGCCAGACAAGTACATTACAATCCCGGTCACTTCTATATTAATTCACTGCACAGGTCAGGACTCTAATGTACTTGTCTTGCACCAGAGATTACTAGACTGGCACCCAAAAGTGAAGAAATAATCGAATAGGCTGGGGAAAGTTTCTTTTTTTTTTATGGCTACAGCCTGCAGATCACGACGTCCAGTGTCTCCTCCCTGCCTCCGCCCACCCCCTTCCTTCTGTGAAATTCCCCTGACTGGGAAGGCTGTATGTGCAGAGAGGGGTCTTCCATCTGAAAGGTGTGAAGGTGCCTACTAGCAGGACATGGCCAAGACTCCACACCCAGTGCTGGAACAAGAAGAAATACATTCTAACATGATGTTCACTTTCTAAACAGTGTAGATAGCTAAGGGCAGCAGTTATACAAATAAAACTTATGTAGGGAGATTTGTTCCATCTCTGTGTATTATCTGAGGCTGTTACCTTCACTTGGTATATGTATAAAGGAAAAGGAATTGGCAGCACTCATTAGAGTAATGATTAAGCACACAGTCAGTGTGTGAAACGCGTCTACCTTGTCACGATTGTCATATTTGGATGTCCAATCAATAAATCTGGATTTTGACTCAACCCGGAGTGCTGCCAATTCCTTTTCCTTTATCAAGTTTCCACGGAGGCGAGCCGGGGCATGCACCAGTGTGAGTCATCAGGCAATTACACCACCTTGAGCAGTGAGTTCTTGTCTCTTCAATTGGTATATGTATATGTTAGTATCAATTTAAAGTGATACTAAGCATGCTATATTTTATTGCCATTATCCCTTTTTATGTATAAAGATCATGCCACTGTATTTAATGTCATAAAAAACATTTCATTATTTTATCATTGTTGTTTAGGAGTCACATGATGTTTCCCAGGTCTTTCCTGTCCGCAGGAAAAGATCTGAAGGAGGAGTTTCTAGTATTCTGCTGATGTATGCTCTGTAGAAGAAATACTGTAGCTGTTGACTTTTAGCAAACACTTACCACCAGTCCAGGAGTCCAGCGCTGTTTTCACTGGAGCCAATCTTTGCAGGGCTTTGGATCCCTGGAGCCCCTATCGTAGATGGCTCCCTGCTGTCTACTTTAATATTAAACAAGTTAAAGGATAAGAAGACAAAGTACGCACACACATATAAGCCAACTGCTGGCAAATGGACATCTGGGACTTCACTATACTCATTGTGATGTGACCTGTGATGATTCACATTTCCTAGGATCCGGCTATTCACTGTTGTCTCTCCCGCTTCTGTAGCAGCATTAATTCAAGCATCAGAGAGATATAACCCAAAGGAAATGTTCCATTTGTTTACAACAAAGAACACTGATATCAATACTACATAGTATATTTATGGAAAATGTAGAAAAGGTGGACACGATGAATCAGATTTTATCTTCCACTTACTGGAAGCAGTAAAAGAAAATGACAGACAAAAAACATTTTGTAACATGCATGCCATAGAACCAGCGGAGTCTCTATTTTGTTCCTGAATTATTCTGGCAGAAAGGTTAAGTCTGATCTCCAGGCAGATATAAAACAAAAACACCAAATGATGAATTTATCAACGAAATAAAAAATATTTCATGTATTTTTAAATGCTGGATTAGGACTATGTGTTATGTTGCATGTTAAAGTTGTATGTTTGGGTTGTGGGGGGCAGTCCAGTTTAGTCAATTTTATTAGGTTTGCCAATGCACCACAATGATCTTTTTAAAGCACCTGTAGCTTTGTGGTGTGTTGGCTAAGTGCTTCAGATGGATATTTAAAATTAATGGACTGCATTGCAGTTTGTGTGTTGTTGTACCGAGTATGTGTTGCCATGCATTAATGCAATACAAAGCTGTGAATGAGTACTTAAATCTGTGTTGATATCAGCCTTCCGTACAGCAGCTTACAGCAACCATTCATAGATTTACCCTGTGGCGAACCGCCTAGAACCCAACCTGGGTGCCTCCCCCAAGATACAGATATTATAGCTGAGCATTGCACCCAAGAACTAGATGAGACTAGTTCAGGTGAAAACTGGAACTGACATTATTGTAAATTTACCCAGAATATATACCACACAAAATCAGGTAAGAGCTTGATCACATTATACTAAACAATGCAAACTGTAAACAGTAATATCAGTACATCTAATGTGCAGCTAACATAAACATAAACATTCCACAATGGATCGGTAACAAGGTAAAATGGGTATAATTCTAGTCACATCTCCAAGAGGATTAGCAGACCGACAGAAACAATAGCTGACTCAATTAAAGGCCGCTTTGCTGCTGTACATGTAAGTGATGCGTTCGGCAACTTTCTGAGACAAGAAATAACTTTTAGCACAAAGTATATAGGCAAAGGACACACCCCTGCAATGCCTCTGGTTAGAATTAATACATATAATGTATTATTATTCACAAAATGTATAATTATAACACAAAAGATAATTAATCAACAAGTCTTCTTTTTCACCACCACTTTTTCTTTATACTGGCTTTTTAAAATAATGCAATAATGTAGAGGTTAGATGGAAGGTTTAGTATAGCATAACACTTATGTTGGTTAGATTTATTTAATAGAGGCCTTTAGAGTAGACCAAAAAGAGGGACAACTGAAAAGGAAAGAAGGGCAGGACGACTGGGACAATCCTTTTAAATGACATATGACAGGACTGGGTTCCAGAAGAGGGACAGTCCTTCCCAATGGAGGGGCTGAAGGATTGGGTTTCAGAAGAGGAACAGTCCATCCCAATGAGGGAAAGAAGAACTGGGTTTCAGAAGAGGAAAAGTCCTTCCCAATGAGGGAAAGAAGGATTGGGTTTCAGAAGGGGAACAGTCCTTTCCAGTGTCAGATAACACGATTGGGTTCCAGAAGAGAGACAGACCAAAATAATTTGGTTTCAGAAGAAACAACAGCCCATTCCAAAGGAGGACAGAAGAATTTGGGTTCAAGAAGAGGAACATGCCTTCCCCCAGAAGAGGGACAGTCCTTCCCAATGGAGGGGCTGAAGGATTGGGTTTCAGAAGAGGAACAGTCCTTCCCAATGAGGGAAAGAAGGATTGGGTTTCAGAAGGGGAACAGTCCTTTCCAGTGTCAGATAACACAATTGGGTTCCAGAAGAGAGACAGTCCTTCCCAATGGGGAACAAAATAATTTGGTTTGAGAAGATACAACAGTCCATCCCAAAGGAGGACAGAAGAATTGGGTTCAAGAAGAGGAACATGCCTTCCCAATGAGGGACAGAAGGATTGGGTTCCAGAAGGGGGACAGTCCTTTCCAATAATTAATAACAGATTTGGGTCCAAAAGAGGGACAGTTCTTTCCACAGAGGGGCAGAAGGCCTGGGTTCCAGAAGAGGAGCAGTCCATCACAATGAGGGACAGACATATTGGGTTCCAGAAAGGGACAGTCTCTCCTAATGACAGATAACAGGATTGGGTTCCAGAAGAGAGACAGTCCTTCCCAATGAGGGAAAGAAGGATTAGGTTCTAAAAGAGGGACAGTCATTTCCACTGAAGAACAGAAGAACTGGGTTCCAGAAAAGGAATAATCCTCCCTTATGACCGTTGAGAATTGCCGGCCTCTCTGGCAATATTTATACATGTCAGTGTGCCGATCCATCTCTACTGTATAAAAATCACACAAACTCTGATGAATCTACTACGTTATATGCCTATAAACTGAAATAAATTTAGGACTTAAAAAAAATAAAAAACATACAAGCACACAAATGTTTAATTTTAGATATCACAAATACAAACATATGTTCCAAGAAGAGCAGGCTGGAAATCCATACATCTAATTATCCATGGCAATCCAACCATTCTAATAACAAGGTTATTCATAGAGAATGGCAAAAAGGTCAAATGCTAGAGGCCTCTGCTTTCACAAAGCCGCCAGCTAATATTCTAATTTTAGAAACAATTTCATATCATATTTCTCAAGCTGGGCTTTTGAGGCAGCCATCTTGTTCTATGCTTCAAGCCTGACTTTGCCTAATTCAGAAAGCGGTGCGGCAGTCAAAAGCAGACAGAGTAAATTTCAGCTGAGCATGTTTTGGAAACATGCCCTATAAACGTTAGGAAAATACTGGGATCCTTGTCACATTTGTTATCTTTTTAGAAAGATCTGCGTTTAGGTCAGTATAATCCTGTTCCTGCAAGGCGGAAATCTGATAAAAAAAGCCCTTTATCATATTATCATGAGCATAAAAGAAAAATCAATGTCTTTATCTCCTCTGACAGATATGACAATATGTTGTTGTATTTCTTATTTTATTGAATGTGATTATAGGTTGTATGGATAACAGAGGGGAGCAGAGATGGCTGAATCATATAGACGGAGCTGTGTTGAGCGTATGATGCACAATTATTACCATATTACAGCCCTTGAGATAAGTTGGCTTCCAGGTACAAATCTTCAATCTCTTCTACCTTAGTGCAGAAAAGACTTCTACATTCTTCTCATAAATAATCCAGTCTAAGGCTTAGAGGGACATAATTATCCAAATAATAAAAATATATCAATTTAAAATATATCTAACAGAAAGATGGCTTTACCATGTTTGTGCAATTATTTTAAATAAAATCAGAAATTTCTGGTGTATTCATTATACAAATCAAGGATCTCCAAACTTTTCAATACGAGGGCCAAACTGGATATTTTACAAGTATTCACAGGCATACATCAGGGTTCCCATCAGAGTCATCATTACTTACCCATCAAAATTCCCCTTACATTACAATCCACATCAAAATACTCTCCTTACATTAGGGTCACCATCATAACCTTAAAACCAGAGTACAGTAAACCCCCGCTCCATCGCGGTTCAGTTTTTGCGGTCCCGGTATATTGCGGGGTTTTTTGTAATGTTATTTTACTATATAAATCATTAAAAATGAAATATTTTTGTGTTTTTCATAGCTCTTGCTATGTCTCTCAGTATCTTTTATGTGTTTAAATGAGTTTCTATTGTTTTAAAAGTGTGTTTAAAGACCTTAAAATGCTTTTACACGTACAGTGACAGTAAAAAAAACATGCCTACAATGCATTTTAATAGGGTTTTTCTATTTTGCGGATTTTCACTTTTCACTTACTTCAGAGTCTCCATCAGAACCCTCCTTACATCAGAATCCACATTGGAGTCTCTCCTTACATTAGGGTCACCATCAGATTCCCACTTACATCTGGGTCCCCATTAGAATGCTCACTTACACCAGGGTCCTATTTTTCTCCAGTCCATTTTTTAGTCTACATCAGACTCCCAAATTACATCAAGGTCTCCAACAGAGCACAGCTGATCTGCACCAGTTAAATCTTGTGGTATGTGGCCTGCTGGCCAAAGTTTGGAGACCCTGACATAGATCATACCTCCTATCTCCCATAATACATGATGCCTGCTTAGCTTAGATCCACCTTTTGTTCCCCTGGAACACAACCTTACTCTGGGGCTTCAGTAAAAACCACACTGTCCCTCTTGTAAAAATTTGATTGCAGAAACAAAAAGTAAACAAATAATAATTATTGCACACAATCTATCAAAACCAATTTATTTTTCATTTGAGATAATATAATGAAGGTTTAGAACTTCTGCCATGTTTTTATTGTTTGTGTGTCTCCACTGGGGGAGATTCAACCTCTCTAATTGTACTAATGATTGGTAAACATTGTCATGGGACAGAAAACAAAGGTGCCAAATGTCCAAGATTTCCCGGGACAGTCCTACATCTTGGATTTCAGTCCTATGTCGTGTACGATGTCCTGGAATCACGTTGTCACCCTTAAGTTGAGTTACTGTGCAGGAGCAGTGACTCAATAAAGACATTCATTATGGTGAATGGTACCTACATACAGAGATGTATAGTAACTAAGTAGAACTACTTCACTACTGTACTTAAGTACCGAAAGGCGGTATCTGTACTTTCCTGGAGTAGAATTTTTTTCTCCTACTTCCACTTTTACTTCACTACATTTTTTCAATGATTTCAATACTTCTACTCCGATATATTTTTTTTGTGGTGCATAGTTACTCGTTACAATTATAAAAATTACCACTGCCAGAACAGTAGATGGCAGGTTTCATGAAGCTCAAAACATGTGTATTATCAGCGCATACGAAAATAAATGCTACTGTATGTATAAATAAAAGCTGCATTTGAAATAATAAAAAACAATATGATGTTCAAACTTTTGACTTCTTTCTTTAATAACTACATAACACAGTACTTGTACTTTTACTCTCAGTACTTGAGTAGCAATTTTTTTTCAAAACTACTGGTACTTTTACTTTCAGTACTTGAGTAGCAAAATTTAAAAAAAAACTACTTGCAATACTTAAGTACAAAAATGTTGAATACTTTAGTACTTCTACTCAAGTCACTTTTTGATCGAGCACTTCCACTTCTACTCAAGTCACTTTTTGATCGAGCACTTGTACTTTTACTCAAGTATGGGTTTCGAGTACTTTATACAACTCTGCCTACATAGTAGCCATATAATTAGAGGTGGGTTTGTGGGTGGGCAGCAACAAGTAAGTGAACGGGCTGCCTGGTTAGTGGGCAGGGTTATCTCTGTCCTAGGGACTGGGACTGAAATGTTGGTATATGAGAAATTAGGGAAAACTAAAATTGTAAGCTGTCACAGGAATGAATGAATAGATATGAAATATACTAATAGGACATTTATTCTGGTGATAATTGCCAAAAAGATGATTTCCCCAACTTTGGAGTGATCTCCTCTAACTTCCACTTGTGTCTCAAGACCGGAAGTGAAGGAAATTCTTCCCAATGGGTCTCTGGTGTTTCCTATGCAATGTAGGTAGATCATTGCTGGTGGGAATAACCAGCAGGGTGAAATTCATAGTTTCCTTAAAAGAAGAAGCTGTGATAATACCCTTATGTGATGCTGAGCCTCCATGAAATACAATGAAGAAAAGGGATGGGCTAAGAATTATTGAAAAAGAATGGAGGACTGGCAGATGACCGATAGCTCAGCCCCTTCAGAGATCCTATCTCATTCATACAAGCTGTAGCATGGAGCTAGGCAGGCATAGTCAAGCTCTCTTGATGAGAGTTTGTGCTAGCCCCTTAGTTATATCAGTTCTAAAAGAAGAGTTATCAATACAATATCAAAGGGACACATCCTACTAAATGTAAATTATGTCCCTTGTGCTGATTTTTTTACTTTTGGCTACACTTGGCTTTAACTTAAAAAAAAGTACCTTTTAATGTTCTCTGCCTCCTCCAATCCTTAAATTCCTATTTGTGATCCAACTTCCTATTAGAGGGTGGCTATGTTCCTTCGCCATGATCCCACTGTATACAGGAATGTTGCCACCCTCTCCTGCCTGCTCTCAAAATGGACTATTTGTAGATTTGTAGGGGATTTTTAGTGTGGAAGAGCAATGTACATGACCACAACTAGCGTGCACTGCTTGTTCAAGAGTAGGGAGGACATTACGCAGAGGCAGAAAAACATAGCAAGTAACCATTTCATAAAAAATAGATCACAGGGCTATTAGGTAGTGGATGTGAATGGATTATCTTTGGAGAATAAGGGAACTATTTAGTGTCTCCTTAGGTTAAAGATAATGTAAAAATAACTTGATGAACTGTAGAAGGAGGTCAAATGCTGATCAGAGAGAGGTCAGAAGCACCTTTGGAGGAACTCAGAAGCATTCAAACCTGATCTTGGATACAAGCAGAATAGACCTGAAAGCAGTTTGCATTTGCTAATCTACACAAGTCCTAAAGATATTAAAGAGCATTTTAAGGAGAACATTTCATTATGCAAAACACATATGGGATTAGGCTGGAATGGGCTCAACTAATCCTTGATTCATGAACTGCATGCTAGACCTAAGCTGGTGAAGCTGATTTAACAAACAACTGCTTCAAAACTAGTATGCCTTCTATGATTCCATGTATGTATGACTCATCCCATCACTATCCTACCCCAGCATGCCACTGCTAGAAACAGTGCTACTTGGGATTATTTAGACATGCAGCCAGAGGGTGGTAAAAGTAGGTGATTGAGCCACAGTTTCATTGCCCCCAGATTGCCCACCTACAGTAAATAGGGGCATGCAGCCGCTCAAGACTGTAAACACGGCATGGCCAAGATGCTTAGCTTTTGCAAAAACTTTAAACAAAAGGTCGGATTTGGCAGGAGGGGCAGCCACCGAACACGACATATATAAGTGAATGGGGACGCATCACAACCACTCTTCAAATGCGTGTAATTAATTTTCATGGTTAAAACAGACAGCAAGGAGATGCCTCCTCACCGCCTTTCAAACACAAGGAAAAAGCGACCCGCCACAGATCATTTTTCAGAGAGGCGGCAAGACTGCCAAACGTGAGAACGAACCCTTGGGCTCAGACCTGCGTCTAAACTTGCTGCTCTTCTGAAAAGCTTGGAATGCTTTTCAGAGCGGTTTAACAGCCAGTGAAGAGGCAATGTGACACCTCCTCGTCGCCTCTTTTAACCCAATAATTTCTGCACAAACATGCTGCAACCATGGGCATTTGCAGCTCTTCCTCTTTCACTTAAATGGGTTGAGTTTGGTGAGTTGCTGGCCTTCAAGCGCGACATGCTGGATCATTTTTTTCCACAGGGATCATGACCCCGGCATGTGAACATTCCTGTCTGCTTCAATTGTAGTTTAAGGGGAGGTGGTTGTGGGGCAATGAAAATTCAGCCTTTAGTAGTAGCTACAGTATATCTGAGGTTATACCTTTCAAAGCAGTTATAGTATAGGAAACTAAAATTATGACAGGGAATTGTGACATCTCTGCACCCGAATAGGCTTATAAAAACCTAATCTGTCATCTCTGCACATCTCCCTACACACATGAATGCATTTCATAGTCTAAAATAGGATCAACCCTTCTCAAAATCCTCCGATTCTAGCTTACAGTCCTGATGGGAGGATTTCACATTTGTGATTTAATGCAAAGGCCCCAATTTGATTACGTATCCATGGAAACTCGGAGAACACAGTATCCTCACCACTGGGGAATAAACTACAAACTCAATTAGTTTTACGTTTGAGTTATAGCCAGTGTAAAGCGCACCTGTTGTTCAGAGAGGACTTGTTATGGACAGCAAAGACGAGTGACACCCTCATAAAACCAAAGCTTTCAACTAAATACAAATAACACATAACCACTTTTGTTGTATGCTTATGCTGGCTTTTTAAAAGTGAAGCTCAACTATGACATTCCCCCTTTAGTGCTTTCTACTCTGCTCCCCTATTGCATCAATTTCCTCTATGTCTTCAGCACAGCAGGCTGTTTTGTCACGGAGAGGTGAATCCGCATGTCCCCGGACAGTGTAGACCAACTCACTTTCATTATAATGAACCAGTCTTGAGTTACTAATGACTAAAAAAAAACTGCTGCTACAAACTAAAGCAAGACATAGATTATGCTATTTTCTTTCCTTCAACCCTAGGTTAAAGGAAATAAAATCACTTGGATCCCCCATTAACACAGTAAGTGTTGATGGGAAATCCCTCCCGCTGCGCTAATGAATTCTGACAGTGGAAGGATAACCCATCGTCAGAATGCAATGATCACGGTCATCCTTACAGTGGAAGGATTCCCCATCGTAAGAATGCAATGATCACCGGCAGTGATTGTACAACCCAACAGGCTGCTTGCACTGAAGTAGATCAACTTCGGTACAACCAGCCTGCCCATTGATGAATCATGGCCGGCCTAAGTTCGTTAACTGTCAGTGGGCCCTATAAAATATTCTGCTACCAGTTCTTACCACCTGCTCTGCCATTGTAAAGGTGCTACACACTGTTTATGAAGCTGGACTTTAGCTTCCAAAACTCTTGTGTTTGCTACAGGGACCTTTTACTGACAAATTTCTAATGCTTCTTGCAGGACTGCTTTGTGTCTTTGCAACACTTTTGTCTTTGTTCCCAGGCAGTGTTAAAGAGGAGCTCCAGTCTGGGCAAAAAAAATTAAAAGTCAGCAGCTACAAATACTGTAGCTGCTGACTTTTAATACAAGAACACTTTCCTGTCCGGGATCCCGCAATGTTCACTAAGGGAAACCAGCAGTGAAGCCTTCATGCTCCACAGCCAGTTTCCTACTGTGTATGCGCAATTCACGCTGCACTTTCTGAATGGTCCCGCTGTCTTCTGGGACTTCTGGGACCTGTGTACCTCCCAGAAGGCAGCGGGGGGAGGAGGAGGGGCCGGAAATACTCGGAGATTGCCGATCAGCAATCATAACCGGAAGCGGGAGCAGGTACCTATCAAAGCCAGGTACCTGCTCCCCCGCAAAAAGTGCCAAATGTGGCAGTGGAGGGGGGAGGGTGCAAAAAAGCGGAGCTTCCCCTTTTGGGTGGAGTTTCACTTTATGGTGCAACACAATGTGTCTGCAGTTGGAGTTGAGCTTCCAAAATTCTAATGTTTGCTGCAGGGTAAAACCTGCTTTTGCCCTGATGTTTGCAGATTATTCAGATTCATCAGCATTCAGAAATATGTGTGGCTATTGCCTCTTGAATAATACTTTCTAATGCGTAAAGCAATATAAAACCTGCTTCATCTCTCTATTTTATATTGTGACCTAACCCAGCTGTTTACATACTGTCCAACTTAACAATATTTTTCATTATTGGCTCTCAAATAGTACACTCCAGTATTTACTTCATGAAAGCAACCTGTCTTGTATCTCCCACTTACATTGAAGCTGTACCTATATTGGCCCTAGTATTTGTATGTATGAATGTGAATTAGGGACCTTAGATTGTAAGCTCCTTGAGGGCAGGGATGTGAATGATGTGAATGTACAATGTATATGTAAAGAGCTGTGTAAATTGACAGCGCTATATAAGTACCTGAACTAAATAAAACATAAATAAATACCAAGCTGCCAACATGCAATCAAGCCATAAATATATGTGGTTTTGTCTTTCAAATAATACACTCCGATTTTTATTTCAAGATAAAGCCTGCTTTCTCTCCCTCTTTTGTTGAGGCCTAAGCAAGCTGCTTATATACAGAACTTTGTAAAACTGTAACTAAAAAAAAGTTTGTTTAAATAATTTTTTATATTTTTTTATTTACCATATATATATATATATATATAAAATGTTTAGTTTACAAGCAAGTCGTAGATATAGCCCATGGTCATCAAAAACACAGAATTGACATTTTGTTTTACGCACAGTAGAGGTTTATTTGTTACAATCAGTCTGTCTCTTGTTGAGATCTACATATAGCACCTTCTGGGCACAGGAGGAAGTGGGGATTTGTCTCTACTTTGAATCATTCAGTGATGTGGTGATGAGTCTAAAAGTGGCCTTGAGTTATTGAACTCAGTAAACAAGTCTTGTTTTTTTATTAGAGCGGTTAAGCCTAGAACACATGCAAAAAAGGGCCTGGAAATTGCTGGCTCAAAATGTAATTATTTTACATGCAATTTTTAATATTTACCTGTCTATGTCCAGAGGGGTCTATTTACCTGGCTGTTACTTTTCATTCCTGAATACAAAAAGAACGAAAATCTATACAAAATACAATGCTTTCCTTTTTTGTAATTTCCCCTGTTTGCAGGCATAGCAAGAAGACTTTAACAAAATTGTCCATTTCAAATCTGCAGAAACAAGTAATAATAATTCCAGATAATTTAAAATATTAATGAAATCCTAAAAAATCCAATTCAACAGCTGGAAATAATGTCCTGGCATTTACTTATCGAAAGCTACAATGATTCACCATATAATAAAACTCGGCTGCCTACCACTTCTATGTGATAATCCTCTAACAATGCCTGAACGTATATATATGTTCCTGTCTCTTGAGAATTCTGTCTGCGTTTGGTTTTATTTCACTCGAGATCTGAAAGCAGCAGAACTTCAGGGACCTGATTAATATTTAAAGACATGACAAACCAGAGATATGGTGCAGTTTTTCTAAAACTTTTACTGGATACAATCACACAGCTACCCTGAGAAAAAATAATTCCATAGCTCCTCACTATCCTTCTCCCTTCTCCAAAGAACAGTCCCTGCTTTTGGAACTAAACTTCCTCATCTCTCTTCCCAGTGGTCCCTCTTTTTGGTTTCATGAACAAAAAATGTACTTCATTGCGTTAATCTTTTAATCCAACCTAATAATATAACATGTTATTTTCAAACACTGGTATAAAGACAATGTAACTATGAAAAAGGCATCACAGTTTGAAAAAACATCGCCGGACACTTTGTTTCCCATGCCCGGTTGAGGGTGTGGTCAAATTGAATCAGTGGGAGGGGCTCAAAGGGACATATGCTTTAATGACTGTACCAAAAGGGTCTATGTAACAGACACATACAATGATTTTAATAACATGAAACTGTTCCATATGCTTTTATGCACACAGCATAACTTAAGGCCCCTTTCCCACTAGCAGACCGTTCAAATCCGCCTGTCAGTTTTTGAGGCGGATCTGAACGGATGCCCCATGCATCTCTATGGGGCACAGGATGTCAGCGGAGACATGTCCGCTGACATCCGATCGGGTCCGTCAAATCTGGACGGATGGAAACCGTGCAGTCGGGCCGCTAGAACGTCACTTCCGGTGGAGCGCTTCTAGACGTGTGGCGGAGGCAGCGGCTGGAGCAGAGAGTAGAGACGGACAGAGCCAGGAAGCAGCCTCCCCCCAGCACACAGCACCACCCCCCGCCCCGAGTATCCCAGCCATGGGCAATGTTGCCACCGCCAAGAAAGGGAACGAAATCGAGAGCGGCTGAAAGCAACAAAATTATTCATTTGAAGGTCTGCTAAGTACGTTTACCGGGCTGCATGATTAAGAGGACTTTGGGACCTGATGCTGACTCCACGTGAGAGGAGGTTTATTGTGCACGCTAGACTGACCTCTGTAATGGGGGTCTCTCAGATCCAGTAAGAGGCTTGAGCACCTGGTGATTGTTGGTGGTGGCTTCAGGATTCACAGTTTATTGGAATTACGATAACACCTGATTCCCTATTCATTATTGTGTGTGGACTTCATGCGAACTGTTTTCCACTTTAATATTCGTGGACTTTAAGAGACTAGTTCACTTTACTTTAAAAAGCGCTGCATGTTTATATAAGGTTTATTTGTATCCACAATTCAGGATTGGTGCGAGCTGCTTTTTTTGCTTTATATAGTTTGTCTATTAGGATCAGTGCAGTATATTGCCCTCATAAACATCAGCCTATACTTTGAAAAAGTTATATCTGTAACTTCTACAAATTTACAATGTTGTAGTCTGATCACTGGTGGCAGCAAAGACTGGGGAAATGCTTCCTCTTGACTACAATAGACTGAATATTTCATCTAAGTCTAGGAAAAGACACTTTGGGTGATGTCTGAATAGCAGCTGGTGCCCAACAATTGTTTTTAAGGTATATTGGCAGACCTTCTTACATGTTTGTATTTTCTGCATATATAAAGTGAACTTTGCCAATGAAACGCGTAAACGAGTAAAATTTGTGTACAAGCAAATAGTAATGGAAAAGTCTATGGATAGCTACAACAATAAAGAATACTGTAAATGTGTCATGGATACACACCAAATGTGATAAAGAAATCTATATAGGTGTATGCCATATTTTGATATAGCAAACACATAATGTATATATAACTTTAACCACATCCCGTCTGGCCTATAGAAAAATGACAGCCCGGTGGTGGCTCTCCTGTCCTGAGTGGACATCACATCATATGACGTCCTTGAGAACAAGCCGCTTGTGCACTCCTCTGGAGGCGCGCAGCGCAGCGATTGGTGGTGCGGTGTGTCACTCTGACCCACTGCATCTCCAATCATGGTAAAGAGCCTATGACGTAGGCTCTTTACCATGTGATCAGCTGTGTCTGATCACAGCGTAACTAGGAAGTGTCAGTTATTGGCATTCCTCTATTCACGGTGACAGTGTTTGAGTAAGCGGCTCTCCTGATAGAGGGGATCTGCACTGATAATCAGTGCAGTGATTATCAGTGCATCTCCATCAGGGATGCCCACCAGTGCTGCCCTGTGATACCCACCAGTTATGCCAATCAGTGCCCACCAGTGATGCCAGTGTCCATCAGTGGTGCCCAACAGTGCCCATCAGTGATGCCTTTCAGTGCCCATCAGTGATGCCTGTCAGTTCATGCTCATCAGTGCCACCTATCAGTGCCCATCAGTGCTCATAATTGCTGTCCATCACTGCCTCTTATCAGAGCACATCAGTGCCATCTATCAGTGCCCATAAAGGCTGCCCATCAGTGCTGCATATCAGTGCCCATCAGTGCTGCATATTAGTGCTCGCTATCCATTCCCATCAGAGCTCCATATTAGTGCCTCTTCACCGGGAACCCATTAGTGCCACCTCATCAGTGCCGCCCCATCAGTGCAGCCTAATCAGTGCACATCAGTGAAGGAGATAACTTACTTATTTACAACATTTTATAACAGAAACTAAGAAAAACATTTGTTTTCTAAATTTTCATTTTTTTTTATTTGTTTAGCAAAAAATAAAAAACCCTTGATAAAACTTTGTTTGGGTACAGTGTTGCATGATTGCACAATTGTTATTCAAAATGTGACAGCGCTGAAAGCTGAAAATTGGCCTGGGCTGGAAGGGGGTGAAAATGCCTTGTATTGAAATTGATTCTTTTAAACTAAAATGTTTATGACATGTATGTTTCCGTACCTTTAAAGTCCAATTTTTCTACTTTTAGGTCAGCGCTGTGTAATTCTCTGTGCTAGTGATAATTAAGGTAAATGTGGTTATACCAGGAGGCTGAAAACTGAACAATCTTACATCACCCCTACCTAGGTTAGGCAACCATAAGTGTAAAGCTGGATACACACTATACAACTTTTGTTGTTAGATTTCCTTTAGATTTACCTTCAACTATGTAGTGCAAGGGCCTGCCTGATTGCAAACAAATTGAAAGTGTTTAGATTTGACCTCATTAGAAAATGGGGAAAATGATCTAGAGGAGGGGATATCTAGTACAATCTCAGTATTTGCGGATGATACTAAACTAAGCATGCCGATATCTTCTATGCAGGATGTGGAAACCTTACAAGCGGACCTGAACAAAATAACGGGGTGGGCAACTACATGGCAGATGAGGTTTAATGTTGATAAATGTAAAGTAATGTACTTGGGGGCCAGAAACCAGAAAGCAAGCTTCTCACTAGGGGGGGAACCTCTGGGGGAGTCTAGGATGGAAAAAGACTTGGGGGTACTGGTTGACAACAGGCTTGGCAGTGGCATGCAATGTCAAGCAGCTGCAAGCAAAGCCAACAGAATACTGGGATGTATAAAAAAGGGGATTCACTCCAGAAATAAAGAGATTATTCTCCCGCTCTACAAGAATCTGGTCCGGCCACATCTGGAGTATGCTGTCCAGTTCTGGGCACCGGTTCTCAGGAAGGATGTGCTGGAATTGGAAAGAGTCCAGAGAAGGGCAACAAAAATAATTATGGGAATGGAGGACATCAGCTATGAGGAAAGACTACAAGCACTGAACCTATTCTCTCTAGAGAAGAGACGTTTGAGGGGGGATATGATATCAATGTACAAATACTGTACTGGCGACCCTAGCATAAGGAACAAACTATTCAGAGTAAGGAAATAGAATAAGACACGTGGCCACTCACTAAAACTAGAGGAAAGGCGGTTTAACCTTAAAATGCGTAAGGGGTTCTTCACTGTAAGGGCGGTAAGGATGTGGAATTCTCTTCCACAAGCAGTCGTATCAGCAGGGAGCATTGATAGTTTCAAAAAACTACTAGATGGGCACCTTAAAGACCACAACATACAGGGGTATACAATGTACGGTTAAAAGCAAACACACACACACACATCATAGGTTGAACTGGATGGACTGATGTCTTTTTTCAACCTCACTAACTATGTAACTATGTAACTATAAGGCCCAGGAGCGAAATATTTCACCATACTTAAACAAGTATGTATGTTATTATGGGACCAAAGGGAAATTACGTCCCATCTGGTCTACATAATATATACTCAATTATTCCTTACTATACTTTCAGACGTGGTTGACATACCTTCCTTGACAAAGGCCTTATCGCCGAAACGCGTAGGAAACCAGAATACCCTCCCTATAGATCCGACGCCCTACTAAGAAGCGTGGAACAATAGAGAGATATTTATTGTCACTATACCACCATGTCACCTTCTCCCTACTTTTTCTCTTCTCACCACCACCAATGGGTCTATAACCCATACACTTGATGTATTATATTTACTGCTTTTTCTATTTTGATTTACCATATTTCATGTTTTATAAGAACATTTGGAATAAACTTGTTTTATATAAAACCATATCTACTCATGAATGAATATAGCCCATAAAGTCCCAACCCTTGACCTGAGGCAACCAACCCCATTTTCTAATAATTTCTCGGGATGATGGCTAAACAGAACTAAAAGCTTTCTTTGGGAATCACACACCTACATAGATTTGACCTCATATTATTTGGTTTTGGTAAATCTAAACAAAAAAATCTAAAGACAATTGAATAGTGTGTATGGCCCATAAGGGTTTTCTGTAAGAAAACAAAAGGTATATTTAAAATAATAAAACTGTTGGGGTTTTAATAAATGTTAGGGGGACTGGAGCCTCTGGGAAACTCTCCTACTTTTGATGAACTGTCACTAAGCAAACACACATCTTCACAATAGGCGTATTTACCATGCTAGTTCGGAACACAGTAATGACTTGAATCTCTACACATTATGCAATCACTATACTTCTTATTAAATAAGCATCTAGGTTTCTGCCCACAGCCCAAAGCAGAGATTTTCTAGTGCAGGTTCAAAAAGCTGTCAACCGGCTGGTTTCTATGGCAAACATCACTATTTTTCCTCTGCTCCAGATTTTATAAATGAGTCCCACTGTGAGCAGTAAAAAAAAAAATATTAATTATACTTCTTTATAGATATAAGTAAAGGCCATTGTGAACTGTAAAATCTCAGTATATTAATTATATATATGTAGCTGTTAGTTTTCCTATATTTCACAGCAATTTTTTTTTCCTTCCTCTGTGCTGAATCCAGGTTAAATTATTCCCTAGTCCATATGTTTCTGTTAGCTCTAGTACATAATTACATGACCGCACTGGAGCAATGTAGGAGCTGCTATGAACAATTATTAGTGGGAGTTGGTGGAGCTTCCCCATCAATCTCTCAGAGTTCATACCACTCCACTCCCTATGGTAACTATAGAGAGGTGATGGAGCATGGTACATACATCCCTTCCTCCACTAAATAACATTACCTCTACATGTGAACAAGAAAAAGACTACTTGCCCTCTAAGCAGGATATAAAGCAAAGTAAAAGGCCTCGGCAGCATTGGATTATTTGATATTTGCTGCAGAGAATTCAGCGAAGGCTTTACGTTGCTAATCATTTGGAACATTGTAGATAAGCTTTTATTTTAAGACAGTGATAGTATCAAAATGCATAATATTTATAGTATTTATGATCGCCATAAGAGCCCATTCACATTAGCGCGACTTGTCAGGCGACTTGTCAGCCTGACAAGTCGCGGTATGTCGCGGTCCATTGAGTAGTACAGGACCCGTTCTAATAGGAGCGACACAAGTCGCTCCGACTTAGAAAAAGGGTCCTGTACTACTTTGGGGCAACCTCGGAGCGACTTGCATAGACTTCCATTATGTGAAGTCTCTGCAAGTCGCGGTGCACAGCGGTGCACGCGACTTCACAGGTCGCCCCCCGAAGTCGTGAATGGGATCTAATAGCATAAATTTTACACAAAATTGAAGCTGCATTCCAGGCAGATATAAAAAAAATAAAAAAAAACACAAATTAATGCAGCTTTGTAATCATTAATAAATCATTAAATGTATTTTTAAATATAAGCAGTGTAGGCACTTGAATTTGACCTGAAATCAGACTCTATAAAATATAAACTCTGTGTAACAACAACATCAAAGGTGCTAATAGAATTAATCAACTTCAAGAAATGCAAGCTCTGTATTTCACTAGTGCTTGTGAAATAAACTACAATCCAGACAAACATGTGCAGGCTTGACATTCACTACTGCGAACAAGAAGCTGCTTACTGGAGCGCAATGACCCTCATGTTATTGAGTGGTTATAAAGGTGATGTTAATAACTGCCCCACAGGCAAGGATGTAAATCCCCATCCAGGCTCCTGTTGGCAGTCAGATCAATATCATGTTTAGAAAACACAAAAGGGGAATCACTCCCAATAGCGTAAAACCAGAACATTCACATAGTCATTTAATGAACTGCACTGCAGAAACGACTCCAGTATTAAAGATTACCAATCGGTGTGCATGCTGACATAGGTGTATCCTAGCTCTGCCCAAAGCGTTTCGGTATAAGTGACATCCCCAAGGGTCCATATTTTATGGATTTAGTTTCTAATATATTTATAGATTTAGACCCCCATATATCTTTTTTTTTTTAAATTCAAAATTAAAGTTTATTGAAAAGAATCAACACATTTCTAGATATTCCAGAGCCGATAAACATTCAAGCAGAAGTAGGCTTTACCGTGTACACAGTCAAAGGCAATAAATAATACAGACATGGCACATCATAACATAGTCCAAGGATCGGCCACAGGCCATTCAATGGCCCCAGCAAATGAAATAACCTCAATGGTATGAAGTGTGTCTTTGGGCACGCAACCATTCATTTAAAACCACTAACTGGAGGGGTATGCATTATTCTGCTAGGAGTCTGTCAATGACCAAGTCAAGCGGACTCATGCTCAGGATATCTAATTATGGTTCAAATCAGGTTTTCATATTTACTGGAGCAGCCCCTATGTTGGTATATGTTTTTCTCTATTCTAAGAGTATCCCCCATACACTGTAGCCATTCCTTTTGGGTAGAAGGATCTGGAGACTTCCAGTGTCTTAGAAGGACTCCCCAGGCTTGAAATAAGACCCTAATTACTGCTTCTCTAGTGGGGGTTGGCAGTTGGAAATCGTCTAGGATTTCCAACCAACGAGGTTTAGGGTCAAGTGCGATGGAGACCCGGAAGACAGCGTTCAGTGTGCATGCTATCCCCTCCTATTACGTATGTAATTTGGGACATCTCCATATGAGGTGAATTAGGTCCAGGTGGCATGGACAGCATTTACTACAAGATGGGTTATTTAGGAGTCCAATTTTGTAGTTTGACTGATGTATATAAGGACTAACAAGTATATAAAGTTGCACAAGCCTTTGAGTCACGTTAAGGAAGCATTGTGGCACCACTTGGAGTACCTCTTTCCACTGGTCCTCCAAAAGACCCCCACATTTTTAACAATTTTGATGTAACTGTTTAGCTGTTTGCCTAGAGTTCAGCGGTTAATGTTAGGTGGGGGTCAGGTGTTATGCTGAATTCCACACAGATATTAAAAGACAAATGTATGCAGCCCTGTTATCATGCAGTTTAACCACTTAAGCCCTGGAGGATTTTCCTGCTCAAACACCAGGGCCTATTTTGCGATTCGGCACTGCGTGACTTTAACAGATTGCACGGTCATGCGACTCTGTACCCAAATGAAATTGAGGTCTTTTTTTTCCCACAAACTGAGCTTTCTTTTGGTGGTATTTGATCACCTGTGAAATTTTTACTTTTTGCGCTATAAACAAAAAAATAAGCGACAATTTTGAAAAAATAATAATATTTTTCACATTTTTTATATGAAATTCCCCCCCCAAAAAAATGTAAAGATCAAAATTTTTTAACATTTTAGGCCAATTTGTTTTCTGCTACATATGTTTGGTAAAAAAAAAAAATAGCAATAAGCGTATTTTGATTGGTTTGCGCAAAGGTTATTGCGTCTACTAACTACGGGAAAGATTTATGTCATTTTTATAGTTTTTTTTTTTTTTTACTAGTAATGGCGGCGATCTGCGATTTTATTTTGCGGGACTGCAACATTGCGCGGACAGATCGGACCCTTGACTGACATTTTTGACACTTTTGGGGGTACCAGTGACATTACTACAGTTATAAATATGCACTGTTACTGTAAAAATGACACTGGCAGGGAAGGGGTTAACTTTATTGGTTATCAGTGGGTTAAATGTATCCCTAGGGGCATGATTCTAACTGTGGGGGGGCGGGGCTTGTGATGTAACCACAGAGACATACGATCCTACACAGCCGGATTGTATGATCTCTGCAGTTACACCAGGGAGAATGACAGGCGGCTTTGATTACATTAGCCGTCTGCATTTCTCCCTCTCCAGCGGGAGATCGCGAGTGACCGGCGGACATCGGAGCCGCCGGTCACTCGCACGGGGATGTTAGTGAAAAACAGAACTGGGTTTTGAGAGGAGTGAGTTTTTCATCTGTAAAAAAAAACTCAGAAAAAAGCTGAAAAAAGCCAGAAAATGCTAAAAAAATGTGTCTGTTCTGTGTTATTCTGTGTTTTTGAGCCATAAGCTTTTGTGGGAGTATAATTTTGTTTAAAACAGCTATAAAATGCTGCAGCTAAAAAAAGGCAGAAAAATAAATTCTACAGCTACAGCTTTCTACAGCTAATGCTACTAGTGTTTTTATAACATCCTGTGTGCATGAGGTATCATAGTGAGGGGCTAGCTTTTACATCCTTTTAGATTATTGGCCCTCTGTAACTCATATTACCATGGCCAGTGGTTATGCAGCGCATTATGGATTCAAATAAAATGTGTGCAGCACTAATAAAAATACATATTATGATATACATATACCATACGATAGAAAACACTGAATAATGTGCCAGTGAAATATATCAATCTATATCGAGAGCTGGAAGCCTGTCCTGACCCACAGGACCGTCCCTCTGGATGCCGTGCACTGGATACAACTTTATTATCTAGCCATAGGCTTATGTTGCATCCCAAGAAGCCTTGCTGATCCTTCAGCCCACATGGTATTCCAAACTAAAAATGACCACCCTTTTTGTTTGGAATACAATGTGGGCTGAAGGATCAGCAAGGCTTCTTGGGATGCAATAGAAACCTATGGCTAGATAATAAAGTTGTATCCAGTGCATGGCATCCGGAGAGATGGTCCTGAGGGTCAACACAGGCTTCCAGTCCCAGATCTCGATTGCGTCCCAAGAAGCCTTGCTGATCCTTCAGCTCATGTGGCATTCCAAACAAAAAATGACCACCCTTTTTGTTTGGAATACCATGTGGGCTGAAGGATCAGCAAGGCTTCTTGGGACACAACAGAAACCTAGAAACCTATGGCTAGATAATAAAGTTGTATCCAGTGCATGGCGTCCGGAGGGTCGGTCCTGAGGGTCAAGACGGGCTTCCAGCTCTCGATTTGGTTGACCATAAGGCATTCTTTTATATGACTTCTGGTGAGGAGCACTTTCATAATATTGTTTAGGCACTGGAGGTGGAATCGTCAACACTGCATCCATTTCTCTTTCCTTTTTAGGGGAGTGATTTGACACTATTTGTATCACGGACACTCATAATTTTGGATTTTGGACTTTTTTACACATTTGGACTATTGATTTATTTCACTGGCACAGAACACAGTGTTTTCTATTGTATGGTGTATGTACATTGATATATTTCACTGGCACATTATTCAGTGTTTTCTATTGGATGGTATATGTATATCATATTATGTATTTTTATTAGCGCTGCAAACATTTTATTTGTTATGTTGTAGGAGGTTATATATTCACCTTTTTGTGCTAGCAGCTCAAGACTCAAAAGCGCTCACTTTGCACATGTTTTGGAAATTTCATTATGGATTCGGGCCCAATTTTACCATAAATCCATAAGAGTTTCACTGAGCCCCATGTGGCTCTGAACCCAAATCTTATCATTTTTTTTTAGTTCTGTCTTTCTTCAGTGGAAAAAAAAGTCAAGCTAGTTCTTCAAGCTTTAGAATAATGTACAGACTAATGTTCACATTATTATACTCCCCCTCCACTTAGTGCCGATAACACGCCTGGTACGATATGTCATTATAAACTGTCTAGACTATTATTACAGCACTATATGAATATGTACATATGGACATTTTATTCAAAGAAAGCAGACAGTTATTTTCTTGTGCTTGTTTTTCCTTTGTTCATTCTTTAAAGGATAAGCGAACCTTTGTGATGAATATAAAACACAGTTATGTTGCTGTAAATATCTGGCTGATTCAACCCTTTCAATGCCAAGAGCCACTAAATGAGTATTTCTGTACAGCACCTGCCTTCAGTGCAGTACAAGAAAGCAGAGTGAAGGAAGAGCAAGAAGCAGGTACCCCTTCAGCTGAGCATTTCTCATTTGGCTCAAACGTTTGTACAGCCTAAGACAGTGATGGCAAACCTTGGCACCCCAGATGTCTTGGAACTAAATTTCCCATGATGCTCAACTACACTGCAGAGTGCGTGAGCATCATGGGAAATGTAGTTCCAAAACATCTGGGGTGCCAAGGTTCGCCATCACTGGACTAAGATATAATGAAGATGTGGAAGAACAGGCTGACACATACAGTATAAAAGGTTGTTGGGTACCAGATATCAAATGATCTGATTTCTCACCTACTTCAAAGTAATTGAGTAATGATAATGTGAATGGATGAATATTCTTTTTAACTGATTACCTTCCTGTCACACTACACTTCTCTCTCATTCCAGCAACAGCAAAAACCCCTTCTAAATTCATTAAGAATCACAATGAAATTTTTAGCCCGCCGCTCATTACCAATACAGCTGGCAGGGTGCCAAGGCAGGATGCTAAATTTGTCAGATGTGGATTATGTGAATCTTTATGAAGAAAGCCATTTATTGGCTCTATTCTTATTTTTTAATAAAGAACCGTGGATGCGCCAAAGAATGGCAAATTTCACCCCCTTCTGCATTTTGCTTAATAGTACAAAACATTAGCTGGATACAAGTTTGCGGGATAGATTCCAGGCTGAAGTGCTCAAGGCAGAATACACAAAATCCTGATTAAAGAGGCTCTCTACATAGATCTTCCTCTATAACCCTTGTAGGGATGCAAGAAAAGGCTCAACATAATTGTCAGGCCAACCCCTTGCCATTTATAACTGTCATGTTTGTGAAAAGTTGGCCACCAAGGACACTCTGATCAATGTTAAAATAAAATACGTATGCACCTGCTGTATAATTTGATGGATGGCCTGTGAAATGCTAAAAGGTGGCCATACCAAAGACTTGGAGCTGCCATATTGGTGGATATCAACCAAGCCAGCCATGTGATGTCAGCAAGAGAGCTGTAACTTTTGGCTGGTCTTTAACCTCCCTGGCGCTATGATTCTTTCGGATTTTAGGTGCTGAAAGTGGTACCATTATTTTGCATGTAATTATTAAGAATGAGCAGCCCTAACCAACTATTTACATATGATTTTTTTTTACTGTGCGTTCTTCTTTATAACATCTCGGGTATGATAAAGTTTGAAACACAAAATCATAAATTATAATATAATAATAAACTATAAAAAAGTTAAAGTATACGTATATATATATATATATATATATATATATATATATATACATATAAAAAGTACAGTAAAACTGCAGGAAAGGGCACTGGGGGGCAAACTAATGTGATTTTTTTTTTATTTTGTAATGTATCAGTGTGTTTGGTGTGATTTACATTTGAATTTTCCGCCAGTTCCACCCCTCTGCGAATGTCACGTCGCAGGAGACAGAAGCCAGGGCACGGAGAGGATCGGGAGGAAGATCCGCCGCCAGACACCGCCGGGATACATCGCTGGATCTCGGTGACAAGGTAAGTAACCCCGCTTTCAGGATCCAGCGATCTGCCTAGCGGTACCCCGAGTGTGGCTCGGGGCTACCGCTTTTGGCTCTGAAATTTAACCCCGAGCCACACTCGGGAATACCACTAGGAAGGTTAAGTAGCCGGTGTTCTTAATAAACATTTTTTGATCAACAAAGTAACCTAATTGAAGAGTGCAAAATCTGGTGCAGCTGTGCATGGTAGCCCAGGGCTTTTTTTCAAGGGGAACGCGGGGAACGCAGTTCCGGAACCTCCAACACTGAATGTATTTAAGTGCAAGGGGTGCTGGGGTGTGCTCGATGGTCTATTGATGATGGCTGCTGGGAGATCTATTGCAAGGGGTCTATTGTTGCTGGAGGAGGATCTATTGTTGCTTGGAGGGATCTTATATTTCTGGTGAGTCAGTTGTTGCTAGGAGGGATCTACTGTTGAGAGAGAGGTCTATTGTTGCTGGCTGCTGGAGAATCTAATGTTGCTGCTGGTGATCTATTGTCGCTGGGGTGGATATATTGTCGCTGGGGTGGTATTTTGTTGTGGGTGGGCATTGTTGTGTGGATGATCTCTTGTTTCTTGGGCTCTATTGTTGCTGGCTGCAGGGGATCTATTTTGCTGTTTTTCTTGTTATAATTAACAAGCTAAATACAAAATTACTTAGCACCACAGAATGATACTTGGTTCTGTGTTCTCTAAAAGGGGCGGTACTGAGAGGTGGGTAGAGGGTGAGACCAAGGGATGTAATTGGGGGTGGGTCAGGAGCGGAGACAATGGGCGACTCAGAAGGGGGGAGTTCCTGCACCTACTCTTTGAGAAAAAAAGCCCTGTGGTAGCCAATCAGCTTCTAACTTCAGCTTGCTCAATTAAGCTTCAAAAACATTTGGGCTTTAGATACAGCAACTAAGCTTCGTAAAAAAAACCTTGAAGCTGATTGGTTTTTATGCAGAGCTGCTCTAGACTTTGCTCTCTCCAGTTTTAGTAAATCAACCCCAAAGTGTATCTAAAGTCCAAATGTTTTTAATTTATATAGACTGGGGAACGATTAGCTAGCCTAGGTTTTTGTTGATGTTTGTGTCCAGGACTGCTGTTAGAAATTACAGGACCCCACACAGCCTATCTGAGAGGGACCCTGAAAAAATCAAAACAATATTTTCACTATAAAATACACTAAAATTATTATTAGCATAAAACTATTATTAGCAGATGCAGACAACATAACTTAAAAAATCCCTGCTAAATCTAACTGCATACTTCTGACTCCTGCATTCCATACGTAGGCTCAAGTTTTATGCCCTTTCTGCAGCTAGCACAATTTTGTCACACTATTCACCACCAGCCCTGCCCACCACCACTCTACCTGAACCATCCCCATTCTCAGGAATATAGCATTTTAAAATTCTAAAGTCTGGTAATGAAGGGGTATATAGGTATATACAGGCTTGGACTCAAGTGGTCAAAAATTGTGTTATTTTGTTTTTTCACAAGAGGGACACTCACTCCAAATTCCAGCTCCTCCAAACTCATCATGTATTCACCTGTCCTGACCTCTTTAACCTTTCACCCACCGAGAGGGTAGAGCGGAGTAATGATCCTCCTAACCACCCCTCCACCACTGTACCTTCTCTGGCTGACATTACCTCCCCGGTCCGCTGATTACAGTGCAGACACATATGTAGAGTGAGATCAGCACTGCTGAGCACACATGCTAATGACTGGACAGCAGCCAAGTATATACTGAGATCTATTACCAGGGACAGCATGCATGGGAATCTGATATGGGCAGTACAGGGAAGGGGATCGGTGCAGCGGTGGTTGGAAATTATAGGAACGATGCCCTGTGGAGCTCTCTGGTGCACCTAAAAGCCAATGGGAGTGAGATGAGGAGAAACCAGCTTTCAGCTGCTGCGGAGAGCCACACAGGTCATTGTTCCTGTAATTGCCATGCTGATCATCCTTCCTGTCCTACACACATCTGATTCCCTCTGTGTGCCTGGGCCCCATAAAGGTGGCCCTGTTTGTGTCCCTACTGGGGATATATGCTTTCTTTGTGTGTCTTCGTAGCCATTCTAAAGTAAGGAAAAATCCCAAATCTTGAGTTGTCACCATAGCAAGAACAGGGAGAAATCGCCCAATGGGACATTTGTTGCAGCAACAACTAATTAGGAAAATTGTTTCCCTCTGATGTGTCTACAGTATATGGACAGGGAAGAACCTTGAGTTTTTCGGCACCTTGGTCACTGCACCATACACACTTTTTTCACACCTGCCTCTTGGGCCAGGCCTTTTGGCTTAGACCAGAGGAATTTTTTATTTCCATGCAAGACTTGGAGGGTGTGGGTCCTCGGGCCCAGCCTTGGAAGTCTTGGGAGGGGGTGGATATGGCCTTCTGGCTTAGTTCGCCCTCTCTCATGGGGTCTCCCTTCGGGGGAGCCCCACCTAGTACTTGGGGTGGGCTGTTTCGGCAGTCCCCCTGGAGAACGGGGTTTGCCTGGTTTCGGCCAGGCAAGCCATTGTAAGTACCTCAGTTCCTGTCAGGAGTCTTGTGCCCCGGGGGATCAAGGTCAGGGTCCAACCTCTTCGGAGGGAACGACCATTTCACACACCCTGTGCATTTTTTGTGTTTCTCACGTTTGCGTGTGTGCACTTTTTTATGCACCTGGTGTTAGTCTTTGAGTGTGTTCACACACCACGGGCTTAAAAATATGGGCAGGGAAAAACACTGCTATTTTTCAGAGGGAAATAAAAAAACAGATCCGTTTTTAGGGTACTGCTTAGGCACAATTATTATGTATTATATATTTATTTAATATTATTTATATACATAATATATATTATACCATTTAACTATAACAAAGCAAATCTTTACTTTTTGAGTTCAGATCCACTATAAATGCCTGAACATTGAGAAGAAATGGTATTCAGAAAGAAATACAGATGTTCAGTTTCCTGCCAGCGGGCACAGCCACAGGTAAAACCTAATAATGTACTTGGAGTCATGATAAAACCTTTTGGAAAAGCGATCCCCTATATGTCACTGTAAAATGTTACACCGTACGAGATCTCTGATGGTATTTGCCTCAGCTGGAGTCCACCGTTAATAAAGCAAACACTACAGCACTAACACTGCAGGTGTTAAATGAAAACAAGCCAGTGATTCCGGCATTATAAGTCTGAGCAGCACTGTACAGAGTGAATTCTGCGCACTGCACGCGGTTTATTACGCATTGAGTCTCAACTACAGGCGCATATTGTAAACTTCTGCATCTAAAGTACTAGTACGCATTCTGCATAATTGCTGCAGTTTTGCTCATGAAAACACAGTCAGAAGCATCGTTTGCAGAATGTTTCTAGAGATTATGCAATTCCGAGTATACCAGGGATCGCTGTTCTGTTTCATTAAAACAATGCACGCATTAGTGCTGTTATATATAGTTATGGTGTTGCTAAGCAACAAGAGCTGCATTTTTTTTTTTTTATCACCATATTTTCCTGGCTTATGGTGCTGAAGACTCAAATTGAAAGAAATAAAATGTTTCTAGACTTGTTGAAAAAATATTGTCTTGCCTCTGCCTAGTGATCGTACCATGGCTGCGCTGCCAGATGCATCGCTTTTCTTTCCATGATGACCAGGTGACATATAAATATTGCTGTGGCTGCAAATCCAGGATGATTGGGAAGTAGGTTTTGAGGCATCCATGGTACGTACTTCACTTGGGAGCATAAGAATATGTACAAGTTGTCCTTCTGTGAATAAGATGCATCTTAGATTGTAAGCTCTAACGCGCAGGGCCCTCTGATTCCTACTGTATTAAAAGAGTATTTTAGTTGTACTGTCTACCCTCAAGTTGTAAAGCGCTGCGTAAACTGTCGGCGCTATATAAATCCTATATAATAATAATAATAATCCTACAATGCAACAGGGATGTGCAAATTGAATGGACACGTTTATTACAATAAATGTATATCATCATTATAGTCTTAAAGAAGAATTCCAGGTATGTATATTTTACATAGTTACATTGGTCCAGCCATAACTATGTATGTACCATACCCATGGGATCCCTCTAGAACAGTGGTTCTCAACCAGGGTTCAGTGGAACCCAAAGGTTCCTCCAGAGGTTGCTAGAGGTTCCTTGAGCAATGAGCAATTTCTGCCTCTCAGATAAGTTCTCCTGACACAATTGATCTTTTTAGCTATCTGGAAGAAGATAACTCTTCCCAAAGTCCACAAGTGTAAGGAGCATCCATCCCACTGACCATCACACTAATGTATCATGAGTTGTAAATATAGTCATTTTTAGCAGGGGTTCCCTGAAACCTGAAATTTTATTTTAAGGGTTCCTTTATGTTGAAAAGGTTGAGAAAGGCTGTTATAGAAGCCTCAAAATCACTGTAGCAGACAATACTACTCCAGTCATCTCCACTATCCTCTGAATTATATGCTGAAAGGCTGCTCTGCTGCGTTGCACTCATTGAGAAATTCAAAACATTCTCTGAATGGCACCCAGGGGAATTCCACAGGCATAGTAAATGCATAGTTACAGTACATTAGTCCAGGTTGGACCAATGTAACTATGTAAAAATAGCCATACATGGAAATGTTCTTTAAGGCTATACGTTGATTGTAATATATGTGTCCATGAAAGTTGTACATCCCTATTGCATTGCAGTATGCATCACAAAAGGACAACTTGTGCATATACCTGTGCTGTGTGCAGGACACACCATGGATGCCTCAAGATCCTCTTTATCCATGTGATATATATAGATATATATAGATATATATATATATATATATATATATATATATATATACACACACACACTGCTCAAAAAAATAAAGGAACACTTTGAAAACACATCAGATCTCAATGGGGAAAAATATCATGCTGGATATCTATATTGATATGGACTGGGTAATGTGTTAGGAACGAAAGGATACCACATCACTTCATGGAAATTAAAATGATCAACCTACAGAGGGCTAAATTCAAAGACACTCTGAAAATCAAAATGAAAAAATGATGCAGCAGGTTAGTCCATTTTGTTGACATTTTATTGCAGCAACTCAAATATGGTACTCAGTAATTTGTAGGGCCCCCATTTGCTTGTATGCATGCCTGACAATGTCAGGGCATGCTCCTAATGAGATAATTAAAAGAAAATTGTATAAAGTCCAGGCGCTTACAATCCAAAACACCCCTTATGGAAAAATTATCAATTGAACTAGTGGCCGCTATAATAAATAAACCACTAACATTGCCGCCAGTCCCTGGCATTGGATGTAAATGCAAAACATAGTAGGCAAAACATCATCCATTATCTCATTAGGAGACAAAACATGGGCAGCGCACAGTAGTGGTGTATACATGTGAGGGTTAAACCCATACACAGTCAGTTTATTCACAATTGAAGATTGTCAGATAAATACCAAAGTACAAGTGGTTACCATGTGGTTCTGGTGGCCAGCGAGGACATTGATAAGGTCCAATGTGAGTACACCAAATGGACTTTTTGGGATGTCACAGAACTCTAAAGGGGATGGATGAAATCCACATGAGGGGCGAGAAATGAATTCGGACGGGAGGCTGCCGACACGTGTGTCGGCCGTTACATGCAAGCACCACAGGCAGCACCGCTTCCGGGGGGTGACGTCACACGGTCACTGGGCAACCGACCCAGAGTAGGAACCAATGTGGAACTCAAGCTTGCCTTGTTGCAGTGTTTCAGTTGCCCAGCGACTGCGTACCGCACACGCGCCGGCAGCATCCCATCCAAATTCACTTCTCGCCCCTAATGTGTATGTCATCCATCCTCTTTAAAGTTCTGTGACATCCCAAAAGAGAGAGTGACAATAAGTCCATTTGATGTACTCACATGGGACCTTATCAATGTCCTCGCTGGCCACCAGAACCACATGATAACCACTTGTACTTTGGTATTTATCCTGGAATCTTCAATTGTGAATAAACTATTTTAATTTTATTTCTCGCTGACTGAGGGTTATCCCTCATATATATATACACCATTACTGTGCACTGCCCGTGTTTTGTCTCCTAATGAGATAATGGATGATGTCCTGGAGTATTTCCTCCCAGTTCTGGGCCTGGGCATCACTGAGCTCCTGAGCAGCCTGAGGTGCAACCTGGTGGCGTCGGATAGACCAAAATAATGTCCCAGAGGTGTTCTATTGGATTTAGGTCAGGCAAGCTTGGGGGGGCCATGCAAAGGTATCAATTCCTTCATCCTCCAGGAACTGGCTACATACTCTAACCACAGGGGACTGGGCATTGTCATGCACCAGGGGGAACCCAGGACCCACTGCACCAGCATAGGGTCTGATAATGGGTCCAAGGATTTCATCCCGACACCTAATGGCAGTCATGGTGCATTGTCTAGCCTGTAGAGGTCTGTGTGTCCCTCCATGGATATGCCTCCCCAGACCATCGCTGACCCACCACCAATACGGTCATGCTGAACGATGTTACAGGCAGCATAACATTCTCCACAGCTTCTCCAGAGCCTTTCACGTCTGTCACATGTGCTCATGGTTAACCTGCTCTCATCTGTGAAAAGCACAGAGGGCCAGTGGGTGACCTTCCAATGCTGGTGTTCAATGGCAAATCAAGCTCCACGGTGCTGGGCAGTGAGCACAGGGCCCACTAAAGGATGTCGGGCCCTCAGGCCACCCTCATGAAGTCTGTTTCTGCTTGTTTGGTCAGAGACACCAGTGGCCTTCTGGGGGTCATTTTGTAGGGCTCTGGCAGTGTTCATCCTGTTCCTCCTTGCACACAGAAGCAAATACCGGTCTTTCTGATGGGTTAAGGACCTTCTACAGCCCTGTCCAGCTCTCCTAGAGTAACTGCCACTCTCCTGGAATCTCCTCCATGCTCTTGAGACTGTGCTGGGAGACACAGCAAACCTTCTGTCAATGACACGTATTGATGTGTCATCCTGGAGGAGCTGGACTGCCTGTGCAACCTCTATAGAGTCCAAGTATTGCCTCACACTACCAGTAGTGACACTGACCCTAACCAAATGAAAAACTAGTGAAAACAGTCAGAAAAGAGGAGTAGGGAACAAAATGCCAGTGGCTTCCACCTGTAAAACCATTCCTGTTTTGGAGGCAGAGGCGGGCTGGCCCGGGGGGCAAGGTGGCAATTTCCCCCCGGGCCGGTCTAATCCCCCTCAGAAAAGGCCGCTCAGTTTGGGGTCAGTCCCGCCGTCCGTCGGTACGGTATGTCGCTGCTAGTCAGTAAGTCACAGTAACACACGCTGTCACTTCCTGCCCTGGCCCTGCCCTGGAGACCTGGTTGCTAGATCACCGGCCGCTTAGCGTCTAGCAACCAGTGACGTAGCGGTCTCCAGAGCAGAGAGGAGAGGAGACCCATCATGCAAAGCACCGTCGGCCATCCTCCGCGCCGATCACTGGCCCCAGCCGCCCGGCCCCTCCCACCTCCGGCTCCTCCCTCCATCCCATCAACGTGGGGCCGATGCAGAAGAGGTGGCTGGCCTGGCCTAGTAAACTGCAAGTCTGCAACGGGCAACAGCGGCGGGTCAGCGGCAATCCAGATTGATTCTAGTGAAGTTACCTGCTGCGGTGCGGTGGACAGTGTCTGTGAGGTGGTCGGGACTGGAGAAGAGCAGCGGCAGCCAGTGAGTGACAAAAAAAAAAAAGTGACATGTGGACATTTTTAATTCCCTGTACTTTCCCCCTGGCACTGTCACTCGGAGAAGAGCAGCCAGTGAGTGACCAAAAAAAAAAAGTGACATGATGTGGACATTTTTTCCCGGTACTTTCCCCCTGGCACTGTATACAGCCTGTATATTGATGTATAGCTGTCCCTGGCACTATATACCTGTCTCATACCTGTATTATACAGGTATGAGACAAGTATTTAGAGCCAGGAACAGCTATACATCAATATACAGGCTGTATACAGTCCAGTTGAAGAGGTTGTAAACCCTTTTTTTTTTTTTTTTCTTTTTGACCCTGCAAGAGAGACATAATGAGCTAATATGCATCGCATACTAGCTCATTATGAAATACTTACCTTAGAATGAGCCCCCGCCGTGCCGCCCGTTTAGCTGGATGACGGGCAACATGTCCAGTCGCCTGTCTTCCAGGATCACGGCATCCGGCCATCTGATTGGCCGGAGCCGCGGTGACGTCACTCCCGTGCACAAGCGCGGGAGCCGACGGTCACGGCACCGGACTCTGAAGAAATGGCACCAGCGGCCGGTCCTTCAGAGCGCATGCGCCAGTAACGTCACTGGCTGCATGTAAGGTAAATATCTCCTAAACGGTACATGTTTAGGAGATATTTACACTACCTATAGGTAAGCCTTAATAAAGGCTTACCTATAGGTAAAAGTGTCAGAGGTGGGTTTACTTCCTCTTTAAAGAGATATTTACCTGACATGCAGCCAGTGACGTCACTGGCGCATGCGCTCTGAAGGAACGGCCGCTGGTGCCGTTCCTTCAGAGTCCGGTGCCGTGACTGTTGGCTCCCGCGGCTCTGGCCAATCAGATGGCCGGATGCCGCAATCCCGGAAGACGGGTGACTGGACATGTCGCCCGTCATACAGGTAAGCGGGCAGCACGGCGGGGGCTCGTTCTAAGGTAAGTATTTCATAATGAGCTAGTATGCGATGCATACTAGCTCATTATGGGTTTCTCTTTCAGGTTGCAGCAAAAAAAAAAAAAAAAAATAGTTTCATGGGTTTACAACCTCTTTAAAGGTATTGGGTCCCTGAGGTCCCTAGGGCTCCCCCTTGTGTCATGGGAGCGTAAGCTGGCCGCAAAGGAGGAGGTCACATGTGTAGATCTCAGCCAGGGTTCATGCTGGGACTTGCAGTCCTTTGCTTTTGGGGATGTAATCCCCCCAAAAGTGAAGGACTACAGGTCCCAGCATAAGCCCCTCAGAGCTCAGCATGTGTCACCCACCCCGATCCCCCAACTAGTGCAGGACTACAGGACCCATTCATCCAGCTTAACCACTTCCAGACCGCCCACCGCATATATAGTGTGGCAGGGCGGCCTGGCTGTGCAAAATCACATACCGATGCGTGATTTTGTGCACGGGTTCTAGGGGACACGACACAGCGGGAGTCAATCAGCAGGTCACCTGCGATCATGCAGGAGAATGACAGAACGGCGGTCTGCCTTTGTAAACAAGGCAGACGGCTGTTCTGTCACGGGAAGATGGAGATCTGTGTTTCAGCTGAGCTGAAACACAGATCTTTTTATTTTCTCTAGTACATCCATCCCCCACACAGTAAGAAAGCATTCCCTAGGAGCAAACTTAACCCCTTGATCACCCCTAGTGTTAACCCCTTTCCTGCCATCGTCATTTATACAGTAGCAGTGCATTTTTTAGCACTGATCACTGTATTAGTGTCACTGGTCCCCAAAAAGTGTCACTATGTGTCAGATTTGTCCGTCGCAATGTCGCAGTCCCACTAAAAAGCTGGGCATGGATGGTGAGTTGATTCGGTAGTTCAGCGGGCCACTTGACCGGACTTGCCCCCCAGGCTTAAGGCTGCCAGCCCTCCCCTGTTTGGAGGTCATCTCATTGATGCCCATCTAGTGCACCTATTAATAATTACATTAACGCCAAAGCAGCTGAAACTGATTAACAACCCCCTCTGCTACTAAACTGACCAGATCAATATCCCGGGAGTTTAACTTACGTGATTCTATAGTCTATTAAAAAGTGTTCCTTTCATTTTTTTCGAACAGTGTATAAAGTCTCAAGGGTAGCAATGGCACTCTATGTTTGAGGTAAATGCCCAGGTGCTCAACCACAAAAAGAACCATACACATTCAAAACTAGTATAGAGGCACTCATGGGCCTTGTAGAGAAGGTAGATCAAAATAGCTGCGTTTTTTTTATATGTCGTTTCGATGAAGCTCAGTCCATCTTTCTGAAGACGAGAGAGACATTGACAATAAGAAATGCTACTGTATTGATCTGCCTTCTCTGTAAGACCCATGCTTCTATACTAGTCTTGGAGATTATATATATATATAGTGTGCAAAAAGTAGGAATGGGATTTTAGGGTGCAAACAAAATAAACAAATACAACTTCACAATTGTTATTACAAATGATGTATAAAATCATTAAAAAATTTCAGAAAAGTTCATAGTATCAATGAAAACTAAAGGTTGGGTGGGTGCGTTGTTCCCAGTCTGCACATGTATATATATGTTGTTTTAAGTTATTATTTTTGTCTGTTTATATCTTCTATGAATGTTTTTGTATTTTCATACATGTAAAGTCATTTGTGTAAAGGACCTTGTCAACATTACTACAATGTGTACAGTGGGTGGTTACTATGAACATTTCTGAGCTTTCTTTTTTTTTTTTTTTTATGCATCATTTGTAATACATTTGTGAAACTTTAATTGATTATTTTGTTTGGTCAAAATCAAAGCACTGCAAAATCTCATTCCTACTTTTTGTACACAGTTTCTCTAAAGGTGACAACAGTGGACCATAATTGTGCAATGTGCATTGGCACAGCTGTTTTTAGTCTTCACTGAAGGCCCAGGTGACATTGCAGAAGCATAACTGGGACACTGAGATATAGGTTTTGGCTCTATAATAGGAAGCGTGTAAGCAGGTGCAGTCTACCTTCTCCACGACAGGGGGCACTCTCCTGCAGCAGCACCGTTGTTGGAGGAGGAAGTCGAGAGGAATAGGGTTCTTCTATGGTTTCCTTGGGTCACTGGGGAAATTGCCCTGTTGGATGCTGCCCAGCCATGTGACTCTAGCAGCAATCTTGGGTCAGGCAGAGCCTATTTAAGGCCCTTGCTCCCAGGTTTGGCATGCTTTATGCAAGTGGGTAGCCTAGGGAGAGGTACCCCACCTGTGAGGGACAGTACTAGTAGCGTGGGGAAAAGTTCATGATAAGGAGGGAAAGCATAGGCTCAGCAGTGATTTCTCAGGACATCTCTCTGATTGGGCACGAGAAGACCAGGCCACATTCTGCTCTCTTTACAGATGCTGTCAATCTGGCAGAGCATTGCCTTATCTTTACTTCTGCAAACCATAAGTTTACCCGGCTGGGCAGATTCCCCCCTCCTATCAGGTTCTGTTGTGAACCGTACGGTATTATTCATTACATTATGCACCAGTCTGTGTGATTTATTACCACCGCACCACACTGCACCACACTTACAAGTGTCTTAAAGCGGCTGTATCCCCTGTGTAAAAAAAAAAAACCCTGTAGGACAATGGCATAATGCACTAGTATGCATCGCATGCTAGCACATTATGAAATACTTACCTTAGAACGAAGCCCCCACACGGTCGCCCAGACACTGCTAAGGGAGCTGACATGTTCCCTCTGCATCTCTTTCGGGTTTGGCGGCTCCAGCGCTGTAAGTGGCCGTAGCCGCAATAACGTCACTCCCGCGCAAGAGATGGCAAGATATGCCGGACCTTCAGAGCGCATGCGCCACTGGTGCCAGGGTGAATATCTCCTAAACCGTGCATGCCTTATTATAGGCTTACCTGTAGGTAAAAATTAAAAAGCAAAGTATACTACCGCTTAGTGGCAGGGTCATCAGGAGTTATTTGAAAAAAATGTTGCAGATTTAAACAATAGGATTGTATCTGATTTTAGTGATTCGGTTTACATGAGCATTTTACAATTTTTTTAGCTGGATGGTAAAGTTACATAGTTAGTCAGGTTGAAAAAAGACACAAATCCATTTGGTTTGAAAACCCAACCATACAATCCCCTATACAAAATCCTATACCCGCAGTTGATCCAGAGAAAGGTGAATAAACCCCAACAAAGCATGATCCAATTTGCTACAGCAGGGGAAAAAATTCCTTCCTGATCTCCCAAGAGGCAATCGGATATTCCTTGGATCAACTTTACCTGAAAAAGATTTTAGTACCCACTTGTATTATGTACACCCAGGAAAGAATCCAGACCTTTTTTAAAGCAATCTAGTGAGCTACACATATGATATGGTATCTTCCTAGTGTATTAATACTGCCTCTGTATACCGCCATCCACTGCACATTGCACACTGCTCTATTATTAGCATTCACCAGCTCCATTCCAGTGCAGAGGAGCTGTCTGAACACATTACTTCATTAAAGCTGCTAATTGTAAACCGTGTTGTGAGATGCCTTCCCCAGCTACGTTTCCATCCTCCTTCATTTGTGCACCTCTTGGTCACGCCATGATCAGGATTAATAAAAATAGATGCGTTACTATACTGTTCTTAAAAAGGTCAATCACTCTGCAGTGTCATCCTTCATCAAACATTCTGCTTTTGAAGAAGAACTGCAGTCTGGATTAACATCTCCATGAAACTTTCAGAATCTTAGGCTATGTGTGCTTTGCTTCATTTTGATTATGAGCTGCAGCAGATCTTGAGAGGAAGGCTTTTTACAGGCAACCCCTAGTAAGCAATAAGCAGAGTGATTTCTGGCAAAATTGATTTTGCCTCAGAATTACAGATTTTGCCATGTTTTCTTTATTTAATCGCTTGCTAACTGCATACACATGTATTTGGTGACAGGAAATATTGGCAAGATGACATTAGAGCCCACCCACACATGCAGACATGCTAAGGGGCTTCTGGCAGAGACCCTGTGGCATGTCTGCAAATGCATGACATCTCGCCAACTCCTTCTTCAAATGGATGACATGGCCATTTCGGGAGATATTTGTAAGATGGCACGCATGTGCACACATGCTTTATGGTCTTTGACAAAGAACAGGGGGATCTGAGGCATGCACAGACAAACCTGGAGATCTGACAGAGACTTCCAGCATGTCTGCGCATGCTCACCGATTTCCAACTATTGGTTATGAGTAAGCGATCAGTAGAATTGTGAAACGTGTTAACCTGTCCCATGTCTGTGTGATGCACCTATGTATTCAAGTTTATGGGAATAAACACTTCCAGTTTATTTACTCCTGAGTGCAGTCAAACTTTCTCCTTGAACACTTGACAATTGAATGGCGGATCCGACCGGCACCGGAGTGCCTCGTCTCACCTGAGTGGCTTCTTTCTGTTTGCTACAACTGCACATGCTCCACCACATCTCCATTAAAGAAGAACTAAGGTCATATAACGAAAATTCAATATGTGATAGAACTTAGTAGACTGTAAAACATGATTGTCTTTCTTTGTAATGTAAGTGCAAGGATATCGAGAAATGTACCTGCTCCATCTCCAGCTTGCCAGGTTACTTTATTGTGGGGACATGGCAGCTTCCTCACTTTCCAAATGGTTCCATTTTCCCTTTTGCATTATGCTGTTATTCAAGGAACTACAGTGCGGAGCCGTGACATCATAGGGGGGCATTGCTTTCTTTCCTTAGGTGTCAGTCATCTTTGAAGACACGCCAAGATCTCCGCCCACTTCTCACATTCAGCTGGCCTATGCCCTGCCCTTGTCCCACCTATACCACTGCCAACTGCCCACTGAAAAATGGGAACTGTAGTTTCCTGTGGGACAGTGATGGCGAACCTTGGCACCCCTGATGTTTTGGAACTACATTTCCCATGATGCCCATGCACTCTGCAGGGTATTTGAGCACCATGGGAAATGGAGTTCCAACACATCTGGGGTGCCAAGGTTCGCCATCACTGCTGTAGGAGATGCAGATGCTAGCATAGTGGAAGGCAGCAACGTGCTAGCCCTGCAAAACTCCTCCCACTATCAGAATCTAGTAGCAGAGACACAGATTGGGGGGTGGGGGGGGTGTTACAGCAAGAAAATGGGTGTATGCAGAGGTAATTATGATTTTAGTTATTATACCTAATAAAATTTCATGAGCTTTATTCACAGTACACTAAAAATATGTAGGCTGCCTTTAGTTGTACTTTAACCGCTTGCCGACCGCTGCACGACTATTTACTGCGGCGGTCAGCCCCTCACAGGCAAAGCGATGTAGTACTACGTCGCTAGCCTGTGAGGGTCTAGGGAGCGAGCGCGCGCCACCGGAGGCGCGCTCACGCTCCTGCGCGATCACGGACCCCTGTCATTCTCCCCTGTGTAAGAATAGTGATCATACGGTTCTACTATGTAGGACCGTTGATCGCTGTTCCTACACCTCAAGCCACAGCCAATCACAGTTAGAATCATGCCCCTAGGGACACACATAACCCCTCCCTCTCAAAAAAAAGTTAAACCCTTCACTGCCAGTGTCATTTTACAGTAACAGTGCATATGTAAAGCACTGATTACTGTAGTAATGTCACTGGTAACCCCAAAAGTGTCAAAAATGTCAGTCAAGGGTCCGATCTGTCCGCCGCAATGTCGCAGTACCGCAAAAAAAATCCCAGATCGCCGCCATTACGCGTTAAAAAAAACAAACAACTAAAATGACAAAAATCTTTTCCTTTTTTTAGTAAACGCGATAACTTTTGCGCAAACCAATCAAAATACGCTTTTAGCGATTTTTTTTACCAAACATATGTAGCATAAAACAAATTGGCCGAAAATGTTAAAAAATTTTGATTTTTACATTTTTTGGGGGGGGGGGGGGAATTTCATTTAAAAAAATGTGAAAAATATTGCTATTTTTGCAAAATTGACGTTCTTATTTTGTTTATAGCGTATGATCAAAAAATCTCACAGGTGATCAAATACCACCAAAAGAAAGCTCTGTTTGTGGGGAAAAAAAGGACATCAAATTAGTTTAGGTACAGCGTCCCACGACTGCACAATTGTCCGCTAAAGTCACGCAGTGCCAAATCGAAAAAAAGGCCCTGGTCAGGAAGGGGGTAAAATCTTCTGGGGCTTAAGTGGTTAAAGATGACAGTACTGGAGAAGAGGTCCAAAAGGAGAACATTTGTTTCAAGCAAGATAATTGTGGACTCCGTCATCTAATAAGTAAGGGCTACCTGTGGTCTGACTAGGTGATATCACTGCCACAAACTCTATATTCCACCGAGTGGCCAATAATGAATTTTAACCAATAGGAGTTTACTATCAGCTGATAACAGACCCCAATTTTATCACCTTGAGCTGAGGGAGTGGTAATTCAAAGCCACAAAATACATTTTATTCAGTGAAATAAAGTTATTGGTTATTTTACTAAAGCAGATGACTCATGCCTATCCTTTGAACAACCACATCGGGCACCTCTGCCAATCGATCTACCAAAGGGCCCTTTTTGCTGTGACTCTTTCTACCATCTAGTAAATATGTTTTTTATTTTTTATTTTAAGACAGGGACAAGTGTTAGGGAATTTTATTTTTTTAAAATGTTCCTCTATAAGCCTCAGGAGATATTCAAAGACCACTGCACCTCTAAAAAATCACCAAAAAACACCTTTATTTCACCCTCCCTGGTAACACCAAAGTCTTTTGCCGAAGGTGGCAAATATTCACTGAAGTCTCCTAGTTTGGATGAAATGTTAGGGTAATGAAAATTATCTGTTTTAGTGATCCTTACTCCTAATTAGAGCAGTTTTGGGATGGATTTGTTGGAACAATCACTGTTAAAGAAAAATGTATTGTGTGCTGAAGTAAGATGGGGTTGGCAAAGGTAGCAGTAGCATTATGCTACAGGCAGGATTTATATCCTGTTATAAGCTTCCACTGGTCACAAAAGGGTTAAGACATATTGCCATCATGCATAAAGAAGAGACTTGAAGTGTCTTGAAAGCTTGCAGCCAATAAAAGGTATCATGGAACACAACATTTTTCTTTTACAGTCCAGCATTTTCCCTATGGAGACAGAGCTTGGCCAACTGGCACCCAGGCAAAACACAGGCATAGGAAGCAACAAACATAAGCAGGAACATTTCTAACTGCTTCTCTGCCAGGGCATCCCCACAGCCTATGTCAGTTGCTGGCACCGGTACTGTGCAGCTGTAGTGAAGAGGGAGTGTAAAGACAGATTGTGTCCAGAGGTGGACATTGATCCCTAACTGCAGGTAACTTTTGAATCTGTGGACATGTGTATATACATGTTTATAGACACGGACAGTCCCATCTTCTTTCAGCTTGTTTTCCAGTTGTACAAGCTGAGCAGCAACTGCTAATCGGAACACCTGGGATGTGTATCAATGTGTATAGATGTGTCTCTATGGCTAATTAGGGTGTGCGAAGGAGGCCTAAAGGAGATGGATGCCAAACTCAAATCTTCTTATCATTATGGTTTCAGTGGTTTTTAAGGGATATTTATATTGTCTAATCTAGCTCTGCACATGGTTGTTTCTTGTTACATGGACAGCAGAGCCAAGTTATCCTTTTAAAGAGTTAGATCTGAGAAATTCTACTGTCATCCAACATCTCAGAACATTGATGTATTATGTATCAAACTCACCAAACTCTCCCATGACACAAGCCAAAGAAATGCTTCTCGGAGTGATTGACTCATAAGCCCCGTACACACGCGTCGAAAATTGGCAGGGAATTTCCGTCCGACGACCGATCTGCCGATTTTCGGCTTGTTAGTATGATGCTTCCGACAACCAACTCCGACTTTTCGGCCGAAAAAAATCTGGTGTGCAGACTATAAAATTTTTGTTGGCCGTCAACACAACGGCCGATTTTCGTGCAGTCAGTACAGATTTCGACAGGGAAAAATCTGATGAGCAAGTCTGGGCATGCTCAGTGAAGAAAGAACACAAAGAAAGCAATCCAACACATGACATCACTTCTGAAGTAGAATTTTGTTGGGCGAGAAAATTTGTGTGCAGTCTAGGCACATTCCAACCAACAAAACACAACTCTGGACAAAAGACAGACGATCGGTCGGCCGATAATCGTTTCGTGTGTACGGGGCTTTACTCGTGAACTGTAATCAAGGGTGTTGCACAGCTCATCTGTGAGACTCAGGAACATACACAAATCCAGAATATTGCTGCGCTCCTCCATATCTGTATTGAAGCATTAAAATAACATCACGGGTATGACAGGAACAATGCAAGGTAACGTGTTTTGCTCTGGATTTAGCGCTTACCCAAACCTTTGAGTAAGTGCTAAATCCAGCCCAGAGTGTGTAACCATTCATTGTTCCTGTCATACACGTGATATTATTTTAATGCTTCAATAAAGATATCAAGGAGTGCAGCAATATTCCATCCTAAATCCTGAGACTTGCTTTGGTGATCTTTGGAACACCTCAAGTAAGAAGACAAGATGAAGCAACAGACATGGTAAGTGCTAATGGCAGCTGATGTAATAGTTATTATAATGGAGCATTAAATACCACATGTACATGTAATTTCAAAATGTTAAGTATTTTTTAAATCTGCAGCTTTACACCAAAAATATCTAGTATTTTTGCCATGAAGGTTCTGATTCAGGCACTTCTTGTTATATGATGACAATGCTCTGTCCCTGTCTCGTTGTGCTCCAGCATTGTCACCCTGTCACATTGGCTTCCAATGGTGACAACAACCAGCTGCAACAAAGGATAAAAAGTGAGATTTAAGGCATTGGTTACTGATACACAGTGCTTTAGCACATAGTTATTTGGTTACGGTTTACATCTAAACCTGATAATCTAAAGCAGATAATCAAATTATACTTCTTGCACTTGTCAAAAAATTAAAAAGGTAGCATTTATTCGGTTGCTGCAGGTCAAACGTTTTTCTTCCCCTTATATTTTAGATACATGTGAGGTCCATTATTTTAAATATGGACTTCGTTCATTTTAAATATGGACTATTTATTACCATTCATTTATATAATTGAGCAATAAAGCATATATTTCTGTTAAAACATTTACTTTATTTTTAGTCCAAAGGGATTTGCTCAGAAACAAAATAGAAATTGGGATGAAGTACCAGATGCGTGTAATTTTCTTCCCTGGAAACTGGAGCACATATGGTGCAGCATAGAAATACCCATAATTCTGTGCACATGTACTATCTAGGCACAACAAACAGCTTTTTGGCTGTTTTCCTGCCATTCTGTGGTTTTTGTCTGAATTTAAGCAAAAAAATAACAAAATTCAAACAGGCATAATTAAAAAGCAAAAAGCAAGCCTAAGGTGCAATAACCTAAAAAAACAATCACGATGTGCAAAAAAATAATTTCAGGCAACTCAATAAACATAATATTAAATGTGTCAATTGAAGGCGAAGCAATTCAATGGGAATAATCATGTAAGAAGTTACTAATGCTATTCACCAGACACCGCCGGACTCATTGTTGGTCTCAGCGGAAGAAATAGTGCCTCATCGTTGGTGTCAGTGAAAGGGATATCCAATAATCCATACCAATAAACCATCAAAAAGAAAAAATATATACAGGCTCCCCTAGAAGGGATAACAAACTATATATATATATATATATGATTTAGCATCCAGATACATGTGCGCGATTTGTAAAGTAAACCCATAAATATCAGGCTATAATATACTGTGAAAGAAGAATAAATACTAAATGAATATATTGTACATATAAAACGGTTTCACCAATAAAACAGAAAAGTCCCCAAAAGTCCAATCAAAGTGATTGATATTGTGTCTTCTGTTAAGACTCTCTTCAGCCCAATACATTCTGTTCTCCACAGCAAGTAAAACAGAGCTCCACCACCAGCTAGACTGCACACTCATCTTGTTTGTGGACCCATAAAAATATACAAGTCAGGGGGAGGAGCGCCAGGGCTACAAGATGGACGCATAGAGCAACAGTTGTGCACCAGACCTTGGGGATTTATATCTACGACGGGACCCACACACCCTCTTTACCCTCTCCATGCTCCTTAGGCATCCACGAACTGGCAGGGATGACAAGGCACCGGAAAGAATCCCCCACTCTCCAGAAACTGTCTGGCTTTTTTCTTCCCAAGCCGCGGAGACTACATCAAGACTCTACTCTACTGGCCATAATGCCTCTTCAGTTTGGCTGACACAGCAGCTTTCACAGGCCAGTTAGCTAAAGACAGCAGCTCCCCATTCCTCTCGCCCATGGTTAGGAGTCCTGTAAAATCAAAACCCTGGAGAGAACCAGGGGGAGAAGATGCTGCACCAGCTATGGAAATGAGCAGAGGTGAGAACAATGCCATACAGCAGAGTACAGACCCCTTTGCATCATTTACTACTACTGGGCAAATGGTATCTGATGTTATTCTGAAAGATATGCTGTGGTCCCTGTGTTCTTCATTACAACAGGACATGCTAACATACTTTATTAGATTTTCCACTGTTGCAAGATCTGGGTGACAGAATCAGCAATGTAGAAGATGGCGCGAGTGCGTGTATTACCTCCTTCAATACTATGGTTGATGCTCACAAACGACATAATGAAGATATTGAATGGTTACAAACCAAAGTTACGGACCTGGAAGACTGCTCCAGATGAAACAACCTGTAAATCAGTGGAATCCCTGAGTCTTTCTCACAGTCACAGCTGCCTCACTACGTACGCAACTTTTTTAAGGCGGTTATCCCAGCGCCTACGTCCAAAGATCTCACACATAGATATCGATCTAATTCACAGGGTCCCCAGGCCATCCTTCCTACCACAGGAAATACCCAGGGATGTCTTACTGCGAATACAATATTATCAAGTTAACCACTTCAATACCGGGCACTTTCACCCCTTCCTGTCCAGGCCAATTTTCAGCTTTTAGCACTGTTGCATTTAGAATGACAATTGCGCGGTCATGCAACACTGTACCTAAACCAAATTTATGTCATTTTTTCCCACAAATAGAGCTTTCTTTTGATGGTATTTGATCACCGAAAGGTTTTTTCTTTTTTGCTACACAAATAAAAAGACCAAAAAGTTTGAAAAAAAAAAACAAACTTATTTTGTACGCATTCCACAAAAAAAAATCATCTGCCTGAACCCGCTGTCTCTCTACAGGTTCTTCCGGACCTTTCTGCTCATTCCCTGCAACGCCGCAAAAACCTGGCGACCGATACTAAAGCCCTCTGCAATCACGAGATCTCGTACCAATGGAAATACCCTGCAACGCTGAAAATCCCTCACTAAGGAAACACAAAGCCCATCAATTCTATGGAAGAAGGCATTGCACTGCTCCAGTCTTGGAAGATAGTTCCAGAACATCCTCAGCACCAAGGTCCCATGAGATCATCCTCCCATAACAACCAAGAATGGAAGAAGGTCTCACACAAGCAGTCTCTGTGCTCTTCACAGACGATGGGTCCCAATACATAATGTACTTAAAAATAACCACATCCCCTAGGGGCAGTATCACCTTACTCTGGAGACTCTCGTTCACCCTCTGTTGCGTAGGCAATTTGTCTACCCCTGGTTTGTCACTGAACTGTGCCTTTTTATGTTTTTTTGCTCTCTGTTACCAGGAGAGCATTACACTCCTTTTGCTATTTTTCTGGTATTTCCCGCTGTTTTTTCACTTAGCCTACTTTTTTTGTTCAGTCTACAGGAGAACTCTTATCGGTTACTTATAGCAGCATAAAGACGCAAAAGTCCCTTGTTTCCTGTTGCCGAATCTGGCTCAAGTATTACTATGTGCATCCTTGTTGTACTTCCAAGCTACACACCACGGCTCATTCAAGTTTTATATCTTTGATTATCACACCGCCACTCATGCAGACCAACTAAAACATTGGCTCCCCTACAAAAACTGACAATTTGAGTAACCTGCTCTTTGCAGACCAGTGGCAAGCATTGTTAATCTCTAACTTGCCTATCACCACCAAAGCATCAGTATTAGCTCAGACAGAGTTATGCCTCAATACTGGCTCTCCTGATCATGCCAAGTGACTGCAATACCCTATGCGCATACTACACTCCCTAATACCAGACCTCCTTGCCCCTGATTGGACACATTATGGTATCCAGTGGATAGATGATATTATGCCTGATAGAAAAACCCATTGACCCTAACACACTCCTAAGGAAATTTAACATTCCACTTAAATGACACTATACCTTAGTGCGCATCAAACATTTCTTATCCTCATCACCACCCCCTACTCTGTCCCTTCACTCCAATATATGGAGTTTCTTCACTAGCACAAATAAACCCCGATAGGGCATCTCACTGATATATACTCTACTCCACGACAAATCCACCTTTAGTAAAAATAATATTTTCACCAAGTGGGAAACAGACTTGGGGACTACCTTTTCTGAGTCGCAGTGGCTGTGAACAATTCGCACCGCGCACAATATTTTTCACTGTATTACTCATTGGGATCTAACCCTGAAAATAAATGTCAGATGGTATCTCACGCCCTTTAAACCAGCTTCTGGAGGAAAATCTTTCAATTTATTTCAGAAATTTCTGGAATCCAAATCCTGGCCTCTCCATATTGAATATTGGCTTAGACTCTTTTTCCTATTTTGTATCACAATGTTATAGCTAATCTGTTGCTCTCTGCGAAACTAACAATTACGCGCAATTGGAAGAAAGATCTCACTCCTAATCCTTTAGAAGCTGTGAATATGACCCAACTTCACTATTCATATGAAAGAGCGATTGCTATACTTAATGGCTCTTACTTGTTTCCTTTATTTGTTTCCTATTTTTGTTCTTTTTATTTTTGTTCTCCTCCAACTTGAGTCGTGTTCAACTACTGTAATCAGCGGCTGCGTCCGCATCTCTAATGTATCAAAACTGTTCCCTTTTGAAAGTTAATAAAAATGTATTGAACATAAAAAATATACAAGTTAGCAATGCATAAGTAAGAAGGTCCTCAGTAAGGTCTCAAACCCCCGAGATGAGTCTTCCACATGAATCCACTGTGAATTCCCTTTAAGAGGGGTATCTCTATGCAGCTCACTGTGCTTGAAATTTCCTCAGGAATAGTTGATTTGGTTTCTAAATCAAGTGTATATACAGTTTCAGGTAGCAATGGAACCTCCACAGTTAACAATTGTTTCAGGCTCACAGAAGTACTTTCTTCATGCAGCGGTTCTTTAGCGGCTTTGTTTTTTTATGGCTAATGTTATATCCTGCTGACAAGTGGTTACGCATTTTGCAGTTCACAGCTGCTTCATCAGGGACGTTGCGGGATTACTGTATCCTTAAAACTCGCAAAATAGTAGCTAGTGCAGCACGGCAATCGTCAAAGACTTAAGCATTCCATCATAATCACATGACCCACTATAAAGGGAGGGGTCTAATGGGTCCAATAAGACCCCACCCTTTATAGTGAGTCATGTGATTATGCTGATCAGGATTCATCTGTAAGCACTTTAGAGTTCTATTGATTGAATTTTAAGCAGAGCAAACACATCATATTAGTTTAGTCTTAATGGTGGGGGAACACATTTAGTGGTTGCAGCAGCTTTTTATGTTTGTTTATTTTTTTACACTTTGCGGAGCGGGCATAACTTTTATCAAATGAGTGCCATATCATTGGTGTCAAATGAGGGAACAAAGCCCCATCATTGGTGTCAGTTGAAGGAACAGTGCCTCATCATTGGTGTCAGTAGAAGGAACAGTACCCCATCATTGGTGTCAGTGGAAGGAACAGTACCCCATCATTGGTGTCAGTGGAAGGAACAGTGCCTCATCATTGGTGTCAGTGGAAGGAACAGTGCCTCATCATTGGTGTCAATGGAAGGAACAGTGCCTCATCATTGGTGTCAGTGGAAGAAACGGTGCCTCATTGTTGGTGTCAGAGGAAGGAGTAGTGCCCCATCATTGATGTCAAAGGAACAGTGCTTCCTCATTGGTATCAGTGGGGGGAATAGTGCCCTGTTGTTGGTATCATTGAGAGGAATAGTGCCCCATCGATGGTGTTAGTGGGAGGAAAAGTGCCCTGTATCAGTGGGAGGAACAGTATTCTGAGGGTCGGAAAAAGGCAAGCAAACGCGCACATTCGGTCCACGGGCTGCAGTTTAGAGACTTCTGGAGTAAAGAATAGTCAAAACCCCTGTTTGTTTTTTTACTGTGTCAAATTGGGAAATTTAGATTTCCTCTCCTGTACACATGACAGGAAATAAGAAATCAACTCTTTTGCAAGTTGTCACTTGAACAAGTGTCTTTATTGGAAGATCTCCTCTTCAGTGGGGGATACAGACTAGAATTCTGCAATCACTGAGCAGCAAATGAGATCACCTGTGATGTAATTTAGTTATCTTGCAAACCTGGCCTGTTAGTGGGCCCCGAGGGCCGGAGTTGAGGACCACTGGTTTAGAGAATAGTCAATATCTGTTCCGAGTTTTTCAACGAGGAATCCAAACAGCAGAGTAGGGCAGACAAACAGAGAGCTTAGAGCAATATCACAATATCACAAAATTGAGACTGCAGGCTTGGCTGACTTAAATAAGGTATGGTCTTCACCCAGAAACTGGCTACATTAATCACCTTGCAGGTAGACAAACAGGGAAAATGCATTGTAGCCAAAACCAGGATGCTGGAACCAGCAGCTATGATGGAGCAGGAGCGCTACAAGCTCCTGACACTTTAGCCATTTTTTTAGTTTATTATATTTTTCGTTGCACCCTGTATCTAATTGTGGAGATTTACCTTCACTTTCTATCCCTGAGACACAAAAGGAAAACACTGGAACAGACTGCGTTGAAAATATATCCTTTGGTCCTGTTTCAGTGGCAACTGTTAAATTGTGGATTTCCCATCACTTTCTATCTTAATGATAGAGGTAAAAATGGTCAAATTATAGATGGTGTATCTCCCCATTAGAGGCACCAACAGCAATAAAAATAAAGTGTATAAAGTGACAGAGGTTCTAGATCTTACTCTTTTCAATGCTAAAAAACAGATTGAACCAGATTGATACATTTACATGTTTTAAATCCATTTGATGTAAGCTTTTAATTGGCCTTCTAATAGGCTGTTTTGTACTGCCTATTCTTTATGGTTGAGGTACTGCACTGCACTAAATACAGAAGCTAAGAGAAAGTCTTGCAGTGATAAACGCTTTAACTAACAAACTGGTGGTAGAAGGAGAGAAGAAAATAACATGATAAGGATCTTTGGTTGAGCTGCGTACAAGCAACCAAGATCCCAGATGGAGTGAAATGGAGTCTGCTGATCAGCATCACTTATGTGCTGTTCTGTGAAGCAGCTATCCCCTTGAGAACACGGCCTGGAAAACTGCGTAGAACTGGATGCAGAAAAAACTATTACACAGCAATAAAGCTACAACAGTGCCCGAATGAGCCTTCCTTCAAATAAGTGGAAATCATTGTGTCCATTAAAGGACACACTGCAGAGGAGGAGGATAGAGAATGTCTTTACTTTATTTGTATTATTATAAAAGATTTAGAGTAAGAGTAATGAATACAATTTAGTGTTTGCACTGCTAACCTTTCAGAAACCAAATAGGAACATCGTAGTCCTTTTGTTCCTCTTATGGTTGGGGGCCCATGCCCCGATATGTGCTATTTAAAATATAGAAAATGCAGCTCAGTCAGAACCATTCAGGCAAACGTGAGATGCTTTTGGGTGGCATAAGCCATGTTCTGTTCACTGGAAAATTTCCTGAGCCTGGCCATTTGGGACATTTTGTTTATGCGTGACCTGTTCTCTCTTCTATATTGTGCCATCGGTTTCCTGCCCTGCCTTTCTCATGTTACCTTTGTGTAATGGGAGCTGTGTGCTGGGTTGTATGTCCTATACATGTACAGATAAGTGGTGGGTGGAGCATGTGCTCTTTTTTTACTAATTTCTGCCCTGACAAAGGTTGCTCCCCTAGACCTACCAGGGCTTTTTGGGACCCTCCTCAGAGAACCACTTGGAATCTGCCTGTAGGCGGGTTGAAAATAACCAGTTAAGTGCTGTCCCAGAGGGTAGGATTTAATGCCTTCCTGTTTTTTTGGTCTTTTAGTGGGTTTTTCTCTGGGTCCTAACCCACTAATCCTGTGATATAAAAGAGGAACAGTGGTCTGTAGCAGAGAGGTCCAGGTCCATGAAAGGCCAGAGAGAGAGAGCTGAGATTGTCCCCACAGAGATCGATGCTCGTAAGGGAGAGAGACAGAGAACAACACCTTTGAGGAGCAGAAGAATGTCTCTCACTACTACCTGAATATAAAGTCGATATAAAGTCATTTGAACTTGGGGTTTGTAGGAAAGACACCAACTGCTGGAGAATGAACTGTATATTTACAGGGACCCTACCTTTGCAGGGATGCCAGGGCGACACATAGCCTGAGTTAGGAATGTAGGGAAAAATTTGGTCTCTAAATGTTGGACTTTGTAATGCCTTTTGTACTTTTTCAGTTAAAGTTTTCAAAATCTTGTTCCCGCCTGGTCTGAAGTTACTAAAAGAGGTTTATTACAATTAAGCGACACTATCCCATTGTTCAGGCTACTAAGACACTTTGGGGTATTAAGACACACATCAGTAGAAGAGTAGTATGGTGTGAAGACACAAGTGGTTGCCTAGGGTAACGGAAGTCTAACAAGCAGCCTGTCGGTAGAGTGTAAGTGGAATGGCCTCTAGCAGCGAGGGAGATGTTGTTGGCACTCCTTCCGCTTTTGTCTCTCAGAACAATAGAAGTGGATTTGTGCTGCAGAGATTCCTATCCTGTACGGAAGTTCAAGAGTTAAGTTAAGTGCATGTGTGGAGCCCATGCATGGTGCACGGCGGGGCCCACTCCACTACTGGAAAGGTAGTGGAAAATGCTGGGCAGGTGGGTATGGACAAGGCTCAGTGTGTACCTCCTAAATGCAAGTTACAGGGAAGGTGTACATTGTCATAGGGGACCCCAGAATTAACTGGAAAACCATTTTCATGCAAGTGTACAGGGTGTATGTTCATCCCTAAAAGTAGAGGCCCACCTTAGGGTTGAGTATTCCCCCATGGAAGCCTCAGGCTTGTCCCAGGACATTGATGAACACAGCACAAGATTAAAGGTATGTGTAGTCAAGTGATTCTGTTACAGATGCCCAGCGTAGCCCAGAAGAACGCACTCTGGGGTAGGACTCTCATGTGACCCTTGCTTAGCGCCCAAAGCAAGGAGGAGGAGGAGGAGGGAAACATGGAGGACATGACGACCACCCTGTCAACCTGACCTGCCCACATGCCAATTCTTGTTCACACTCTGAGAGACTCCAGGGCATGCCCTAACCTGCACCCTCAAGCAGTCTGTCTTACGGCAATAGCCCCAAATAGCAGCCTCACCTAGCACCATCCTTCCTGTATCTTGGTCCTCCAGACACTTTTCATGATAACCTCTAAGTGACCTCTCACCAGACTATTTATACAAAGATCTACTTTCCAAGATGTCCCACACTGACATGGATAGGGCTGGCGATATCTCACTAGCTATGCTTACAATCAGTATTACTTTTAGGTCTTAGGATATTGCACTGCATCCTCACTACAAGGGGTCTGTAATTCTACTATCAAGGCTAACTATGGCGGCACCAATGACCAAACTGGGGAATTACAATGGGCATGCTTTTTCCCCTACCCTACATTACTACTGCTTGGCCTAATCTGGGCAATGACTTTGCCTGAATGCGACCTGCTTTGCCCAATGTTTAATAACTACACTCCCATCTGTCATTTCAATGAATTGTACTGCTTGTCTTTTGCATCACTAGTGAGTTCATACCAACAGGTGTGACCTTGTAGCATCATGCTGCAAAACCATTTTTTTAAATACATTTAAATTAATTTAATTTAGATCAGGTGTAGAATTTTCAGGTACGCATCCCAAAGATTTATATGACTGGGTGTTTGGAATTTTTGGAATATTCAACCGTAACAAAAGATAGAACATATTATTTTTCCATCATTAGACTTTTATGCTACTTTAAAATGGCATTTGCATGCCACAATTCCCTCTCTATTGACATTACTGAAGATATGATGGGGTGAGGAAAAGCAATTGTGACAATTCTGAGTCCATTTCAACAATTTCTTTGTAGTGGATTGCAGTAGCAAATGGTACACTACACAGTCAGGCAACAATAATTGTCTTTTGTCTGCAATACTTTACTTATGTACTTGAACTGTGGCCCTAGGCTTCTCATTTTATCTCCACTAAGTATTTCAGGATAAAGGTCAGCAATTACCCATAGAAAGCCACTGTAATCTACTCTACCACAGGCCTGTGTGGACCAGGTAGATAGAGAACCTTAAAAATGACTGCCTGCACAGCTTGGCTAAATGTTTCTGTAAAATTGGTGCCCCACATTGCTTATTACCGTATATACTCGAGTATAAGCCGAGATTTTCAGTATGTTTTTCCATGCTGAAAATGCCCCCCTCGGCTTATACTCGAGTCACTGTCTTTTTAAAAATGGCACCACCCGGCGCCGACGTGTCACCGCGCATGTGCCGCATGCCCGGGAATAGCCGAACGTGTACGGACTTTCCCGAGCATCGGCGGCGCATTCGCGGTGACGTAATGGCGCCGGGCGGCGCGATTTTTAAATCTAAGGCGCCTCACCGAAAGTTAAGTGAGACTCCTCCGCAGCCCCTGCATTTCCTCATGCAGTGCTGCGAGCATGGTACAGGACATTCTCCTGTACCATGCCCGCAGCACTGCATCTCCTGTGCCATGCCTGTTCCATGACCTGCGCCATGCCTGTACCATGACAGCAGCCCCTGTTTTGTGTCTCGTGGTGGTTCAGTTGGGTCCAGTAGCTGCTGCATTTCCCACCCTAGGCTTATACTCGAGTCAATAAGTTTTCCCACTTTTTTGTGGTAAAATTAGGAGCCTCGGCTTATATTCGGGTCGACTTATACTCGAGTATATATGGTACATCCAACTGCTTGCCTATGTATTGCATTAAAGATAGTTCTCATCTAAAACTGGAAGTGTAAATAAAAGCTCTAAAAACCTATCCCTCCATTGTTCATGCCACCAAACGTCCCTCCGTTGAAGAAAAATAGCCTTAAAAAACTGGCACTTCAGGAACTGTCAGTCTCCTGATCCCCTTCAGTGGTTACTTCCACTGACCCAAACATTACTACAGGACATAGTGGTGACATAGAGGTCACTGTACATTAGTATGATATTGATAGGCTCACTAGCTCTCAGCAGGGATCCCACTAGAAATTGCAGGTACCCTGCGGCTTTTCTCCCTCCCATCTCTCTCTTGTAGGTTGGCATTGGAGGTTTCAAAATTCCTGTTCGCCAGCAACAGAAGGCCAGTTAGACCAGCATTGACCCTGTTGAACAGCCAGCTGAATGATGGATTGTAGATCCCACCCATGCTTTGCTGTTTTTTTTTTTCTTGGTCCTGTGTGTTTTTTTTTATAGTGGAGCCTATTCATCCAGTCTAGTTGTGGATGGACAATGTGATAGTATCTAAAACGGTGTATGGCTGGTCTGTTCCTTTAAGGCTAGGCCTATTGTATTGTGAGATTATAAACTGATCAGCCATCAAATTATGACCACTGAGAGGTAAAGTGAATAAGATTGATTTTTTTCGTTACAATGGTACCTGAAAGTGGGTGGGATATATTAAGCAGAAACTGAACATCTTGTCCCTTAAGCTGGTGTGTTTCAGGTAGAAATAATGGGCAAGCATAAGGATTTGAGTGACTTTGACAAGGGTCAAATTATAATGGATAGATGACTGGGTCAGAGCAACTCCAAAATTGCAGCAAAATTGGAATTTTTCTGGTCTTCACTTTTGCGGTCAGGACCTACAAAAGTGGTCCAAGGAAGGAAAAACGGCAAACTGGTGACAGGGTCATGGGCAACCAAGGCTTATTGATGCACAAAGGAAGCAAAGGTGGCCTTCTCTGATGAATCACATTTTTTTCTTTTACATCACGTTGGCTGGGTTTGTGTGTGTCAATTACCTGGGGAAGAGCCGGCACCAGAATGCACTATGGAAAGAAGGCAAGCCAGCAGAAGCAGGGTGATGCTTTATCCAGTGGAATCCATGCCTCGATTTGTCAAGGTTGTTTTGGAAACAAAAGGGGGACCTATTCAATATTAGGTGGGTGGTCATGATGGTGTGACTGACCAGCGTATACTGTTGGTTACCCTTAAATAAATGCTATAGCCATTTTAGACCCTAACACCTATTATAGTGTCTTTCTCTTTATTTAACGGTAGCAACCCCTTGAGTGCATAGAAGGTTAGTGTAGGTAAATTTAGTTGGGCTTCACTATAGCCTGTAAAGTCAGGCTATTCAGTGGTCATGTAAAGTTTAGCTGGCAGGCTTGAGGGCTGGGTCTTAGTCATGTCCCTCTGGCTTCAAGAATTTAGTGGACCGAGGGGTGGAGACCACAACCCGAATATTCATGGGGACTCCGATCCCTGGGGAAAGGACCGCACAGTAGGTGGAGAGTGCCCTATAAGTATTCGGGAGTCTGGCCATGTGGAGAGATTCCAGGATCCAGAGGCCTGGAGGGGACCACTGTGCTGGAGGGTTTGCCTCCAGGCAGAAATGTGCTGCTGAGAGAGCGAGAAAGAGGGAGTAGAGAAGGAGCAAGTGAGACTTCCTCACCCCCTGCACTCTTAGTCAGGCTTGGCCATGACACCTTGTTAGAAAGAAGGCCCTGTACAGAAGAAGGATTGGACAGAAGTCAGTTCTGGGCATCACATACTACCCTAACCCTGTTCAAGTTACTTTCCCCTAATAAATTATCAAAACAAAGCTCATGGACTGGATTATTGACAGTGGAGTGTTTGCTGAAAATTCATGTCGCCTGGCTGTGCAAGTGAAGAGGGGCTCAAAATCCAGGGGCCTTAAGGGGGTTGTGCTACTTAACGTTCATGTTATATTGCTCCTTTGTACAATCCCCTGCCTGTTTGACATTATACTGTATGTATAGAGATTAGAGAAAAAGAAAGATAAAGGTGTTGCTAGTAACAACCCACAAGGAGCTAGCTTTCATTCTTTTTATCCCCATGAGAAAAAACAACTGGAATATGGTAGGCTTCTATAAGACCAATATTAACCGCTTCTGGACCACCCCACATACATTTACTGCAGCTGGGCTGCCTCTCTGCGTGAAATGACATACCTGTACATGATTTCGCTCTTCTTGGTGTGAAGCGCACACACCTGCCACCAGCGATCTGCTCCCACTGTGATTAGACACAGTGAGAACCAATCAGTCGGTCCGGCAGACCCGGTGACTGCCAGGATATTCCCGAGGCAGACAGAACAGCGGTCTGCCTATGTAAACAAGGCAGATTGCCGTTCTGTGACAGACAGACAGAGATTGTGTGTTTCTTCTAAGCAGGAACACGGATCTCTGTCTTCTTACAGTACAAGCACCCCTACACAGTTAAAAAGCACTCCCTAGGGACACATTTAACCCTTTGATTGCCCTTGATGTTAACCCCTTCCCTGCCAGCGTACAGTTACAGTGCATATTATTTAGCACTGATCACTGTATTGGTGTCACTGGTCCCCAAAATAGTATCAAAAGTGACACTTTTTTGTCCGATGTGTCCACTGCAATGTCATAGTCCCACTATAAGTCACTGATCACCGCCATTACTAGTAAAAAAAAATAAATACAAATTCTATAAAAATATCCCATAGTTTATAGATGCTATAACTTTTGCGCACACCAATCAATATAAGCTTATTGGGATTTTTTTTTACCAAAGTATGTAGCAGAATACATATTGGTCTAAACTGAAGAAGAAATTCGATTTTTTATATTTTTTTTTATTGGATGTGTTTTATAGCAGAAAGTAAAATTTTTTTTTTTTTTTCAATACTGTTGGTCTTTTTTTGGTTATAGCGCAAAAAATATAAACCGCAGAGGTCAAATACCACCAAAAGAAAGCTCTATTTGTGAGAAAAAAGGGACATCCATTTTATTTGTTTACAGTGTCGCACGACCGCGCAATTGTCAGGTAAAGTAACACAGCCGCAAAAAATGGCCTGGTCATGAAGGGGGGTGAACCTTCCGGGGCTGGTAAAAGTGGTTCCAAAAGGCAAACGTTTTTTGTGATAATGTATTTGCCGTCATTAAGGTAAAAAAAAAAAAACTTTCTATGCCAGCTCCTCCCAGACCCTAAATTTTTGTCAGAGCCCGTTCTCGATCCAGCACTGTGTTGATCTGCAGCCGCACTGCTCCTCTCTCCCCTCTCTTACAGGATTCTCGACAGCAGCGGAAGCCATTGGCTCCCGCTGCTGTCAATCAAACCTGTGAGCAGAGAGTGGGAGGGCGGGACTGAGCCATACTGTGTGTGTATCAATAGATGCACACAAAGGGTGTGCCCCCATAGCAAGCAGATGGCTATGGGGGCACACTCAGGAAAGAAAGTATAGCACTGGCGGGGGACCCCAGAAGAGGAGGTTTGGTGCCAATCTGTGCAATAAAAACCTGTTTGTTATTTTAAAGCGGAGTTCCACCCAAAAGTGTAACTTCCGCTTTAGGAAGTCCTGACCCCCCGACATGCCAAATTTGGCATGTCATTTTTTGGGGGGGGAGCGGGTACCTAGTTTTGACAAGTACCCGCTCCCACTTCCGCTCGGAGCGCCGCGGCGCCCTGAGCGGAAGTTCTCCTCTCCCCCTCCCTCCCTGCAATCTTCTGAGACACGTCAGAGGTCCCAGAAGATTGCCGGCCAATCACGGCGCGCAGCGCGACTCGCGCATGCGCAGTGGGTACCCGGCTGTGAAGCCGCAAACTGTAACAGCCGGGTGCCCACAGCAGTGATGCCGGCGCAGAGGGAGAGGATCGAGGCTTCCGGCGGCCGCATCGCTGGACCGTTGGACAGGTGAGTAAATGGCTGGAACTCCGCTTTAAATTCAAAATTACCTTTACAAACACACTAAGTACAAATAGGACATTGCCTGTACCTTGAGGAATGAAAGCCACTTTAATATTACTCACTTCTGTAGTGAGGGGGCTGAAACATGCCTTTACTAACAGACTGAGCTCATTTTAAATTCTGTGGGGAGTTGTTTTATGACAGCAAATGCATGCAAACCTTTTTTTTTGTGTGCATGAAGTATTGATGGTCTGCTTTTCAAGCTATCTCAAATGACAGTATGGGCATGGTTAGGCAACAGCATGTCATTTCCTTGGAGCTCTCTCAGACCTATGCGCTGCTGTAATGCACCGAAAGTCAAAGCAGCTAGATAGGTATGTTCCTTTTAGCACGGCAAGGTATAAATGTGAATTAGGTGTGTGTAGTGGTGTGTTGCAAAGAAAAAAATGGTGCAGTTGTATTTGTTGTGGTGCATTTTGTATGAGCTACCATGCAGGAACGTACCTCAATGTGTAAAATACCCAGGGCTGCTGTTAGAAATCACGGGGCCCCATACAGACTACCGGGCAGGGCCCCCCCCCCCCCCCCCCAAGAAAATATTAAAGATATATTTAGCTAAAATTACAACAAAATCACTATTATCAGACACAAATATAACATAACTCGCATAATTCCTGCTATATCTAAAAAAAAAAAAAACTACGTTAAATAAAAAAGATGAGATGAGAAAAATATACAGGCTGGGCAGTTGGAGCTCAGTGATCAGAGAGACAGAGAGAGAGAAACAAAGTTACAATTTACAAATAAACTCCTGAGCAGAGATAAGTGCTGGGAGGGGGGCCCACAAGGGAGGGGGATTAGTGAGGGACGACTGTCTCTTTCTCAACAGATAAAAGCTGATAGCAGGGAGAGGGACAGATCAGATTCAGGTGCTGGAGGAAGATTTCTGTATTTGTTGTCCATCACTAATCCCCCTCTCTGTGTGGGCCCCCCTGTGTGCTCGGGCCCCCTACAAGAGGGCTGGTGGTCCCCCCCTATCAGCGGCCCTGAAAATACCACACATTAATGCCCATGCTGTAATGTACCGCAACGCAATCTTATTTCTGGAGGCAATTTGTCACTTAGGATCACTATAGAGGGCAAAGGAATACATACCTGTTTGTACAACCTAGCTCTGTTGATGGGTAGATGAACAAAGTGGCACGGCCTTGGTGGTGAGGGGGAATTCCATAGTGATTCCATTGTAGAGGGAGTGGTGCTTCACTAACCAAGAGGGTGACGTTGTACATATAGGAGAGTATTGTCTCTCGACTTTCTAGTGATCCCCTTTCAGTGACAGTATGGCAAGTGTGGCATGGTCCTAATAAATCAACAGATTTAATTAATGAAGGAGTCCATAATAACTTTCATGTGTCACAAAACACCCAATGCATTTCAGGGGTAAAACACACCCATCAAAAACAAACATTCCCAGCTAACTTACCAGTCAGCCTGCAACAAAACCAAACTGGCCCTGTCTAACAGTTCACGTTAAAAAAAGGGGTTTAAACACACATATACAAATATATGTGCAAGCTGCAGTGCCTACCTCTAGGCACCCCAGTGTACTGCAGTCTTAACTCTATCATTTTGAGAGTCTCCCAAATCGGAGCACATCTAGCAGTAGGATAGATTAAAGGCAGGTGTGCCTGGAGGGACAGGGTCAATTTGGTTTTGTTGTAGGCTGACTGCTAAGTGAGCTGGGAATTTTTATTTGTTTTTGATATGCGTAGCCCTTCCTTCTGCTCCTTGCTGCAAAGGCCATTTATAGGGTGGGATGGTTGCCATCTGTTTGCACAGTTGGCGGATTGGTGATGGGACACCACGGGATACCTTCAGCTGCCATCCTGCTATTGCTGGGTGCCCCGTGCATCTCTGTACCTTTAAGGAAGGGTGGGCTCCCTCCAGGTATAACTGTACATCAAAAGCAAAAAAAAAAAACCCAACTCACTTACCAGCCACCCTTCAATAAAGCCCAACTAACCCTATCCCAGGCACACCTGCCCTTAATCTATCCTACTGCTATATGTGCTCCAACTTGGGAGACTCTCAAAATTGTAGGGTTAGCACTGAAGTGCATTGGGGTGCTGTGACATGACCACTGCAGCTTATACATATATTTGCAAATGTGTGTGACTAAGCCCCTTGTTTATAATGTGAACTCTTAGACAGGGTCAATTTTTGTTGCAGGCTGGCTGGTAAGTGTGCTGGGAATTTTTATTTTTTTGATGTGCTTTTCCCTTCCATGAGCTCCTTGCTGTAAATGCTGGTTATAGGTTGGCATGGTTGCCATCTGTTTGCAAAACACACTCCCCCTTCATCAGGGCTCAGTAATGTTTGTAAATGTTTAATTGGACAAAGGGAAGCTAATTCCAGATACATTTGAAGCTTACTGCTTGAAGCGGAATAAGATGGGGCAGAATTATGCCAATGAAATAGCTGCAATAAACCAGCTACCAAATAGAAAGTGTGGCGAAGTCTCCAACAGAAATTCATTTTTTTATTTTTTGGTTGAATAGGGAAAGACTGGAAAGGCTGTCATTTTTTTATTTATGTCTGTGTAGTGGGGGATATTTAAGAAGCAGGTAGCAGGTAGTCACGTGCGCCTGTTCACCAGAGGGAAAGCTGATCTGCAAGGCCGGCGGCTGCGATTGTTGGAGACAGAGCGACGGTCTGCCGTTGTAAACACGGCAGACCGTTGTTCAGTCAGCAATGAACACAGTGATCCTGTGTTCCTCCTATTAAGGAGCACAGGTCCCTGTGTTCATTAGATAAGTCCATCCCCCACACAGTTAGAAAGCACCCCATAGGGACACATTTGATCGCCCCAGATGTTAACCCCTTCCCTGTCAGTGTCATTAGTACAGTAAAAGTGCATATTTTTAGCATTGATTACTGTAGTAATGTCACTGGTCCCCCCAAAAGTGTCAAAAATGTCAGTTAGGTGTCCGAACTGTCCACCCCAATGTCACAGTCCCACTAAAAATAGCTGATTGCCACCATTACTAGTAAAAAATAAATAAATAAATAAAAATTACATACATTTTTCCCCTAGTTTGTAGACTTTTGCGCAAACAAATCAATATACACTTATTGGGATTTCTTTTACCAAAAATATGTGGTAGAATACATATTGGCCTAAAATGATGAAAAATTTAGATTTTTACATTTTTTTTTATTGGTAATGTTTTATAGCAGAAAGTAAAAAATATTGTTTTGGTTTTTTTTTTTTTTCAGAATTGTCGCTCTTTTTTTTTTTTTTTTTTAATAGTGCAAAAAATAAAAATTGCAGAGGTGATCAAATACCTCCAAAAGAAAGCTCTTTTTGTGGGAAGAAAAGGACATCAATTTTATTTGGGTACAGCGTCGCAATTGTCAGTTAACCTTCCTAGCGGTATTCCCGAGTGTGACTCGGGGTTAGATTTTAGAGCCAAAAGCGGTAACCCCGAGCCACACACGGGGTAGCGCTAGGAAGATCGTTGGATCCTGATAGAGGTTTTACTTACCTTTTCTCCGGGATCCAGCGAAGTATGCGGGCGGTATGCGGGCGGTATGCGGCGGCGGAGCTTCCTCCCGATCGTCTGCACGAGCCCCGGCTTCCGTCTCCGGCGACGTGACGTCCGCCGGGGGGTGGAACCGGCGGCAAATTCAAATGTAAAACACACCAAACACACTGATACCATTCAAAATAAAAATAATTCACATTACATTGCCCCCCAGTGCCCTTTCCTGCAGTTTTACTGTACTTTTTATGTATATGTATATATATATATATATATATATATGTATATATATATATATATATATATATATATATATATATATATATATATATATATACGTGTATATATATATATATATATATATATATATATATATATAATATATGTATACATAATATGTGTATACATACATATATATATATATATAATATATATAATAAATGTATACAGTTGGTTTGGGCTGCTCATTCACAAGAATTACATGCAAAATAATGGTACCGCTTTCAGCACCTAAAATCCAAAAGAATCATACCGCCAGGGAGGTTGAAGTAATGCAGTGCTGAATTGCAAAAAATGGCCTGGTCATTAAGGGGGAAAACCTTCCGGTCCAGAAGTAGTTAAACAAAGTCCCACTGCCCAATTCCGGCTTCTTTTCTGCAACCCGAAAGAAAACCACAACGTCTATGTCCGGCAATAATTAACATTTCTAGAAGTTCCCTATCAGCTAGAAAATCTTCACTTTTTGAGTTCAGCTCTATTGTAAAGGTCAGAATACCTTCATCCAATGATACAGTGCCAGCAAAATAAACAAGGATTTGTTTTTAAAAGATACAAATTCAGATAAAAGCATTTGCAAAAGGCTTAGCAAATGTTAACTTTGAAATAACTCTGAGTAAATTAAACTTGCAAAGAATCCAATAAATCATTACAAACCTGAAGTGAAGGATTCCAGCACGATACATCTTCCCTGGCTTTCCAATAACATCATTACAAATTGCACTTCCCCAAAGCCATGCCATTTTTTATATCATAGCGCCAAACAGCTGGAGGAGAAAATGAAAGTTCCCCAAAGGATAACCCTATCTTTACTTATTTATACCTCATTTCTTCATCCTAGGTTTTCATGCAGGAGGTCTTTTAATCTTCCATGCAATGACTAATTTAAAGAATGTACATTCCTCTCCTACATTAGCGTTAATTGTCAAGCTTAAAATTAGAGGCTGAGCTGCCATATTTTACCAGAGACATAGAACTGATCATAATAATTCCCTGTGTGCTACTGAAAAATTTGTCTTACAGGGCTACATGTTATGACAAAAAAGAGATTTAAACTTAAAGCGGAGTTCCGGGCAAAAATACATGTTTAAGCTAAAAATTCCCCTCTACAGTAATCCTAACATATCCCCAATTACCCTAACACTAACCCCACATTACAGGACATTACAGTTATAGAATATAAATAAATTCTTAGCTTTAAAATTGATTGCAGAGCGCGGCCATCTCTGGTGTGGGCATCTGAAGCCGTGGTGTCCCCCGCTGCCTCCCTCTTCCTGGTTCTTGGCTACCAAGAATGCCAATCGCAATCTCGCGCATGCGCTGTAGATTGCGATCGGCAATCAGAGTAGCAGCCGGCCGTTCCCATTGCATCCTGGGATTGATGACACTCATTTCCCAGGACCCAATGCAAAGGAGGAAGTGATGTCGGGGGCCGCGGCCGCACAAGGAGGAAGAGGAAGGAAGGCATGTTTATTTTCATTAAAAACAAGGTAAGTGGGAAAAAAAAAAAAAAAAAGATTAATTATCCAACTCTTTTTCAGGTTTTTTTAAGCTAACGGACGGTGCAAAGTTCATTTTTAGGATGGAAATTCACTTTAAATTCGCTTTAAATCGGAACCCAACTGTTTCTGAGCACCAAAAACTAAAAAAGCGATTTCATTCATTTTAAATATTCAAAACAAATTCACCTATTTATCCATGTCTCCATTTTTTTTTTTGTTTTTGTTTTGAAAGATCACTTTGAAAAACATCCCCTACCATTTTTAGCCATGGCCATATTGGGTAACGGCAGAAGAACCATGTAGCATTTATTTCCTGGAATCCATCTGCCCATAGCTCAGTCGTGCTGGAAGGCGGGTGTACTTAGGTGAGAAAAACCCCTCCTCCCCTCCTACCTTCCTCTAGATAAAAAGACTCCTAGGGGGTATGACATCAGTTAGACCTAGGTCAGAAAGCAAGAAGCAACTAAAGAAGTGTAAAAAAAAAAGAAGTATAAAACAAGTAAATAAATGGGGTGTTGACGGACCATGGTCAGTCCATAGTTTTTAGATTTCATGGCCTCTGCCTCGGCTAGGCACTCAGGTGGCGTCTCTGTGCAATCGCAGATGGTGGACACCTCCCCAGTTGATAGTGATGTTAAGGATTGGGGGTCAGGGGCCGCTCTCTCCCTCGGGAGCATTTAGTCCCCATGGGGCCGGCCAACGTTGATTTATTGGGCATGGGGGGCTACGCTTTTGCTGTTATTTGTGCTACTGTTCAACTATTTTCACATTTATGTCAATTGTTCTGAAAGTTTTGTTTTTATTACTTTGTTTCATGGCAATGACCCGATTGTACTTTGTACCTTTGTACCCCTTTTCTTTCTTAAAAATCAATAAACATATTGAAATCTAAAACAAGTAAATATAATTAAGACCTTCCTATCTATTTACTAATGCCAGTAGCATAAGGTGAGCAGGTGGCAAGCAGTTGAATCTGAATGGTTGGAGGGACAACACATACTCCCTGGAATCCATAAAGATTATCTCTTTAGATGTCTATTCTAGGTCCACGACAAACGTTGATGCCTGCAGCAATCTTGTGTACTTGATGGGAATAGGCACATTCATTTTTTGCATGGTGGAGGTGCCTGCATACATTTAGGTCCAACACCACTTGGTGGAGCCAAGGCCATGATTGTAAAGGTTGCATTCGATGTAAGAGGCATTCCTCTCATTGACCACCACCAATAGAAGGGACACTTTCCAAATGACCACCAATAGACTAATCTTAGCAGGGGTTTCCCGGTGCCTGAAAATTATTGCAAGGGCTCCTTTGGGATAAAAAGGTTGAGAAATGCTGCCTTAGAGGATTTGTTTTACAGACCAAGAAGATTTTTTACAGGTAAAAGGGGGACATTATCGCTACTTGGAAACAGCTTTCCCTTTTTCTTTTATTTGTGAGTCTTTTTATGATCCAAATAGAAGTACAAAATAAACTCATCCAGGAACAATGTGTCCGGGCCAATCAAAGAGGGGGAGAAACCATCTGCAGATCACTTTTTACATAAACCCAAAGGTATGATCGCTCTATTGATGCCAAGCAAATTACCTAATTAGTCTGCCAAAGAGACAGATGTTCCTACAGGAAAAAAATTTATTGTGTGCATTGACATCTGGGTCCTTTCATTTATATCTAGAGGGGGAGCAAATACACTGTAATGGCAGGCGCCCCTCTTGTGCTGTTTGTATAACCTTGCCCTTCACCATCTATTGTTTCCGTTACAATGGAGAGGCTGTGTGTGTTTAAGGCTATAGAAGTACCAGGTACTCAAAGTGGATGGCACTTAACAAAAGATGTATTTTGCATACACAAAGAAAACAATAGCAGCCTAAATGTTCTTTTTCGTAAGCGATGTAACAGCCACAATAGGCTGATCTCCAAAAACAATGCCGCGAAGATACAAACACAAAAGCAACTTACTAAAAATGGCGCTATAATGACATAGAGGATCATAGGAACATTGCCTGTTGGGTGAATGGCAAGAGCACAAAATTGAACTTTGTATTGTTAATCTTTTAGTAATTTAATCAAGGGATCTAAATAAAGGATGCAGTTACGGGTTTCTGGAACAAGGCCAGCATTTGAAGTCTGAATAGATCTGGAATTGGGACATGTTCATTGTCTACTGTATATAGCTGAATATATGAATCACATTGTTATAATAGTTTAGCTTTTTCTATCCAGGATTCATTCTGTCTGTAAATTAGATATTTCCTTGGCAGAGCAGTGTAGTGAAGGCTCAGTGTGAGGCTTTAGGACCCTCTAAAGGAGCCATTTTTAACCAGGGTTTAATGGGATTCTAATGGCACTTTTCCACTGCACGTACCGGCTCAGCTCTACTCGGCCCTGCTTGGCCCGGTTTGCTTATCCACTGCTGGTACCGCATGGTATGGTGTTGGAACGGTTCCGTACGGTATGGTATGGTTTGCTTTTCCACTAAAGTAGTACTAAAGTTAAGTGGGTGGGATAACAAAGATTCTCTGACCAATCAGTGGCTAGTAGTGACTGCATGCAAAGGATTGTGAGATATGGTACCGGGTATGGTACCTCTTGGAACCACAATCGAGTTGGTACTGTTTTTGAGAGCCGTACCGTTCAGTTCCATGCAGTGGAAAAGCGCCGCCATACCGTACCGTACCGAACCGTTCCTACACCATACCATGCGGAACCAGCAGTGGAAAAGCACAAAAGCGAGTCGAACCGTTCAGTTCCATGCAGTGGAAAAGCGCCATAAGGTTCTCTACTAGAAATTGAAACCAAGCAAGAATGTATCCATGCTAGTGCAAGTCCATAAGCTCCATAAAGTCCATAAAGTATTCTGTATATGGATGCTCAGAACGGTAAAGCTCTCAGTATGGTTCTAAGATAATGAAGAAAGTGCCCAATAGTCTTGCTGATTCCAAGTCAAAGATTTAGACAATGATGAGATTGCTTATATTAAAATCCATTGAAGCTAGCAGTGCTGTGGATAAGGACCTTCTGTCAGGTCTGGAGCATCATTCGGGTGGGCGAGTAGGAGCACTGCTGCATTTATCAAATCTCCTATGCTAGAGGCAGATGCATTCTCACGCCTGTCAGTTTCTCCTATCTGAGAGTCCTGACTGTGCAATTGCTTACTTACAGCTCTGCTGATGGGTGCTCCAGTCAGCTGAATTATTACCAAGTTAATGTGTTTCAGGGTGGACCTAGTAGCCAATGCAGCAGCCCTCTTCATGGGCTTCTTGGCTTAGACAAACTGATGGGCGCAAAAATGCAGCCACCTATGGTTTAGGAGTTTCCTCAAGACTTTGATAGAGGTTCCTTCAGTTGTGGGTGATTGACTTCCTATTTGATGGTGCCTGGATGGTCCCAGCGCCAACACCACTTGGCAGAGTCAGCATTATGACACCAATGATCTTTTGCAAGGTCCCAGTGACCCCTGAGCATTTTGTAGCTCAAAGCTCCCAAATTCTCAACATCCAAAACCCCATGGTGTTCAATTCTGCATAGTGTCACTTTAGGCTTGAAGCTTGTATCTTGAGAAAGTGCATGAGATTTTTTTGAGCTAAAAGCTTCAAGGATTTTTGGTCTTCGATAATAGACTTCGATAGGAGCACCTGAAAATTTCATGAAAAAGCATGTATCATGTAGTTTTAGGCTGGGTTCACACTAGTGTGAATTGGATATGAGTTTCCCCGCATCCAGTTCGCATTACAAAAGAGTGTGCCCAGCTCCTAATGGAGTGGGTTCACACATCTCCATGGTGGCTACAGAGCAGATTGTACAGGGTTCCTGTGCGTCTTTGGCTCCATTTCAGGTCCGAATTCAGGCAAAAATGATTTTCAAATAGATATAACAAAACACTTTCAATGGTATATCTAACAGACCAGCTTCATTGGAGGGCAGGTGAGACCTCTGATGTCTCAATAACGAAGGCTTCTTGACCCCTTTAGGGAAAGAAAGCCTTGACTGATGGGGGCAGGGGAGGACTGGGCCAGGGGGCAGGGGGGCAATTGCCCCCTGGGCCGCTCTGATGCCCCGTAAAAAGGCTGCACCGCATTCTGCTACAGACATGCCTAAAGGATTCCTGTGGTGAGGAGAAGTAAAAAGCCCCTGCCCCTGACCTACCGAGTGCAGGTTGAAGACCAGGACAGAGCACATGCCTTCCCCCCTCCAGCATGGATGGTGTAAATTGTGTCTGAGCAGAGGCCGGTTTAATGCCCCACTGCAGAATCTCACCCCCCGGCAAGCCCCAACTAAGCTGTCCCAGCTCCCCCCAACTGCTCCCTGCTGGCCAGGTTGGGAACCAGGATTCAGTGAGTAGAGAGTCCTGGGAGTGGAGCTTCAGCCTGGAATGGGGGTCAGGAGGAGACCAGGAAGAGGGAGAGTGGAAGGGGGGCTGAGTCGCTGCACCATGGGCCTCTGATTTGTACTTGTCCCCTGGGCCGAAAGTTGCCAGTCTGCCCCTAGATGGGGGCATGGCCAAGAGCTTGGATTAAGCAGGAGGCTATATGGGATGAGTGGATTGGACGGAGCCTTGGGCATGGGGCTGGGCCTGAGCTCAGTAAGAGGACCTTACCCAGGGAATTCTGGGTCTTTTAAGAAGAATCGTTGTGAAGAGCCTCCCCCCTTACTCTTTTTGCAATTTAAGTTGTTAATGTCTACGAGTGCTCACAGTACAACTGTGACTGGCACTGGTCTAAACATGTACTGGCTTTGATATTGGAAACTAAAGCCCCGTACACACGTACCGATCGTCGGCCGAACGATCGGCCGTCTTTTGTCCAGGGCTGTCGTGTCTGTTGAAAACGGCAAAAGACTGCACACGAATTTTGTCGGCCAACAACAGCCGACTACAGAAGTGATGTCATGTGATGGTTAACTTTCCGTGTGTTTTTTCTTCTCTGAGCATGCCCAGTCTTGCTAATCTGCTGTCTGTTGGCCGAAATTTGTACTGACTGACTAACAATCAGCCGTTCTGGTGTTAGCCAACAAAAATTTTAATGCCTGCACAACAGATTCTGTTCGCCCGAAAATGCGCTGTCAGCTGTCGGAAGCATCATACTAACAAGCCTACAATCGGCCGATCGGTCGTCGGCCGAATATTTACAGCCGACAATCGGTACGTGTGTACGGGGCTTTAATAAAAGCTGGGGCCTTGCCCTTTCCAACTTAATTGTGGTAAGTGTGGTTTTTTATATGGGGAGAGGGCAAGGGGGGTGTTTGTTACTATGGTAACTTTGTTTCTGGGCCTATGTGCCTCAGCAGTCAAGAGAACCTGTCACTAAATCAAAAAACAAAGTTTTTTTTTTTTTATAAAGTTCAAAAAATCACGGTTTCACCAAAGCACTTGACGTTCAAACCCTTCTCCATTTTGCTGAAAATAAGCATTTTGCAGTTCTTGTTCAGACCGGAGAGACTTTATAATTCTTCCTGTCTTGACAGGTAATGAGGGAATATCACTCCAATGGGGTCGAAGATCACAATAAAATCTGGCAGTAGTTTTATCTCTACCATGCTCTGCCCAAAAAAAAATAATTCATTGGTTGGGGTTTTTTTTTTTTTTTTTTTTGACAAGGTTGTAGACACAAAAAAAAAAAATGTATATATATATATATATCCCAAGAGCACATTTTTTAATAAGTTTTTCATCTAGTTATAAATAAATTGCTATAAAATATCCCCCAAGAGCACATTTTTTAATAAGTTTTTATTTATAGTTATAAATACATTGCTATAAATAAAAAGGGTGGAGATAGCAAATAAATATAGTTTTAAAAAAAAAAAAGTTGCAAGTGTTTATACAAGCCATCAAAGAGAAATAATTGTTTTTATCTTACATTGATGTTGACTTCAATCTGCACTTTTTAATACATAAAATTAGTCAGCTAGCATCTAATTATCTCTTTAAAAATGAACAGAAGGATTTCTTGCTCTGTTTCCTAGGAAAACTGAGTCAATCTTTTCGCATACAATCAAGATCATAATCACTCCTTAGCATACAAAGGCAGAATTATTCAATAAACAGCCGAACTACAATGTTAGAGCAACTGAATACTAAACATATTGCGACGATGGGTACTCTTTTTTTCAATATATTGAAGGGACGCTAACGGTGTCATTTATTAAAGTGTCTGAAACAAGATACAGTGGGAGCAAGTCATTAAAGCATTTCCAACATGGCGGTAGGGTCTCCTTAAAACTGTCAACACCTAATTCAAAAAAGCCTTACGACGTTTCTGTAAGGACTGGTTCACACTAGTGTGATTTCAGATGCCACTTAAGTCGCACAGAATCGCAAGACAATGGAAATCACATTGTTTTCAATGGTACCTGTTCATATCAATGCAGCAGATTTTTTAGGAAAGAGGTCCTGTGCTACTTTGGTGCATTTCCAGCATGATTCTGGCCCCATAGAATATGCAAGCCACATCCAAATAGCATCCAAGTTGTATCACATAATCGCACTGAAAGTCAGATCAAATTCTTATCGTCAGCAGTGTGAACCTAGCCTAGAAGATCCAACATGTGGTACATATTTTGGCAGTTCCAATTTGCACTACCATAAAGTGTTAAATCACCTTTACCGACACCGTACAGCCTCCCCACCCCCCTTGCCCTTGCTGTACTTACTTCCAGGGATGCCAAGCTGTCAGTGGCCAGTCCAGCACCAGGGTGATTCTGATTGCTCATCACCTGCACAGTGAACTGCTGTGGTCAGACCCAGAAGCGTAATGCCTCATACACACGCATCGATAGTTGGCCGTGAATTTTCGGCCAACGTCCGATCGGTCGATTTTCGGCTTGTTAGTATGATGCTTTCGACAACCGACTGCGACTTTTCGGCCGAACAAAATCTGGTGTGCATGCTATAAAATTTTTGTTGGCCGTCAACAGAAAGGCCGATTTTCCGTCAGTCAGTACAGATTTCGGCAGACAAAAATGTGATGAGCAAGACTGGGCATGCTCAGAGAAGAAAAAACACACGGAAAGTAAACCAGCACATGACATCACTTCTGAAGTTGTTTTTTGTTGGCCGAGAAAATTTGTGTGCAGTCTAGAGCACATTTCAACCAACACAACAACACTGGACTAAAGACGGCCGATCGGTCGGCCGATAATCGTTGCGTGTGTATGAGGCTTTACATGGAGAAGAATCCCAGGACCAGGGGGCTGGCTGCATGGGCACTGACAGCTCACAATCCCCAAATGTAAGTACGGCAAAAAACTGGGGGATGGGTCGTTTTGATGTGGGGTTTTATGGGGAAGGTGTACGGTGTTAGTTCAGTTTTCATTTTTTTGTAAAGCTGAAATAATAAGGCTGTGTAAGATTAACAAATAATTACCACCAGTTCGCAGATAGGCAGATTTGGAGAAATGAAGACCAACCTTGTGTGGCATACAAAGAGACACTCGTCCTGGGAGTGGGACATTTTGTGCTGGGAAGTTGCCACCAATATGGGAGCTTCCTGCTCAGGGCTCCCTGCTTTCTACCAATAACTCATTCCGACCCCATTCAACTGCCACCAGCGAAGAGGCAGGATGCCGGGGATGTTATTACCAAAATTTGGCAATGGTCATATTTGGATAATAACAGGAATTTCTCCATTGGCAGCAGAATGAGGCCAGGAATGAGTCACTGGCTAAACATCCAACAGCATCTTAATATCTAAAAAAGCTGCTGTGCGGTGGGGGGGGGGGGGGGGGTAGGCTGAACCTGCACTGAGGATGGATTGTCCAGTATGGACAATCTGACCTCATTGCTGTTGCATACAACAAATTAATGTGCCTATTCCCATCAAGTACACAAGATTGCTGCTGGCATCAACGTTTGTTGTGGAGCTAGAATGGACTTCTAAAGAGATAATCTTGGATTCCAGGGAGTATGTGTTGTCCCTCCAACCATTCAGATTCAACTGCTTGCCACCTGCTCACACAGTTGGTGCAGTGCAAGCAGGCGGCAGCTGCAGTCCGGGCGATGTACCTGTACCTCGCAGCCTTTCTTCAAGGTTTGGAGCACACAAATGCGCGGGCCATAGGGTTGCCACCTCATCCCTTTAATCCAGGACACACATTAATTACACAGGTTATGTGGCTGATTAAGGTGGTAATTAAAGCGGAGTTCCGGGCACAAAATCGACCTAATCGATTTTGTGCCCATCCGCTGGATCTTCTTTACCTGAAAAGGAATTGGATAGTTAGGTATATATTTTTTTTTACTCAGCTTGTAATTGTAGATAGAAAATACTCACCTATTCTTCACTTCCTCCCTCTGTGCCGCAGCACCGCCGTCACTTCCTGGCTTGCAATGATTCCTGGGAGCTGAACGTCATCGCTCCCAGGAATCAATGCGACGGCACCGGCACCCCTCGCCACTTCCGGGGCGACGCCGCATTCCCTGCTAAACAGCTTCTGGGCATGCCCAGAAGCTGTGGAGGAATGCGGCGCCGCACCGGAAGTGACGATAGGGGCCGGTGCAGGCGCATTCTGGGAGAAGAGGGCACGGAAGAGGACGCAGAAGAGGATCGCGCCAGCTTCAGCTGCCCACAACAGAGATGGCAACGATGTGGAAGAAATTTTATAAGTGAGTATTTCTTCTTGCAGGTAAGTGCGAACCGGGACAGATCAGAGGCTATCCATTGTGGAATATACTAACCCTGACTGTCCCGTGGGTATGTTTATTGAAAAAACGTTTTTGTGCCCGGAACTCCGCTTTAAACTCACTTAGTGCCTTATGTGCATTATATCAGTCTCAGAACCTGTGTAATTAATATGTGTCCTGGTTTAAAGGGATGAGGTGGAAACCCTAATGTGTTACCTGCCAACCTATGCTGTGATTAGTCACAAGTCTGGCACCTGATTTCAGCTCATTTTGGCAGAAGTTAGCTAATTGGTGGTGGCCAATCAAACATAGAGTTCTGTGTTTACATAAACATAGAACTTTGTGTATTGTGAACAGCAAAGCAGGGAGAAAGAACAGGCAGATAGTTGAGTAAAAGCAGCACACATTACACATTGTTAGGCACACAGTTAACCCTTTGATTGCACCTAGATGTTAACCCCTTCCCAGCCAGTGTCTTTAGTACAGTGACAGTATTCAGTATTAGCAGTGATCATTGTATTACTGTCACTATTGATATCATTGTCAGTTAGTCAGTTAGTGTACCTCCCAGCCAGTGCTAGATTGCTCGCCACACAATCAGTCCCATAGCCATTATAAGTCGCTGTTCACCGCCATTACTAGTGTAGTGTCATAGCTGCTTAAATTCTAGTATAAATACCATAGTTTGTAGACATTATAACTTTCGCACAAACCAATTACTATACACTTATTGGGAGGTTTTTTCTTTTTAACCAAAGGCCTATAGCAGATTACATTTTGGCCTAAAGTTATTAAGAAAGTTGATTTTACATTTTTTTTATTGGATATGTTTTATAACAAAAAGAATATCATTTGCATATTTTTTCAGAATTTTTGGTTTATATTGCAAAAAATAAAAAACCCAGTTGTCACCACCAAAAGACAGCTCTATTTGTGTGAAAAATTATGAAAATGTTATTGGTCTACAGTGTTGCATGATCACACAATTGCCAGTTAAAGTAGTGCAGTGCTGAATATCAAAAAATGCTCTGTGATTAACCACTTGCCGACCAGTCACGTTAACTGTACTGCGGCAAAGTGGCTCGTTCTCTTCCAGCGACGTAGACCTAAGTCGCTGGACTCCTCCCCTTGTGGGCGGCGCACGCGCGCCGCCGGAGGCTCACTCCCGCTGTATTCAGTCACAGCGGGAGTCAGGCCAGAGGAGGAGCGGCGGTGATCATCGGGGAATCGAGTTTGGAGATCCGCCCGCTTGTGTAAACAAAGCGGGTGGATCTCCTAAGTGACAGACAGTGACAGATTGCAGGGTTCAGCATAGCTGAACATGCGAACTGTCCCTGTGTCACTCAGTCACCTCCCCCCACACACGTTAGTAAGCACCAGGCATACATTAACCCCTCCCTCTCCTATAACATTAACCCCTTCCCTCCCAGTGTCATTTTTACAGTAACAGTGCATATTTATAGCACTGATTACTGTAGTAATGTCACTGGTAACCCCAAAAGTGTCAAAAATGTCAGTCAAGGGTCCGATCTGTCCGCCGCAATGTCGCAGTCCCGCAAAAAAAATCGCAGATCGCCGCCATTACTCGTTAAAAAAAAAACACCAAAAATGAAAGAAATCTTTCCCTTAGTTAGTAAACGCAATAACTTTTGCGCAAACCAATCAAAATACGCCTTTTGCAATTTTTTTTACCAAACATATGTAGCATAAAACAAATTGGCCAAAAATGTTAAAAAATTTTGATTTTTAAATTTTTTTGGGGGAATTTCATATAAAAAATTGTGAAAAATATTTTTGCAAAATTGGCATTCTTCTTTTGTTTATAGCACAAAAAGTAAAAATCGCACAGGTGATCAAATACCACCAAAAGAAAGCTCTGTTTGTGGGAAAAAAAGGACGTCAAATTCGTTTAGGTACAGCGTCGCACGACCGCGCAATTGTCCGTTAAAGTCACGCAGTTCCGAATCGCAAAAAAAGCCCTGGTCAGGAAGGGGGTAAAATCTTCTGGGGCTTAAGTGGTTAAAGAAACTCCCTTTACCTTCTTAGAATCTCTTGCAAGTTTCTGCCTGACCCATTTCTACGTACCTTTGCTGTGCCTCCAACACGCTTTTGTTCCACCTGAGCCCTTGTGAAAAAAAACTAGGTGGCTCCAGGCTTGGGGGAACAGGAGGCAGTGGTCGAGCCTATAGAACCAGTTAGCAGTGCTGTCATCACCCCTGAGTAAGTTCAAATACTAGCAAACAAGGATCTCATACAAGGTTTCACTTCTGGTTTTGAAGGAAGAACAGAATAGTAGTGAAGCATGGGGAAGGTGAGAATAAGTGGGTCAGGGGGTGGACTTTATACAAAGATAAAAAGACAGAGAACAAGAGAGGCTCACACTGTGTGGAGGTGGGAAGGATTGGTATGGTGGCTGGTACCAACATGAAAGGGGTTGAACTTTTCTGCTCCCTTGTCATAGGAGTAGCAATTGTTTGTTTGATCCTACAATAAATCCAAAACCAGCACCATGGACAGCATCCAAGACTTATGATGGTTTCTTTTTAGGTAGTATATGATTGAGATGAATAAAATGCTAGCCTTTGGTATTCTTTGTGTGTATATAAAAAACTGCATGCAGATAATTAATCCTTTAAAATTTAGAGATGCGTTCCAGTGCAAAAACATATCTCATAAAACTGTTACAGTTATCGATCTTTATTGCCCAATGTGCATGCGCACTTGACAGTTACCGATGCATCGCACTGCAGAACCTGTCACATCTAGACATTCCTAGCAATCCACTAGCATGGGAAAGTAGGTTATAAATGGGGTACTTAGTCCTTTAGCGGTAGCAGCTTTCAGAATCTATTCCTGCTTAACCTTTGTTATTTCATTGCTCACATAGCTTGCTCCCAATTACCCACCAATCAATCTGCTGAAGAAATGAATAGCATTCTTCTCCTTTAAGCTGTAGTGTTTAGGGGATGACCGTCGGTCATTATGATAACAGCATCCTCTGTATTCTTTAGGAGCATTTAATTGTGTGGTGTGTGAAAACCACTGAACACTTCTGTTATACAGGCGTGACCTGTGGCAATCTCTGAGCGCCTATGTGCTAACATAGCACACAAAAAAAGCAGTCGCTGATCTCCAATCTCTGTTCTTCCTGATAAATACTGTACCTGGAGAAAAGCAGAAATCTGCGTTGTATTTCCAATTCCATCTCAGGCACGAATTTCTTTCTTTTTTTTTTTTTTTTTTTTTCATTGAAAAGGAGAGCAAAGCAATGCTCCTGTCACTCTTATTTTATTATTCATGGAAGTCTTTAATTCACTTTAAAGGCTCAGTTGCACATGGGATTTTAACCACTAGCATGCATGTCATTTAAAGATAACCTGACTTGACATAAAAATGTCAAGGTAGACTATATGGCTAAAAGCTTGTGGACACCTGACCATCACATCCAGGGCCGGTGCTAGACTATTTTGCACCCTAGGCAAGACCAGTTACTTGCACCCTCCACTACCTCACTGGCACCTCATTGGCTGGATACCTCTTCTTCATTGATTGGCTGAGGTTTGCAGGAGATGGCTTTGTCTCCAGCTAACATCAACCAATACGGCAGCGGTATGCAGAACGTCAGTGTGGGGGGAACTGAGCAGCCATCAGAAATTTTGGGGCCACTAACGCAGCTTTAGGCCTGCCCTCCCCCCCGGGCCTGACCCCCTTACATCAGAGTTTACCACTTTCTTTAGGGTCCCCAAAGTCCTCTCTCCTTAAATCAGGGTCCTCAGAGTTCAAGCTTACAACAGAGACTCCACTTTCATTAGGATCCCCAAAGTACTCCCTTACATTAGCATCCCAAAGTCCCCCCCCTTAAATCAGGGCCCCTATAGCCCCCCTTATATCAGGGTTCCCATAGCCCCCACTTACACCAGGGTCCCCAGAGTCCTCCTGGCCTTGGCTGCGCACTAGGCAGCAGTGCTCCCTAGGCAGCTGCCTAGTTTGCCTAGCGGTAGCTCCGGCCCTGATCCCATCTGTATGAGCTTTTTGGACAATCCATTCCAAAATCATGGGCATTATTATGGCATTGCCCCTATAGCTTCAACTCTTATTGGGAGGCTCTCCACAAGATTTTGCACTGTGCTTATGGAAATTGGTGTCTATTTAACCAAAAGAGCATTTGTGAAGTCAGGTACTAATAGTGAAAAAGTAAACTGGTTTGCAAACATCATTCCAGTTCAACAAAATTGTGTTCAGTAGAGTTGAGGTTCGAAATTTGTTATAGTCACTCCACACCAAACTCATCAAACCATGTGTTTATGGAGCTGGCTTTATGTGCAGGGCTGTTACAAAAAATGTGCCCTCCCCAAACTGTTACCACAAGGGAAGAGGTAAAGAACTGTATATATTACCACTGTGATGGCAAGAGATAGAGACCTGTATATAATACTGCTGTGATGGGAAGAGGTAAAGAACTATATACAGTATGTTGCCGCTGTGATGGAAAAAGATAGAAAACTGTACATATTACAGCTGTAATGGAAAGGGGTATAGAACTGCCCTATGTGGCTAGTGTAGGGTAGGAAATAATTTTAAAGGCTACCTTTTTGGGTAACAACTGTATATAAAGCTGAAGTGTGATATGAGGAGATATAGAACTTTATACAGTGCTGTGAAAAAGAAAAGTATACATAGTTGTTGCAGGGTAGAGAGCTGTATATATCACTGCTGTGGGGTATATCACTACTGTCGGATAGCGAGCTGTATATATTTATTTTGTGGGGTATAGACCTGTATATATCGCTGTTGTGGAGTAGAAAGTTGAAAATATGGCTGTTGTTAGGGTAGGGAGCTGTATATACCACTGATGTGGGATAGAGAATGGAATATATTGCTGCTGTGGGGGTAAATATGACTGTTGTAGGGTAGAGACTTCTACAAATAGTTGCTGTAACAGGCAAGAACTACATGTGTCAGATGAAGGTCACATTTTTGCTGGCTCCTATCTTTCTGGAGCTGGCACATAGATTTTGGAAAGATTTGCCTTGGCCTGCCTTGCAGCACAAGAGCATTCCAGAAGAGATAAGCGCAGAGGGAAACACTTGTGAGTAAGGAGCTCTCATCCTGCAAGTGCCTGGCTCTTCTCTGCAAATGTAATTCGAACTGGAAAATGATATTCACTTTGTATAAAACCCAGCACTTATAGAGAAGCTAAGTATGATATCTGTGTAGAGAAACCACACAAGCATTCAAGCTTCCCTCGTTCAGTAGCTGGAGATCATTTACCAATGAAAATTCACAGCTATGTAGAAGATTAAACACTATTAGCTCTGAGGTCAGACTGCAAGCTCCTACAACTGAGGCTGCACACTGTTCTAACATTCATTGCAGATAAATGAGTGCACCAAGTCCACCAGTACAGGATACATAGATGTCACGTGTGACTTTGAAGAGGCACTGTATGTCTGCGCTGAATCTTTTATTAAACATGTTATTTCAGGTAAGATAAAAAAATAATGCAATGAAAACCATGGAAGATAAAATATACAGGGTATATTTCCCGCGCCACGTGAGGAGACCCATGAGTGTGTAAGGACCTAAATAAATGACATTAACCACTTTACCACTAGAGGATTTTGCTGTCTTACGTCTGGGCCACTTTTTGCGATTCGGCGCTGTGCAAATTTAACTGACAATTGCGCGGTCGTGCGACGCCATAATCAAACGAAATTTACGTCCTTTTTTTCCCACAAACAGAGCTTTCTTTTGGTGGTATTTGATCACCTGTGCAATTTTTACTTTTTGCGCTATAAACAAAAAATAGCGTAAATTTTGAAAAAACAACAGTATTTTTCACATTTTTTTTTTTTTTTTTTCCATAAACAAATTTTTATTTTGTTAAAAGCAAGATGTAACAAGAAATGTACACAATACAGTGAATTGGAAGATAATGAACCCACATAATATCAAGATACATAATAGCACAAAAAACTTATGAGATCACGTGGTTACAGACACAAGAAGACATAATCAAAACAAAAAACTTATAAGGTTGAAGCACTCTATTAAAGAAAGGGATGAAGCTTCAAATATTCTGGCAGAGAGATGTGTTGAGAAAAAATTATTGGGGATTAGTGTCCATCTGATAGGGTGGGTGATCTCGTTTGTTGTACAGTAAGTAAGTTTGATGGGCAAGTTTTATTGCGGACAGATGGGTTGCCGCAACGGTTCATGAGTCTGCTTCCTTCATGTTTTCACATTTTTTTTTTTATATGAAATTCCCCCAAAAAAATGTAAAAATCAAATTTTTTTTTAATTTTTGGCCAATTTGTTTTCTGCTACCTATGTTTGGTAAAAAAAATTCACAATAAGCGTATTTTGATTGGTTTGCGCAAAAGTTATTGCGTTTACTAACTAAGGGAAAGATTTCTGTCATTTTTGGTGCTTTTTTTTTTAACAAGTAATGGCGGCGATCTGCGATTTTTTTTGCGGGACTGCGACGTTGTGGCGGACAGATCGGACCCTTGACTGACATTTTTTACACTTTTGGGGTTACCAGTGACATTACTGCAGTAATCATTGCTATATATATGCACCGTTACTGTAAAAATGACACTGGCAGGGAAGGGGTTAATTTTATTGGAGAGGGAGGGGTTAATGTATGCCTGGTGCTTACTGACGTGTGTGGGGGGAGGTGACTGAGTGACACAAGGACAGATCCAGGGTTCAGCTATGCTGAACCCTGCAATCTGACCCTGCCTGTCACTTAGGAGATCCGCCCGCTTGTGTTTACACAAGCGGGCGGATCTCCACACTAGATCCCCGACAATCGGGGAAGAGCAGCGGCGATCGCCGCTGCTCCTCCCCTGACCCGACTCCCGCTGTGACTTAATACAGCGGGAGCGAGCCTCCGGCGGCGCGCGCGCGCCGCCGAGAAGGTAGAGTGTCTGCCGACGTAGGTCTACGTGGTCAAACCTACAAGAGCCACTTTGCCGCAGTACAGCTCTAGTGAGCAGACGGCAGAAAGGGGAATGTCTGATGACGTAGATCTACGTCGTCAGACGATAACGAGCCACTTTGCCGCAGTACTATTACCATAAGCAGACGGCAAGTGGTTAAAATAGTGTGATTCGCAGCTGCTATAGTAAAGTGCGAGTGCTCAAAAATGGATGGAGTAATCAATAAATATGTGATTAACTATAGCGCTTGCTTAAAATGAATTAGTAAACAATCTGATAAATTACATACAAATCCCGTGATGAATTACAAAATAAATAATAAATAATGTATAATAGTGCTGAGGTAAAATTGCAATAAATATGAAATACGGTAAAAAAACTGTATATATATCAAAATATGTAAGAACAGGTAATATAGAAAAAGTATCAATCACAAAAAATGTCCTTAAAGTTAATGTGCAAAAATTAATAAATTCATGTGCAATTAAAATATAAGTGCAAGTAAAAAATAAACACAGTTGTGACTTCTTGACAGAAAATGTCCAAAAATAAAGTGATTAGTGCTTGGTGCTCCGTGATAAATGTAATCACTCTTGCCCTGGTGTCCCTTCTAGTGTTTCACCGTGAAAAAGATAGATGAAATTCACACTCACCAGATCGCAGGGGTCCTATATGTCTTATGACACTAGGACCATACGTGCTTTTAGTGACCCTCTATGGGTCGGGGTACGTTCCCTCCAGGCAAATGTCTTTCTTTGCAGTAACACTCCTCCTGCTGATCACCTCCAATAAGGGATGTATGGAAAGGAAAAAGAGATCCAGATAGTGCAGTAACGTTTTTAAAATAGTAATTTATTGCACACAATCCGGACAATCCAAAGGTTACAGTCCCAATAAAATAAGGAAGCGAATAAAAACAGGGAAAATCCAATAGGACAGTAAAAAATCAATAGAAACAGTAAAGCACGCCGTCACACATGTGAGCTACGAGGTGGAGAGCGGCACTTCCGGCTTGCGTTCCACGGAGCTCTTGTGACGTCACGATGTGCGTTCCAACTAACGCGTTTCGTCATTGGCTTGATGTCTTCAGAGGTGGAAAACCATGCCAGGAATTCAGTCTTTGAACCCAGGGTTTTTCTTTTCTCCCATATTTTGTATATTGTAGTGGGATCTATATACTGCCTTGTTGGCAGTATTGTAGTGTGCTGGGAACACCATCTTTTGCCAGGCCCAATTGTATAGTGAGTATTCTCAATACCATCTGTTGCCAATTTCTACACCCCTGGAGACCCAGAGCATGCCTTAACATGCCAGTTATATTATTTCCCTACACTCTCCCGCTATTTTCTTCTTCCTTTCTTTAAACTTCCTTTAAAAAGTATGTAAAGCCACTAAGTAGAAAGCTTGGTATGATAAATAAGAATGGCCTCTCTGCCCATCCCTCTGCTTTTGTAATGGGGGCAGGCGGCAACATGATGTAGCGTATATATGGCAAGATATAGAGGGCAGCGGGAAACTTCATTTCTAGAGAAAATGTTCCAATAGACATTCTGACCCCCAACCACGCCCAATCCACATCTCCCCCCCCCACCCCCCATCTCATTGGTTTGGTTCTGTTGCTCAATAAGAGTGCGCAACTGTGGTTTTGACTCAAGGATCCAAATTGGAGCCACCGTCATTCAAGCCAAGTAGAGCTGGGCAGGGGGCTTGTCATATTTAATGAATATCTATATTATTCTCGTGTTCTTGGCGTGATGTTTTTTAAATAAAGAGGATTTTTTACTGTCTACACTACAAGGAGTCTTCTTCCTTTTATATCCTGAGTACAAACAGGCGCAAACTGCGGACCTCCATCCTTCACCAGGAGACCGGAATTATTGTGACCAAGCCTTAGCCGATTCCTGCTGGCGTACGCCACCTAGAATTCACCAGATCTGGTAAGTGGGAATTCTTACCATCTTACACCGAAGCGGTGGGTCACGCCACTGTTGCATATATGTATGCACTGGCACCGGCACTTACTACAGTCACATGAAAAGACTTTGTTTACTGCACTATTTGCACTATTTTGTATCAGCTCTATTGCACCACGGACTTTATGAACTTTATGTGTGATTAATTTGTGGGACACCACTGTGTTTTTCTGCACTTTATTTTTATTCAATTTTCTACATGTTGGAATTTTCAGTGGATATTTTGGTTTGTTTTTATTCATTATTTCACGTATATAATTGCATGATCTATTTATTGAGCAATCAAGAATAGCACATTGCACTTTATTATTTGGAAGGAATTGGTACATGTATGGTGACATTTTTTTCCGTTGATTCATTTATTGCACTTTAAAAATAAATTTTTTTATGGATGGTACACATAATCTGTTATAAGACATATTTACTGTCACATTAGCACCAGGTAAATTATATATTATCAGTTTCAATATAGAGGTAGCGCAGTTTTACCCATTTTGCACAAGCTGACTATGCGTGCATCGGCACAACACCCTGTAGCTCGATTTGGTTGTTGTTGCAAACTGACCATAACAGCACAAGTCTGCTTTTGTACTTAGCATGACCAAAAAGCTCCAGGAAGAGAAAGGGACTGGCAGGATCACTAGGTGTTTTCTGCTAATGTTCAACCTTATATATAAAAAAAGAACCACACAGAAGACTCAGCATGGACACAGGATCGCATCAATAAGATTTCAGTCTTGGGGTTTACAAACACTTTAAGGCTAGGTTTACATTGGAACTTGAGAGTTTCTTTAGGAGCTTTTAGAATGTTTTTTTTTTTTTTTTTTTGTTCACGCACATTGTCAGGAACTTTCAAGCATGAGCATTTTTGTTTTACCCAATGGAAAGCTAATAGTTAGGAGATAGAAAGGTAAAAATTGACCATAAAACACACATTTTACAAATTTTTAAGAGCTTACATTGAAAGAACCAAAAATGCATGACTCAACACCAAAAACAGCTTTTTGGAGCTTGAAAATCATTGACACTTGATATTCAGGTGTGAATGAGTACTATAGGATGCGTTAGGAATCCTCAAGTCAAGCGTGGAAGTGCTTCTAGAAAAGTGCTTCAAAACGCTCAGGTGTAAACCAGGGCTATGTTCAAAATGTATTTTTACTCTGGTCTGGCCACATCTGGAGTATGCTGTCCAGTTCTGGGCACCGGTCCTCAGGAAGGATGTGCTGCAACTGGAGAGAGTCCAGAGAAGGGCAGCAAAAATAATTAGGGGAATGGAGGACATCAGCTATGAGGAAAGACTACAAGCACTGAACCTATTCTCTCTGCAGAAGAGACGATTGAGGGGGGATATGATATCAATGTTCAAATATTGTACTGGTGATGGTGACTCTAGCATATGGAAAAACCTATTCAGAGAAAGAAACTACAACAAGACAAGTGGCCACTCACTAAAACTAGAGGAAAGGCGGTTTAACCTTAAAATACGTAGGGGGTTCTTCACTGTAAGAGCAGTAAGGATGTGGAATTCTCTTCCACAAGCAGTGGTATCAGCAGGGAGCATCGATAGTTTCAAAAAACTATTAGATGGGCACCTTAAAGACCACAACATACAACAGTATACAATGTACTGTTAACAGCAAACACACACACACACATCATAGGTTGAACTGGATGGACTGATGTCTTTTTTCAACCTCACTAACTATGTAACTATGTATTCTACATCTCCTACATTCTAACATGCATCCCTTAGATGTGTCCCCAACCACTGTTATCTGATGCCTTCATCTACTGAAAAAGAGGAGGATGTAATGTCACAGAGAATCCAGTCAGTGGAGTGGCAGGGTGGAACCTGTCAAGGCCAGCTCATATGCTAATTAAAAGGTATTCAATTTTGACTCCACTGCAGGTAGTTTATCGGCTATTGAGAACGCCCAGAGGGAGGGCGAAACGCAGCGTCTAGCAGGACAGTGAGCATGCAACGTTGACGTCATTTCCGGTCGGTGGAACGCACGCTGCGGGAGCATCAACCACCGAACCGAGCAGAACCTGTTTTTTACTTCCTTGTGTAAGTGTAATGTTTTCTTTTGCAGAAAAAATTTCTAAAAACGTATTTCACCATGGCAAGCTTCATTTTTCTTAGGTGAACGAGGAGAATACAGTCAGCCAGCAATACATGCCAGCAGCCTCCCGCAGTGGGATACTATGTGAGCAGTGGACCACCAGGATCGAAATACCACACATCTGTGCATAAGGCTCTTTACACATTGGGTTCCGGTGAGTAGGGATACTTAAGGGGGAGCACCAGCACTTTGTACAGGAGTGGAGCACAGGAGCACTTTTTCAGCACAGTCACTTCATCAAATGTGTGCACCTTATTGAAGGGCATTTGCCTATTTCATGCACTGAAATTGGAGGACATTTATTCATTTATTTATTTAAGTTCAAGCACCTAGCACTCTTTTAAGTATTTTATTATTATTATTGTGCTATTCATTGGTTTATTTATTGATTTGTATTTATCTATATTTATTGAAAGGATTATTTTCACTGAAGGCAGCACTGACTCTCACATTTTCAGTTTATCTGTAAACCAAAAATTTTAGTTTGCAGATACCAAAGAAGCTTGCAATCAGAAAAAAACAAGGGCCCATGTAAGTCGGCTTCTGATTGGCCAATTGTTGGTGCCAAAATGCTCCCTTCCTGCTACTTTTTGGATAGGACAACAACCCAGTGGTGTATTTAGGTTTTGTGCTGCCCTAGGCCTGACTAAACTTGTGCACCCCCTAATTTAAATAACATACCAGCAGGTAGCAGTGTGACCACTTTATGGGGGTGCCAGACTGATTTGCCTCCTGGACCCTGCCTTCCGGCTCAATTCGCCGCATAAGGCTGGCACTGTACTAAAAGTGTAGCGCAAGCCGACGGGGACCCTTTTTCCTGCGGGAGGCGGGAGGAGGCTGTTTTTTTTTCAGTGCGGGTAGCAGCTTTTTTGCTGCCCCCCCTGCAAAGTGCCGCCCTAGGCCTGGGCCTTGTCGGCCTAGGCCAAGATATAGCACTGCAACAACCCACTGCTTTTAACTAAAAGCCTCCATCATCTGGTGCTCATCTCCTTAAAGAAGCCTACTCACAACAACAGCCGGTGATGGGCTTTCATGTATAGCATACAGCCACTTGTTCAATTCCACAAGGCGCGGACAAGCAAAAAGGAGTTTGTCACTTCCGGTTTTTGTTTGATTTTTACAAGCTGTTAAAAGCTTGTAAAGCATCTGATCACACCAATCCCTGTTTGAACAGATCTTTTTATTGCAGAGGAGAGATCTGGGGTCTTATAGACCCCCAGATCTTTCCATAAAAAGGACCTGTCATGCTTATTGCTATCATAAGGTATGCTGTTCATCCCTTGTGATAGCAATAAAGTTGATTAAAAAAAAAAAGGAAAAATAAAAGGGTTCAGTATAAAAAAGTTTTAAATAAAATAAATCATAGAATTAAAAAATAAGTTTAAAGCCCCCCGTTGCCCCCGTGTTCACGCACAAATGTGAACACATATGCAAGTCCTGCACACATATGTAATGGTAATCGCCCCACACGTGAACGACAGAGTAAGAGCATTATTTCTAGTATTCTAATATTTCTAGTATCAGACCTCCTGTGTAAGTCTAAACTGGTAGCCTATAAAGGCATTTAACCACTTGCGGACCGCCGCATGACTATTTACTGCGGCGGTCAGCCCCTCACAGGCAGAGCAAAGTAGTACTACGTCGCTAGCCTGTGAGAGTCTAGGGAGCGAGCGTGCGCCCCGGAGGCGCGCTCCCGCTCCCGAGTGGTCACGGACCCCCCCGCGCATGTGACCGGTGGACCCAATGGTCCGCCGGTCACTCGCGATCATCGGTGGAGAGGGAGAAAGGCAGGCGGCTAATGTAAACAAGCCGCCTGTCATTCTCCCTGGTGTATGAATGGTGATCACACGGTTCTACTATGTAGAACCGTTGCTCAATGTTCATACATCTCAAGCCACAGCCAATCACAGTTAGAATCACGCCCCTAGGGACACACATAGCCCCTCCCTCTCAAAAAAGTTAACCCCTTCACTGCCAGTGTAATTTTACAGTAACAGTGCATATGTATAGCACTGATTACTGTAGAAATGTCACTGGTAACCCCAAAAGTGTAAAAAATGTCAGTCAAGGGTCTGATCTGTCCGCCGCAATGTCGCAGTACCGCAAAAAAAATCTCAGATCGCCGCCATTACGCGTTAAAAAAAAACAACAAAAATGACAAAAATCTTTCCCTTTGTTAGTAAACGCGATAAGTTTTGCGCAAACCAATCAAAATACGCTTTTTGTGATTTTTTTTTACCAAACATAGGTAGCATAAAACAAATTGGCCGAAAATGTTAAAACATTTAGATTTTTAAATTTTTTGGGGGGAATTTCATATAAAAAAAATGTGAAAAATATTGTTATTTTTGCAAAATTGACGCTATTTTTGTTTATAGCGCATGATCAAAAAATCGCACAGGTGATCGAATACCAACAAAAGAAAGCTCTGTTTGTGGGAAAAAAAGGACATCAAATTTGTTTGGGTACAGCGTTGCACGACCGCGCAATTGTCCGTTAAAATCACGCAGTGCCGAATCGCAAAATAGGCCCTGGTCAGGAAGGGGGTAAAATCTTCCGGGGCTTAAGTGGTTAAAGCATTGCCTATAGAGCTTTGTAGGTGCTGTCGTTTCTCGCTGTTGCACAGGTGTACATAATTTTTCAATGTGACATGTTAGGTATCTATTTACTCAGCTTAACATCATCTTTTATTTATTTTTATTCCAAAAATCTTTTATATTTTACCAAAAAATGGGGTAATATATTGTGCTTGTGCGCAGTAAAATTATAATTTTTTTTTTTTCTAAAAATTTGTGTTTTAAAAATGGCTGTGCAAATATCGTGCAACATAAAAAAATTGCAACAACCACTATTTTATTCTCCATGATCTCTGCTTGAAAAAATATATAATGTTTGGGGGTTCTAAGTAATTTTGTACCAAAAAAAATGCTGATTTTACATACACCCACTGGCCACTTTATTACGGTAGGTAAACCTGTTCAATTGCTTGGTAACACAAATTGCTAATCAGCCAATCACATTGCAGCAACTCAATGCATTTAGGAATCTAGAAGTGGTGACGATGACTTGCGGAAGTTCAAACCGAGCATCAGAATGGGGAAGAAAAGAGATTTAAGTGACTTTGAACGTGGCATGGTTGTTGGTGCCAGACAGGCTGGTCTGAGTATTTCCAAAACTGCTGGGATTTTCATGCACAACCATCTCTAGGGTTCACAGAGAATGGCCCGAAAAGAGAAAATATCCAGTGAGCGGCAGTTGTGTGGACGAAAATGATGTCAAAGGTCAGAGGAGAATGGGCAGACTGGTTCGAGATAATAGAAAGGTAAGAGTAACTTAAAAAACCACTTTTTACAACCAAGGCATGCAGAATAGCACCAAGGAAGCAGATGGACTACAGCAGCAGAAGACCACACCGGGTGCCACTCCTGTCAGTTAAGAACAGAAAACTGAGGCTACAATTTCCACAGGCTTGCCAAAATTGGACAATAGAAGACTGAAAAAACATTGCCTGGTCTGATGAGTCTTGATTTTAGCTGCGACACTCAGATGGTAGGGTCAGAATTTGATGGAAACAACATGAAAGCATGGATCCATCCTGCTTTGTATCATCGGTTCAGGCTGGTGGTGGTTGTGTAATGGTGAGGGGGATATTTTTCTTGGCACACTTTGGGCCCCTTATTACTAATTGAGCATTGTTTAAATGCCACGACCTACCTGAGTATTGTTGCTGACCATGTCCATCCCTTTATGACTACAGTGTACCCATCTTCTGATGACTCCTTCCAGCAGGATAATGCCCCATGTCACAAAGCTCAAATTATCTCACCGCTGGTTTCTAGAACATGACAATGAGGTCATTGTACTCCGATGGCCTCCACACTCACCACATCTCATCCAATAGAACACCTTTGGGATGTGGTGGAACGGAAGATTCACATCATGGATGTGCAGCCGACAAATCTGCAGCAACTGCGTGATGCTATCATGTCAATATGGACCAAAATCTCTGAGGAATGTTCCCAACACCTTGTTGAATCCATGTCATGAAGAATTAAGGCAGTTCTGAAGGCAAAAGGGGTCCAACCTGGTACTAGCAACGTGTGCCAAAATGTAGTGGTTGGTGAGTGTATATGTGAGTAATGTCAGAACTGGCCAGGGTGTAAAGTGGTTAATGGCCATGGTTTGACAAAAGGATCTCCAACAAGTCCATAATAAGTCCACATATTATATATTTGTGTGTTTATCTATATATCTATGTATTGTGTGTGTGTGTGGGTGGGTGTATATATATATATATTTGTACTTGGCACCCAGAGACAGAAACAGGTAACATGCTTGATGACTATATATATATATATATATATATATATATTATGTGACAGGTGGAGACTCTGTCACAGTGAAAGTGGTCATTTAACCACTTAAGCGACGGAAGATTTTACCCCCTTCCTGACCAGGGCCTATTTTGCGATTCGGCACTGCGTGATTTTAACGGACAATTGCGCGGTCGTGCAACGCTGTACCTAAACGAATTTGGCGTCCTTTTTTTCCCACAAACAGAGCTTTCTTTAGGTGGTATTTGATCACCTCTGCGATTTTTTGATCATGCGCTATAAACAAAAAAATAACGTCAATTTTGCAAAAATAACAATATTTTTCACATTTTTGTATATGAAATTCCCCGCAAAAAAATGTAAAAATCAAAATTTTTTAACATTTTCGGCCAATTTGTTTTATGCTACATATGTTTGGTCAAAAAAATTGCAAAAAGCATATTTTGATTGGTTTGCGCAAAAGTTATCGCGTTTACTAACAAAAGGAAAGATTTTTGTCATTTTTGTTGTTTTTTTTAACGCGTAATGGCGGCGATCTGCGATTTTTTTTGCGGTACTGCGACATTGTGGCGGACAGATCAGACCCTTGACTGACATTTTTGACACTTTTGGGGTTACCAGTGACATTTCTACAGTAATCAGTGCTATACATATGCACTGTTACTGTAAAATTACACTGGCAGTGAAGGGGTCAACTTTTTTTGAGAGGGAGGGGTTATGTGTGTCCCTAGGGGCGTGATTCTAACTGTGATTGGCTGTGGCTTGAGGTGTAGGAAAAGTGATCAACGGTCCTACATAGTAGAACCGTATGATCACTATTCCTACACAGGGGAGAATGACAGGCGGCTTGTTTACACTAGCCACCTGCCTTTCTCCCTCTGCACCGACGATCGCGAGTGACCGGCGGACATCGGTTCCACCGGTCACACGCGCGGGGGGGGGTCTGTGACCGCGCGGGAGCGCGCCTCCGGCGGCGCGCGCTCTCTCCCTAGACCCTCACAGGCTAGCGACGTAGTACTACGTCGCTTTGCCTGTGAGGTGCTGACCGCTGCAGCAAATAGTCGTGCGGCGGTCGGCAAGCGGTTAAAGAACACAGAGTGTGCACATTGGCTCTGTGCAGGACTACAGAGTGTAGATGTGCAGTGGAGAAAACTGCTTTTGCCGCTTTCTCCAGGTTTTGGTATACCTGGATGGGGCTCTGTAGTTTGGAGATTTCATAATATCTTGGGAGGGACGGAATCTCCCACTCTGTGTTCGTGTTTTGTGGATGACCAGCAGGGTGTGTGCTCAGGTGCACACAGCCCTTATAATGAGGGTCTAGGAAGACCTCAGAGCTCCCAGTTGGAGACTGCTTCATCCAACAGACAGAAAGTCTGTTCGTGGGGAGTCAGGAGGACTCCAATACTCTCTGGGAGTCAGGGGCTGCAGGTGGTAGCCAATGCACATGTGTCTGCAAGAGACAGGTGATGGCCTAAGGCCAGAGTGAAGCTGCCAGCTTCGTGGAGTTCATGGTCTGGGGACCAGTGAAAAGAGCAGAGGTACTGCTATTGGAAAGCTGATTAAAAGCAGGAGAGCCAGGTGGGCTAGCACTTTCAGTTTGATATATATTGACTGGAGAAGAACCCCTGCGTGGAAAACTATGTTTTGGACTTTCCTTATTGTTTAAAAAAAAATGGACTGCCATGCCCTTAAACCACAGTCCTGACTACAGTGAATCACTGAAAAACGCACCTGCCACTGAGCTAATAGTCTCCCATGTTACAATATATATATATTATATTATATATATATATATATATATATATATATATATATATATATATATATATATATATGTGTGTGTATATATATATATATTGTAAGGGGTTGGCTTGGTAGCGGGTGTGGGTGACCCCCTGGTGTGGGTTCCCTACACAGAGAGACAGCCGAGGAGTGGTTGAAAACAACGGTCTATGGTTTATTCTTCCAATTTGCTGGAAACAAGTGCAAGCATCCAAACAGCATAAACCAAACAAAACATAAAATAAACTCTGGCCACTTGGGGTGTCTACCTTCACAACACAGGAACCTACCTATGGAGTCTGTCCCAACCTACTGCTGGGCAGACACTGCTGGTCATACAGCAGAAGACAAATAGTCTATTTGTTTTTCTTTTCACACAGAAAAAGTCAACACCACCTCACCTTCAGTCTTTCTCAGCTCACTGCTCTCCTTAACGCAAAAAACCTCAGGAGGCAGCAATCAGTAGTCATCCTCTGGATAACTTATAGAGGCCTTAATTGCCTCATTCTGAATAGCTGAAGCTTTCCAACGTCCTTAAACCTTTCTGGCTACCTCCGCAGCCGACACCTGATAGTAATTGGTGAATTGTCTAAACAAGGCAGAAATGTATCTCCCGTCTGTGACAACACCCACAGATTTACCTGACTTCCAGTCACAATATATATAAATATATATATATATATATATATATATATATATATATATATATATACACATACACATACACACACACATATATATATATATATATATATATATATATAGTCATCAAGCATGTTACCTGTTTCTGTCTCTGAGTGCCAAGTACAAAGACTATTACAACTTCACAATACAGCAACAGTAAAAGGAAGCAGTATGAGAAATGTAGTGCTTATATAAGTGCAGACAGGTATAAGAGAAGAACATGAGCTGAATAACTGAGAGGACTGTATTAGGATGAATATGATAATACTGCAAGAAGGGAAGAAATGGTAGCAGATGGGATAGTAAACGATAAAAATAGTTTGAAGAAGGCGCAGATGGGAGTGTTAAGGGTGAAAAAAATTACCATACACCGAGGAAGACATTACCTCCCTAAATGGAGGGACAATTACCCGCTAAAAGGGCACAGAAGGAACAATCTGTTGAACAAATATTATTTTAACCCACCCATTCTAGTCAATGCACAGAGGGTCAGATATTGTAATCACACACAGCAAGGCAACATCAAGAGTAATCTGCTTTGCTACAAGAGACAAAGTGAATACTAAAAGCGTCCTTTTTATCACCCATCGAGGCAGCGAACAAAGCGTTCTGGAGCATCGGTTTTTAAAATGGGGAATTGTCTGTGAATATTTAAAGTGTAAGTAGACTAAAAGTCAATTTTGCAGTCATTGGCATCATTCTTTGCTTTATACGTTTTTTTTTTTTAAAAGCAAAACTGCAGTCCAAATAAACAAGTTAAAAATGAATAGCATGTTAAAAAAAATAAAAAAAAAACAAGTTTAAAGTGTTACTAAACCTACAACAGTAAAATCAGTCTGTATATGCAGTAAAGTGTGCTTGTTATATTCACTGTGGAACCTAAGGGGTCGATCCTGCGCATTGTGTTAAAAGGCTGTTTGATCCTGTCTTCTCTGATCCAGCCCTTCTTTTACTGTCCTCAACCCATCTGCTGATAGTACAGAGACATGGGGACCGGCTGCACACAGTTTAGTGTGTATTGCTAGAGAGTTTTTTTTTTTTTTTTGGGTGTGTGTGATCAGCACAGGGCCAATCAGCGCTGTCCGGACAGGGGGTCAGGGGTCCTGCAGCCTCATAGGACAGTCAGAGGAGAATAAACTCAGGTGGACCGAATCAAATGCTCCATGCATCCCTATGGGGTAGCGGGTGTCAGCGGAGACATCTCCACTGAGCAGGCGGGTGACAGCTCCATCTCCACTCTGTGTGCAGAGACAGAGCTGTCAGATCCCCGCTGTCCTCTATGGGGAGATTGGATGAGAATGGACCGCCTGTCTGTTAATGTCCGATCCGATCCTCCAGACAAATGGAAAATAGGGTTTCCATCCATCCGGATTTCACAGACAGGATCGAATAGCAGGGGGTGTCAGAGGACATGTCTCCGCTGACACCCGCTGCCCCATAGGGATGCATGGAGCATCCGATCAGGTCTGCCTGAAAAACTGACAGGCGGATCGGATTGGATGGCCCGTGTGAAAGGGGCCTTAGATGTGATGGCTGCATTTGTTTTCTTAATTAGGCTTTCTTTCTTCTATTTTCATCTGGCGATCTGGCCAGTAAGAGCCGGTTTACATATGTGCGGGGCCGCTTTCATTGCGATTTTTCAAAGGAGTCCGGTGCGTTTTTGTTAACTGGTTTAGGTGTATAAAAATTTAAATCGCACCTGAACCTGACCTATAATCGCACTGGACTCTTTTGAAAAACGCACTGTGGCCGGCCCGCAGATATGTAAACCAGCTCCATAGAAAACCGGTTTGGTCTACATGCCACACGAATTGGAAGCAGTTCCAAATACTTCCAATTCACATATATGAACCGAGCCTGTTGTTGTTTTTTAAATGCATGGTCAGATATATCAATGTACAGGGATGAGACAAACCGTTTACCACTGACAAGGGTGCTTCCAATAATGAGCTTCTATTTATTCTACTATTTATTATTTATAAAAACAGAAAAAAAAACTGTTTGCTGTAGCTAGAATTTGGCTTTAATTTGTTAATGCATTTAAATCTGCTAGTCCATCTAACATTCCCCCAGACTGACAAAGCTGTTGTCCAAAGGTACCCCCTGTGCTCCTTCATCCAGAGTGGGAACGCTCTAACACAGGAGGTGTGTTAATGGCCCGATCAACAGGTGACAACAGAGGGGGGGAAAAGCCTAGAAAAAAAATAAAAATAATGTGGCCACCCCATCTAACGCTTGGTAAGTTGCAATATATTACATTTTTGGTTTTGGGTTTAATACCGCTTGAAGAAAGTGTAGAGAAGGGTAACCAAAGTGATAAGAGGCACGGAGGAGCTCAGCTATGAAGAAAGGTTCACTAACCTGAATGTATTCTATCTTGAGAAGAGGTAAGTAAGGGGGGATATGACCATCATGTGTAATTACGAGGGCTCTTCAAAAAGTTTCTGCACTTTTTTAAAACTCTATTAAATATAAAAAAGTGCGTAAGACCCTATAGTAAATTTGGTGTTATTCATTTTCAGGTCATTACAGAAGACAAGGGTCACTCTTAATGTCTAGAGGAAAAGAGATTTAAAGTAGTTGTAAACCTCAGAGATGAAATATGAACAAAGCATATCCCTCTATAGAGTGTACTTGTCTCAATTGAGAGCACTAAGTGTCATTTCTATCTGTGTCTTCTTCCTCTGCTATCAGCATTAATCACTTCTGACAGGTTTTCCTGACACCAAGAGATAAAAGGTGACAGAGGAAAGATGTCCAGCACTCTGATTGGTGTGATTGACAGCCTCAGCTCTGTTACTGTAAGCAGTGCGCAGGGGGTGTGTCCCTTCCCTCCAATAAGCTCTCAGAGCTCTCCTCACTGAGCTCTGTAGAGTGTAGCTTCAGCTACCCGCTCCCTTATTTCAGGAAAGGTCAGAAAAACTGTAAAATGTCTGCACTTTGAACAGTTGTAGAGAAGGGAAAACTTCAGATAAACAGGTAAGACTTTTGTAGGAGGATTTGTTTCATCTCTGTGTATCACCTGAGGCCAGTCACTTCACTTGGTATATGGAAGGGTTTACAACCATTTTAACCATTACATACGGAAATGCTTCTTCACAGTAATAGCTGTGAAAATGGAAAATAGGTTCCCTCAAGAACTAGTTTTGGCCAGCTCAGGAGATTGTTTAAAACAACTGGATGCATTCCTAAATGAACAAAATACAATTGGATATTAACATTTATAGGTACTTTTATAACACCGCAGATTACTGATTCAATTGCCTTTTGAGGGATCAGGAAATATTTTTTTTCCCCCACTGGGGCAAATTGGACCATCATTTACATAGGGTTTTTTGGGGGGTTTTTTTTGCCTTACCCTGGATCAGCTTTAAGTAACTATGGGTATAGGGTTCCGTATAGAGAAGTTTTTCTATTGGTTGAAATAAAAAGACTTGTGTCTTTTTTTAACCTGACTACATATGTAAATATGTAACTTTAGTAGTCAGTGGGGAAGTAATTCCTCACATTTGAGGTCAGCAGAAAAGTGCCTCCTTACATCAGTGGAAAATTAGAAGTGCCTCCTTTTTTTGGTGGTCAGCAGAGAAATTCCTCCTTACTTTGATGATCACTAAGGAAATACCTCCTTACATTGGTGGTCAGGGGAAAAAAACCTCCTTACACTGGTAGTCAGTGGAGAGGTGCCTCCTTTCATTGGTGGTCACTAGAGAAATACCTCCTTACATTGGTGGTGAGTGAAAAATTGCCTCCTTACTTTGGTGATAAGTAGAGAAATAGCTTTCCTATGTTGGGCAGTGGAGAAATTCCCCTTTCACTGATGTGCAGTGGAAAAGTACTTTCTTATATTGGCGAGTGAAGAAATTCCTCCTTACATTGGTGGTCAGTGGAGAAGTGCCTCCTTACACTCGTGGTAAGTGGGGAACTGCCTCCTTAAATCGGTGATCAGTGGAGAATAGCCTCTTTACATTGTAGATCAGCGGATTTGTGCCTCTTTAAATTGGTGCTCAGTGGAGAAGTGCTTCCTTACACTGTAAAGGGCCATACACACTATAAGATTTTATGAAGACTTTTTCCTTCAGATTTACCAAAACCATATAATATGAGGTCAAACCTAAACACTTTAAATTTGTATGCAATCTGGCAGGCCCTTGCACTACATAGAAAAGGTAAATCTGAAGGAAAAAGTCTTCAGAATATCTTATAGTGTGTATGGCCCTTTAGTCAATGGGAAGAGCCTCCATATATCAGTGGTCAGTGACTGAGAGCCTCCATAGATTGGTGGTCAGTGAGAAGAGCCTCCATATATCAGTGGACAAGAGAAGTGCCTCCTTGGTGATCATTAGCGAAAAACCTACTTATATCGGTGGTCCCTAGATAAATGCCTCCTTTCATTGGTGGACTCTAGAGAAGTGTCCCCTTACGTTGGTGGTCTAGTGAAATGCCTCCTTATATTGGTGGTCTCTAGAGAAATGCCTCCTTACATTGGTGGTCTCTAGAGAAATGTCCCTTTACGTTGGTGGTCTAGTGAAATGCCTCCTTACATTGGTGGTCTCTAGAGAAATGTCTCCTTACATTGGTGGTCTCTAGAGAAATGCCTCCTTACATTGGTGGTCTCTAGAGAAATGCCTCCTTACATTGGTGGTCTCTAGAGAAATGCCTCCTTTCATTGGTGGTCTCTAGAGAAATGTCTCCTTACATTGGTGGTCTCTAGAGAAATGTCCCTTTACGTTGGTGGTCTAGTGAAATGCCTCCTTTCATTGGTGGTCTCTAGAGAAATGCCTCCTTACATTGGTGGTCTCTAGAGAAATGCCTCCTTACATTGGTGGTCTCTAGAGAAATGCCTCCTTACATTGGTGGTCTCTAGAGAAATCCCTCCTTACATTGGTGATCAGTGGAGAAGGGCCAACTTATATTGGTCATAGAAGAAATTCCTCCTTATACTGGTGGTCAGTAGAGAAGTACCTCCTTATACTGGTGGTCAGTGGAGAAGTGCCTCCCAACATTGGTGGTCAATGGAAAAGAACCTCTTTACATTGGTGGTCAGTGGTGAAGTGCCTCCCTATACCGTTAGTCAATGGAAAGAGCCTCTATATATTAGTGGTCAGTGAGAAGAATGCCCCTCTTACAAACAGCTAAAAAGATCATTGCTGGCATACCACTGACTCTACTAAATGGTGTTGGCCCCAAAACTATGCAGGCACTTCAGATGGAAGGGCAGATTGCCGCTGCTCAGGGGAACCCAAGCAGCCTCTTAAGAAACCCAGGAGTTCCATGGAGCCCTGTTGAGAATTGCTGCTCTATCGGTTTTATGTGTAACATCTTTTCCTTATTTATTATTAGATATATGATCCCAAATTTAGTATATCATCATGATCAAAACTTGACCACCTTCCATCGGTGTCACCGCAGCAGATACTGTATATGTGAAGCCCTCCTGTCATTGTTGTGTCCTTGTCTAATTATATTTTATGTTGTTCTGTTCATACCCGGCATACAGATATCAGCTTTTATTCAATGAGGCAAAGAGTGATGTGCAAATGGAAGGAATGCATAACTGATCAACGATAAGCTCCCACTAGTCTGACTTCATTGGACTGCTAAAAGTTGATTGGCTTCTCCTGACTGCTGAACATAAATTATTCCAATAGTACTCCGCTATCATATTAAACCCACCAGATCTCAAAGTGGAATAAATAAAACGTCAGAATTGGCCGGCTGAATGGCACTCCAGATAAGATATTCACTTTGATCGCTAATTGGACAAATAAACAGAGCTCATATGGACGTGAGGTAAAAGCTGAATATATATCAGATGAGGGGCTGGGTACGGGGTCTCAAGATGACGCACTGCCACAAAATCATGGCCATCTGTTACAGTTTTGTGTCAGTGTGATAGCAAGGCCTGTCATCTGCAATCAGTTTCCATAGTTCTTGTGTCTTATGCATAAATGTCATGTACAGCACTTACACCAAAACACAGGAGGAGTGAGATCCTAACAGAGGGGCCCAAAGGGCAATTCGGGGTAACGAGAATATTTAATCACCTCAATAGTGTTCTATGAGGTGTGAGGTTAGAATAATACAGTTATCCTCACAGACTAACCCACATAAAAATTCTTCCTCCACACTTTCTCTTACTAAATAAGGGGCAAATTAAATGACTTGGTCAAGTGATCTGTAAATGAAGACTATTAACCACTTAAGCCCCGGAAGATTTTACCCCCTTCCTGACCAGGGCCTATTTTGCAATTCGGCACTGCGTGACTTTAACGGACAATTGCGCGGTCGTGCGACACTGTACCCAAACAAATTTGACGTCCTTTTTTTCCCACAAACAGAGCTTTCTTTTGGTGGTATTTGATCACCTGTGCGATTTTTATTTTTTGCTCTATACGACAATTCTGAAAAAAAAAAAACAATATTTTTCACATTCTGATATATAACATTTCCAAAAAAAATTAAACATAAACATTTTTTAACATTTTAAGCCAATTTGTTTTCTGCTACATATTTTTGTTACAAAAAATCGCAATAAGCGTATTTTGATTGGTTTGCGCAAAAGTTATCGTGTTTACAAACTACGGGAAAAATGTATGTAATTTTTATTGTTTTTTTTTTGTTTTTTTACTAATAACGGCAGCAATCTGTGATTTTTAGTGGGACTGCGACATTGCGGCAGACAGATAGGACCCCTGACTGACATTTTTGACACTTTGGGGGTACCAGTGACATTACTACAGTAATCAGTGCTAAAAATAGTTAACACTGTGGGTGATCAATGGGTTAAATGTGAGCCTAGGGGAGTGATTCTACCTGTATGGGGGCGGGGCTTATGGAATGACCATAGAGACATGTGATCCTATATAGAAGGATGTGATCATTTCAGAGAGAAGAAAGGTCAGCTGTGTTTTCAACAGCTGACCGTCCTTCTCTCTCAGCAGGGAGCGATTGCGGGTGCAAGGCGGCAGTCGGAGCCGCCTGCCCTGTGCATCGGAGTGCCCGCTGCAGAGTGGGGGCGGGAGCGTGCCAACAGCGGCGCACGCTCGCCCCCTAGCTGCAGGCACGCGACCGATCTAGCCCTACGTAGAATTGCGCAGGAGGGGCTGCCTGACGCAGTATATCTGCAGCGGGCGGTCTGGAAGCAATTAATTAGCTTTTATTTTGACTTCACTGGTTCATCCTTTCACCCCTCATCAACATCCTAATGAAATGTATAAATAAAACCTTTGTATTTTTATTACATACTCAATTTTTACCCAGTGATGTCATTACTGGTTTTCTGTGCTTCTCTATGCAATGCAGGCAGATCACAGCTGGTGGGAGGAGCTGGCATAGTGCAATACATAGGGGTTGGATAACTAAGGCAGTAGTGCAAAATCTGGTGCAGCTGTGCATGGTAGTCTATCAGCTTCTAATAATAATTAGGCCCCTTTCACACATACGGTCCTTTCAGTTCATCAGTTCAGTCACATCAAAATGTATCAGTTTTTCATCTGTTTTTCGTCAGTTGTCATCCGTTTTTCGTCAGTTTTTATCCGTTTTTAATCCGTTTTTCGTCAGTTGTTATCTGTTTTTCATCCGTTTTTCATCCGTTGTCATCCGTTTTTCATCCGTTTTTCATCGGTTTTTTTGACAGATGAAAAATAGGGCATTCATCCGTTCAAAAAAACTGACATTGATGGAAGCGGATGAAAATGGATGTTAACTGATGATCATCCGTTGTCATCCGTTTTTACATAGAGATACATTGATGTCCGTTTTTCATTCGTCAACGGATGGATGAAAAGCATACAAACGGACAGCATGTGTGAAAGGGGCCTTATGGGCTCTTTCACACGGGCGGTCCGATCAGATCCGCCTGTCAGTTTTTTAGGCGGATCTGATCGGATCCTCCATGCAGCTCTATGGGGCAGTGGGTGTCAGCGGAGGTCACCTCCGCTGACACCCGCTGCCATCCGCATCCGATCCTGTGCTGAAATCTGGACGGATGGAAACCCTATTTTTCCATCCGTTCAGTAATCGGAGCGGAGTGGATCTGATGAGAGCGGACAAGCGGTCCGCTCTCCTCCGATCCCCCATAGAGGGCAGCGGGGGCTGTGACACCTCCCTCTCCGCACTGCAAGCGGAGACGGAGCTGTCATCCGCCGGCTCAGCGGGGATCGCGGATCGATCCCCGCTGAGCAACACGGATCCGCCTGCGGAGGCGGACCGTGTGAAAGAGCCCTTAGGCTATATGTCACCGACTTGAACAGCTACCATTGAAAAGAATGGGCTGCACAGCCTAAAAGCCCCTTTCACACATGCGGACCGTTCATTTCATCAGTTCAGTCACGTCAAAATGGATGAAGTATTCATCAGTTTTTCATCCGTTTTTCATCCATTTTTCATCCCTTTTTCATCAGTGGTCATCAGTTTTTTTTTTACATCAACTATCAATACAAAAACGGATAAAAAACTGACCATTTGTCAGTTTACATCCATTTTTCCTCCGATCCGTTTTTTTTAACGGAAGAAAAATAGAGCTTTGATCAGTTTAAAAAAACTGATGATGACGGATGCGGATGTAAACTGAAGTAAATGGAGGATCATCCGTTTACATCCATTTTTCCATAGAGATGCATTGATGTCCATTTTTCATCCATCAACGGGTGGATGTAAAACGGACAAACGGACCGTATGTGTGAAAAGGGACTTAGGGCTCTTTCACACGGGCGATCCGATCAGATCCGCCTGTCAGTTTTTTTTTAGGCGGATCTGATCGGATCCTCCATGCAGCTCTATGGGGCAGCGGGTGTCAGCGGAGACACCTCCGCTGACACCCGCTGCCATCCGCATCCGATCCTGTGCTGAAATCTGGACGGATGGAAACCCTATTTTTCCATCCGTTCAGTAATCGGATCGGATCGGATCTGATGAGAGCGGACAGGAGGTCCGCTCTCCTCCGATCCCCCATAGAGGGCAGCGGGGGCTGTGACACCTCCCTCTCCGCACTGCAAGCGGAGACGGAGCTGTCATCCGCTGGCTCAGCGGGGATCGCGGATCGATCCCTGTTGAGCAACACGGATCCGCCTACGGAGCGGACCGTGTGAAAGAGCCCTTAGAGAAGGCAGATCTCCCTAACAAATGGATACCCTGCCTAACCACACCTGCTCATTAGGAAACAGAATTTATTTTAATGTGTTTTGTAAAATGCCCTAAACTGATATCTTCATCCCAAGTTATCAAAATGTCGTCTATTCTTAAGAAACGTAATTCAAGACAGATGGAATGAGCAAGATACACTGAAATACAAAACAAAGCTAAATCTCTCTAGCTCTGCTATATAAAAGTAATTAGCCATTGTTTATTATAGCATGACTAGTGTAGGGAATGTGCCAAATTGGATTTGTAATAAATTTAACCATATCTATACCAAAGCAGTGTGTGCTAGACAAAACACATCTAATTATTATCTGTCTCTTTATCTATTTGTCTATCTATCTATTTAGTCATCTACCTAGCTATATATTGATCTTCTATTTCTAATTCTATCTATTTAAATGTCTAATCATTATCTGTCTGTTTATTCAAAGATCTATCTATCTATCTATCTATCTATCTATCTATCTATCTATCTATCTATCTATCTATCTATCTATCTATCTATCTATCTATCTATCTATCTATCTATCTATCTATCTATCTATCTATCTATCTATCTATCTATCTATCTATCTATCTATCTATCTATCTATCTATCTATCTATCTATCTATCTATCTATCTCACAAAAGTTTGTATACCCCTCACATTTTTGTAAATATTTTATTATATCTTTTCATGTGACAGCACTGAAGAAATGACACTTTGCTACAATGTAAAGTAGTGAGTGTACAGCTTGTATAACAGTGTAAATTTGCTGTCCCCTCAAAAAAACTCAACACACAGCCATTAATGTCTAAACCACTGGCCCCCAAAGCACCTTGTCCCCATGTTGATGGGGAGTGGGGACAAGGGACTCTTCCCTACAACCCTGGTCTGTGGTTTTCAGGGTCTGCGGGTGGGGGGCTTATCAAAATCTGGAAGCCCCCTTTAACAAGGGGTCCCCAGATCCTGCCCCCCCCCCAAGTGAATGGGTATCAGGTACATCGTGCCCGTACCCATTCACCAAAAAAGTGTAAAAAAGAAGGAAACCCACAGGTTTTTGAACAGTTCTTTATTAAAAAGAGAAAAAAAATAGTGTCCCTCGATGTAAATCCATTGTCAATCATGACGCCCGCCAGGCCCCTAAAAAGGAAAAAATTAAAAAATGCTTTGCCTCCTAAAAGGCTACCAAGTGTATGCCCGCTCTTTGGCTTTAACAGTTCCTTTATAGGCAGGGGGCGTAGCCACCCGGCAACATTACCCAGTGGCATCGCCCCCTCTGACGTCATGTGACATCAGAAGGGGCAGTTCCACCGGGTGACATAGCCGGGTGGTCCCTCCCCTTGTCTAAATAAGAGTTGTCAAAGCCGATGAACGGGCATACGGAGGGTAGCCTCTTAGGCGGCAAAGCTTTTTTTGCAATTTTTCTATTTTTTGGGTTGGCGTCGTGATTGATGATGGATTTACATCGGGGGACACTATTTTTTTTCTTTTTAATAAAGGACTTGTCAAAAACTGTTTCCTGTTTTTTTTTTCTTTTTTACACTTTTTTGGTGAATGGCTATGGCTACAATGTACCCGATACTCATTCACATAGGGAGGGGCCAGGATCTTGGGGCCCCCTTGTTAAAGGGGGCTTCCAGATTCCAATAAGCCCCCCACCCACAGACCCTGACAACCCCAGCCCAGGGTTGTCAGGAAGAGGCCCTTGTCCACATCAACATGTTGAGGGTATGTGGCCTAGTATGGTTCAGGAGGGGGGGGGTGCTTGCTCACCCCCCCCCCCCTTTTCCTGACCTGCCAGGCTGAATGCTCAGATAAGGGTCTGGTATGGACTTTGGGGGGCTCCATGCCATTTTTTTGTTTTTGCATTTTGGCATGGGGTTCCCCTTAAAATCTTTACCAATCCTGAAGAGCCTGGTATTGACTGGGGGGATTGTATTGCTGCAGAAGGATCCATACATTGTACAAGTGCGCCACATTACAGGCACATTAAAGGGACCCACCAAGCACAATATTTAAAGGAATCTTTCATTGTTATTGTTTCACTTTATTAATCATTGAAATCAGTGCTGCTTTAAAAACAATCTTTTTAAAGGTTTTTTGCATTGATACATGTCCCCCCCAGGGCAGTACCGGGGTCCCCATACACTTTTTATGGCAATAGCTTACATATAAGCCTTTAAAATTAGGATTTTTAATTTTGATATTTTGATTTTTCATGTTCGTGTCCCATAGACTCTAATACTGTAGAGTTTGCATGTTTGCTAGAACTTTTTCCCTGTTCGAGGTGTTCTTGTGCAACCGAACAGGGGGGTGTTCGGCCCATCCCTAATTATTATCTATCTTTGCTTTTTATACATTTTTTCATACAAACATGGCAATACTGGTGTATAACCAAATAAGTACCAAATCTAGTTACTAAGTAGTTCATAAGGTTTAAAAAAGTAAAAATATCCCTAACCTTTCCTGACTGCGCCAAATTCTCCTTCATTTGTGCCTCAAATTTGTTGAGTCACCTTTTGCTTTAATTACAGCCTTTAGTCTGTTGGGAGATGTCTCTACTAACTTTACACATCTAGACTTTGCAAAATTTGCCTGCTCTTCTTTTGCAGAACTGCTCAAGTTCAGGTAAATTTGATGCTGACCATTTGTGGACTGCAGTCTTCAAGTCATTCCACAGATTTTCAATGGGGTTCAAGTTTGAGCTCTGACTAGGCCATACAAAGACATTCACCTTTTTCTCCTTCAATCACTGTGTGTTCATTTTTGCTGTGCGCTTTGGGTCATTGTCATGTTGGAAGGTAAACCTTCTTCCCATTGACAACTTTCTGGCAGAGGGCAGCAGATTTTTCACAAGAATTTGATGGTATTTTGCCCCAACCATTTTTCCTTCTATCCTGACAAGTGCTCCAGTCCATGTTGAAGAGAAACACCCCCATAACAGGATATTATCACCTCCATGCTTTACTTTAGGAATGATGTTATTTGGATAGTGAGCTGTATGGGATTTCCACCAACCATTTCTTTGGTGTTGGGGCCAAATATTTAGATTTTAGTCTCATCTGACCATAACACCATTTTACATGTGGCCTCAGAATCTTCAAGCTGCGTTTAAGGTGGTCAGATGAGATTAAAATGTACTATTTGGCCTTAACACCAAAGGATATGTCTAGCAGAGGTCTAATACAGCTCACCATCCAAATTACACCATTCCTACAGTAAAACATTGAGGTGGTAATAGCCTGTTTTACTGGATTTTAAAAAGTATAGTCACCTACGTATTTTAAAAGAGAAGTTTTAGTTTCTTTTTTTATACTTACCTAAGTGGATGTAGCATTGGTCCGATGCTGCATCTGTCCCCTGGAGCCTCTGCACTGAGAACCGAGCAAATTGGTTTGGTTCTGACAGCTTCCCGAGCAGAGAGCTGCTTACTGTCAGTCACCGGCTCTCCGCTCTGCCCCTCCTCACTCACTGGATCGCTGGGCTGTGGAGGGGCGGGGAGTGGCTGGCTCAGGCTCTCAGTGACTTGCAGACAGGCTGAGCCGGGGGTCAGTCCAGGCATCTGGCGGATCCCGACTTCCATTGTTATGATGCCACGGTGCCTGGACTCACTTCTGCAACGTCAGCAGAGAGCGGACTTCAGCCCATTCTCTGCTGAAACAGGTCACAGGAGTGCAGAACGGATTGCACTCCTGTGATCCATAACATCTCCTTTAATGTTTTACATACCTGCAAAAGGGGCCAAAATGAAGTGATCTAGCAGGACTTAACTTTTTGACTAAAGTTCCACTTTAATGCCTCATGCACGCTGGATGTTTTTACAGCTACTGTTTTTGGCATGAGAATTTTTATTTTCTGCAGCCATTAAACACCCCGGCATGTTATCCTATGTGTCCATGCATACATAAGCTGTTATCAGCAGTTTTTGGCAGGGGCGTTTTCTGGTTGGAAAAAAAAAACCCTAGAACTAGTGGGTTTTGAGAGGTGTTTTTCAGCTGTAAAAATGCTCTAACTCAGATAAAAGCTGAAAAATGCTAAAACAAAACACTATAAAACACGGCTTTTTGGTGTTTATCAATGTTTTTGAGCCATAAGCTTTTGTGGGAGTATAGTTTTGCTAAAGAAAAAAAGCTAAAAAATGCTACAGCTGAAAAAAAGCTAAATAACACTGAAAAACGCTACTGCAAAAAAGCAAAAAAAAAACTCCTTCTTCAGCTACAGCTTTCTACTCGTGTTTTGATAACGTCCAGTGTGCATGTGGCCTAACTCTCAACTGGGAAAGAGGGACACCTTGCAGTACAAGAGATATCCCCTACAAAACCCCATTGGTGGACCATAAAAAAACTGAAAAAATAGTTTGGTTAAACCCACAAATGATTTTTTCACCACTACTTTTCCTATATATTGGTGTTTTCAAATAATAAATGTAATAATTTATAGCTTAGATTAAATATTTAGTGCAGTAAAACAATTTTGGATGTTTTTATAGAGGTATACACTATATTACCAAAAGTATTTGGAAGCCTGCCTTAACATGCACATGGACTTTAATGGCATCTCAGTCTTATTCCATAAGGTTCAGTATTGAGTTGACCCACCCTATGCATTTATAATTTCAAATCTCCTGGGAAGGCTGTCCACAAGGTTTAGGAGTATGTCTATGGGAATGTTTGACTATTCTTCCAAAAGCGCATTTGTGAGGTCAGGCACTGATGCTGGAGGAAAGGCCTGGCTCACAGTCTCCTCTCGAATTCATCCCAAAGGTATTCTATCGAGTTGAGCTCAGGACTCTGTGCAGGCCAGTTAAATTCCTCCACCACAAACTCACACATCCATGTCTTTATGGACCTTGCTTTGTGCACTAGTGTGCAGTCATGTTGGAACAGGAAGGGGCCATCCCCAACCATGTTAAATGGACAGTAGTGCGTTTCTGCAAAAAGCAACAAAAAACGCATAGGTGTGAACCGAGCCTAAGAAAAGATGTAGCCCTCTTTGACGAGAACTTTAACTTTAACTACCTGTTGTGGCTACAGGACAGAAAGTGAAAAGATATCTTCCCAATGAAATGCTAATGGCCAAACATAGACAAGGATTGTAACAAATGTATTTAAAATACAAAAAAAAATAAAATAAACAACCACTTTAGATATACTTTAAGAGCCCATTCAGACTAGCGCGACTTGTCAGGCGACTTGTCAGCCTGACAAGTCGCGGTCGGTCGTGGTCCATTGAGAAGTACAGGACCCGTTCTAATAGGAGCAACACAAGTCGCTCCGACTTAGAAAAAGGGTCCTGTACTACTTTGGGGCGACCTGAGAGCGACTTGCATAGACTTCCATTATGTGAAGTCCCTGCAAGTCGCGCCGAAGTCGCGGTGCACAACGGTGCACGCGACTTTACAGGTCGCCCCCCGAAGTCAGATCGCCTCAGTGTGAACCGGCTCTTAAAGTACTGATTTCATTTCTCCTGGCGCTTTGTCCTGTTTTACATAAAGGTATGTTAAAGAGCACCTGATGAGGTCTAATGGGCCTTTACTTGAATTATTTTTCTTCAAGAGTACCGAAAAGCATTTTCCTTTAAAATAGCATGCTTGATCAATAGATGGGGACCTAGCCATCAAGGTCCATTGAAGGTCATTCCTCCTACACTATATACAAGATTTCTAATATTCACAACTAATATTCTCAGCCATAATAAACTGATACAAAATATTTCATTTCAATACAAGCTATTTAGTATGTAAGAGTAGCCTTAGATGAGGCATCAAGATACAAATTCTTAATACCTGCTCCTCTGTGCTGACTTTGGCAGCAGTCAGTGATGACCTACAGACCTCCATCTTCCTCTATGAACATAGGTTGCCGCAGGCCACACGGCATCTCAGCGTATATCAGATCAGCAAACCAAAAATACAGTTTGTTATCAGGATTTCTCCGAATGCTTGGATTCCTGCTTGTATAATTGGCTAACTTCGTATCACAGAACAATGCACAAAACCTGAATTCAAATTACATTCACTGTATGAAATATGACATAACCTGCATTCCTTTAGATATGAATTGAAGTTTTATATTTACTTTAGAAGAAGTTCACCAGTAAGGTTTACTGTAGCTCTAGAAGGACACGACATACATTGCTCCTCTTTTAAAGGGTGCCAGACCTGAATATTTAATAGCACACTGGGACTGAGTAGGTGCTTATGCAGAACATTTCACTTGTTTTTAATTTAAAAGATTTTATCTACTTTAATACCATGGCCTAACTCATAAAGAACACATTGTAGGTAGAAATATGCAATAAACCCTCCCATTCAATAAAGAGTTCTTATTCTTAATGGCTCAGTTCATAAGCCTTACAGCAGGGGTTTCCACCCTTTTGACCTTCCTGGGCCACATTGGAAGAAGAAGAATTGTCTTGGGCCACACATAAAAATTTTTAACAATAAGGATAGCTGATAAGCACAAACAAGTTACCGTTCACTGATATAGTGTCAACTAGTCTGTGGTAGTGAGCCCTTATAGATCCCCAGCTCAGGATTCCCCAGGGCGCGGAGTCTAAGCCCCAGCCTGCTTCTTCACCAGGGCCCCAGATGGTGGGGATGGACTTGCAGCAGACTGGAACCAGGTCGCGGCCCCCAGGTAGGCCCAGCTGAGGATGTGGAGACCGCTGGCGTGTGCAGGGTAAACAGGAGACTATAAGGAGATACAAGAGACAAGCCAAGGTCAGGACAGGCAGCAGACGAACATAGACGGAGAAACGAAGCCGGATCGGTACACAGGAGATCAGATACAATAGCCAAGGGATACACGGATGGGAGCTCAGAGAACAGCGATGTTGCTCAAGCAAGGAGCAGTGCACTGAGCATGTGTATATATAGGCATACAGGGAGGTGACCCAGGAAGTAATTGTCAGGAACAGGATATAACCCACAGTGGAGCAGGCGACGCCCATAGAAGCCCAAACACCACATGTGAAGGGAAGCAAGACAGAAGCACTGCAGCAAGGAGGTAAGAATATACAGACAAAACTATAGGCTAACTTGTGACATATAGATAATGTATCTGAGTAATAAAACATTTTTGTAATATTTTTATTATAAAAATAAAAAGGGGAAAACCCAAAACTAGTCCAATATTTGACAATGTTTTTTTGATAAACTAACACATCAATATCTGGCTGAATGGATGAAGTAGCAATGCTCAATGAATTCTCAAGGTGCTCATCGGATATTTTGGTTCTAATTTAGCCTTTCGTATTCTTCATCCTTGAAAATAGTTGCTCACAAATATAGGTTCTGTCGAAACTGATGACATGAATAAGGTGTGATTGTGAAAAGTGGGATATTTTTCTTTGGGAAGATAAAACTTATGAAAGTGCAATAAAGAGACGCTATCATTTTTTTCTTTGAATGTGAATTTGTTTTACAAAAAAAATAAAAAATGTAAGTAAGTTTATGATTTTGTGTTGGGCAACATTCATAGCCGTCTTGGGGTTTAGGTTGGATACCCCTGCCTTACAGGCTAGGATAATAATCCTTATTTTCAAAATAAAAATTCCAATCCCTCTCCAATGCTCTCCAATGCAAGATCACAGCTATCACTATAGGTAGGCCCGACTGCTACGGTGATTTACATTATCCCTAGTGGCCCTCCGGATATCAGAAATGGGAACTTACATCAAACCCTGCTGGACCATTGTAAGTATGCAAAAAAAAAAAATTCCCAGAGTTCTGCTTTGGAATTTTAGTAATGGAGGGACATGAAGAAAGTTAGAAGTATAGAAAAGGGGCAAAAGTACAGACTTTTACCTGAAAGCCGAGCCAACAGAAGTAAATCTAAGATAGGTAGGCATTTTGTGTCAGAAACATCATAATCTGGGTCAAACCATTGAGGAATATTATTTAAGTGGCAGGCAGTGGCACTTTTAAAATAATAAAAGCCCAAAAATGCAAATCTACAAAATATCATACATCTGAGAATAACCGGACACAAGCCAGCATGAAAATCAACTTTTTTTGTTTCCTTGCTTTTACCAAATGGTTCCCTTCTAAGCAGCATATAAAGATTAGGCGATAAAAAAAGCAACTCACCGGTTGTTTCCACTATGCCCTCCAGGATGACAACAATTTCAAACTGCTCCGTCTGCATGGATCGCTGGGAGAGGTCATAGAAGGGGCTCTTGGCGTCAATCACGTGGCAGATTGTAAGAGGGGAGACCAGAAAAAGCTGATCGGCCCCTGTGCTGAATCCTACATCCAGTTCCAGCTGATCGAGAGGGAGGAACTCACCCTCGGGTGTCTGCCGAGACTAGACAAGCATGCAGAAGAAGAGAGAAAGACATTATCACTAGGATGGCAGCTTTCAAGACAGGCTGACATTGCATTACATCACTGCAAACATCTGACATTTTCGATTACAGGAGACACGTTCCCTCTCTATATGTTGTATGGCATTATTCAGAGTCCTATGAACAATATAGATGGGGGTGGGGGTTAGGAACCTGCAGCCTTGTAGTTATTAAAATCCTAGAATGCCTCATCAGCAAAATGTTTTAAAGCAAACCTTTCCCTAGAGAAGTATGGAGGCTGCCATTGGTTACTTCTCATTCTGCAAATGCTAGTTGCTTTTTTAAGTTTCAGTCTTTGTAAATCTGCAGATTTCCTTGAAAGAAAAGAATACCTGGGAAACTTGCACCCTCCTCCCAGCAGTTTATCTAATGAGAATGGAAGCCCGTCACTCTCCTGCCCTCAGTGTCTGCTGAGGATCAGGCCCAGATCTAGGGGGTGCTGTTGTGAGCTGTGCCCCCCCCCCTCAGATTTTAGTTGTGCATGGAGACAGTTGATGTAAGGTGGCACAGAGATGGGGGCAGTTGATGTAAGGGGGCACTTATAGGTTCATTTAATGTAAAGGGGCACTCTGTTGGGAACAGTTGATGTAAGGGTGCACTTTGAGGGTGCAATTGATGTAAGGGTGCACTATGATGGGGACTGTTGATGTAAGAAGGCACTCTAATGGGGACTGTTGATGTAAGGGGGCACTCTGATGGGGACTGTTGATGTAAGGGGGCACTCTGATGGGGAAGATTAATGTAAGGAGGCACTCTTATGGGGATGGTTGATGTAAGGGGGCACTCCAATGGGGAAGATTGATGTAAGGTGGCACTCTGATGGGGACAGTTGATGTAAGGGGGCACTCTGATTGGGAAGATTGATGTAAGGAGGCACTCTTATGGGGATGGTTGATGTAAGGGGGCACTCTAATGGGGAATATTGATGTAAGGTGACACTTTGATGGGGAAAGTTGATGTAAGGGGGCACTCTGATGGGGCAATAAATGTAATGGGGCACTCTGATGGGGAAAATCAATGTAATGGGGCACTCTGATGGAGCTCTCGGTGTAATTGGGAACTCTGATGGGTACTATTGATATAGTGGGGCACTCTGATAGGGAAGATGTAAGGGAACACTCTGAGGTGCAATTGATGTAATGGGCACTCTGATGGGGACTGTTGATGTAAGGATGCACTCTGATGAGTACAACTGGTGTAAAGTGGCACTCCAATGGGTACAATTGATTTAAGGCTGCACAATGATGGGGACCCATATTTAAAAGGGGATTCTGATAGGCACACATGATATATCGTAAGGGGCACAGGTTCTGTTTATTCATTCTAATCTAATGACAGGCTAAAATGTATTAGTATTCCCTGTTCGCTTCTGCCTGCATTACCACTGTACTATATATCAGACATTACTTCTGGGTTGTGACTCCTGGTAAAGAGGGGAGATAAGTGAACAAGGAACTACTGGTTCCCTGCATTTGTGATAGATTGACTGTGACTCATACACAGTGTTGACATTAAGCCTCCTTTTTTATTTACTGCACCCCTAGACCAGATAGGCTAAATCCAGCCCTGCTGGGGATCCAGATAGTTCAGGAAACTGCACTGATAAATCCTGGACTTAGGGGCCAGGACAAGGACAGCAGATACATGGTTAGAGATTGGAAGCAGGATAGTCTTTTCTTTTTTACAGAATTAAAGTAATAAACTTTTCTTTTACTTTAATGTTGTAAATGCATTAAAAAAGGTATTCAAATCAAAACCAGAAATGTAACATGCTGCAGCTTACCAATCCTTAGCTGTGGTGGCTGCATTAGCTTTCTTTTTCAGACTTTTTTTTTTCCTGTTTTCACCGGGTGATCTCGCCTCTAACAAACCTCCTGTATTAAAGTGCCTCCACTGAACAATTTTTTTATTTTTTTTTTTTCATATTGAGGTAAAGGTTTTACATAAATTAAAGCTGGCAATAGTAATCACCCCTGCCAGAAGTGAAACTCTTGTCCCATCCCTGTATGCATGTATCCCTGTTTCTCTGTATACATTTTTCCATGAGTTCTATCTGGGAATGCTTTTCAATCAAGTCCTTATATTTTATATACTATCTGCACTGTTTTGGGCATTGACAAAGTCCCCCTCTCTCCCCTACTTTGCCTTGGTGGATATTGTATGTTACTTTGAGACGGATGCCAAAGTTATTTCTGTATGCAGCCACTAGATTGATGATCTTTTCTCTTTTCCCATCCCTTTATCTCAGAAAACATTTTTTGCCCGGAACTCTGCTTTAAACAGAACAAGCTGTCCTGAAGATGTAGCAGTTACAGCCTGTAACTGCTACATCTTCAGGACAGCTTGTTCTGTTTAAAGCAGAGTTCCGGGCAAAAAATGTTTTCTGAGATAAAAATACCCCTAGGACAGTCAGAGCTAGTGCATTTAAGCAACGGTAGCCACTGAACTGTCCCCTGTTTAGCTTACCTGCAGGATGAAATACTTACCTTGTAAATATCTTGTCCAGCGCTGCCATCTGTGGTGTGAGCTGAAGCCAGAGCATCCTTCATCGCGTCCCTCTTCCTGGATGTCGTTGTCCCAGAAGGCCATGCTCATCACTTCCGGGGCAGGCGCGTCATCCCACAGCTGGTTCTGTGCATGCCCAGAAGCTGTTCTAATGCATTCAGCAGGGAATGACGTCTGTACCGGTGTAACGTTAAAAACCATACCCCGTGAAGAAACCATACCCCTCGTCACTTCCGGTCTGAAACAGCAGAGCAGCGCAGCAGAGCGCATGCTCAGAGCCCCGGAGACGTAATTGAAGAAGAAAGAAGTTCACAAGTGCGCATGCTCGGAGGGTATGATATGTTAACGGCACTAATACTTGCGGCGGTAAAATTAAAACAGTTCTGCTGCAACATCAATCATCTCCTCTCCTCTCCCTGTCACTTCCCTGATCTCCCCTAATAAATATAAAAGCGGCGGCGGGTGTATAAAATGTAAGTGACGGCGATCTGTGCTCCGTGATCCGCTTTTATATTTATTAACCGAGATCAGGGAAGTGACAGGGGAAGGAGCGGACATGAGGCATGATGCAGAGGAGCTGTTATAATGTAACCGCCGCAAGTTAAACTACCGTGAGAAATCCATACCCTCCGGAAGTGACGAGGGTATGGTTTTCTCACGGGTATGGTTTTTTCACGGAACACCGGAACTTGGAAGTGATGAGGGACACTGGTGCAGGTGCATTGACTCCTAAGATTGATGACGCTCATCTCCCAGGAGTCAATGCAAAGGAGGAAGTGACCTCGGGGGCCGCGGCCGCAGAGGGAGGAAGTGGAAGGAAGGTAAGTTCATTTTCAGAAAAAATCAGGTCAGTGAAACAAAAAAAAATATTAACTATCCAATTCTTTTTCTGGGTGTTTTAATGTACCAGAAACTGCAAAGTGGAAAAATAGGGTGGAACTCCGCTTTAAAAACAACAGACTTATCAGTCAGATCACCAGGTAAATAAGGAAAGAAAGCCTAAAAAAGAAAAGTAATATAGCCATGACATGGGAATGTGTAAGCTGCAATATAATAAATGCTTACTTTTGTGTGCACTGCTTTAAAGTTAAAAAGTGTAAACACTTTAGAACCATTGTCAATACTGTATTAAAGGATGGTTTTAGAGCTGTGTTCAGGTAAAGGAGGGTTAAAGTGTATCTAAATCTTTTCTTTCAAGTTTTTAATATAGTAGGGAAGGGTTATGACCCCTGTCTAGTGAGATTCATCCCATCTCTTTATCCTGATGACCTTTGTCTCTAGGACTGAAAGTGAAAAGAAAATCAAAAATTTACATGTACTTTAAAGCAATAATAAATCCAAAAGCAAAAATGTACTATCTTGCAGCTTACCATTTCTTTTATGTGATGGCTGCATTCGTTTTCTTTTTAACCTTTCTTTTCCTTTTATTTTTCAGCTTTTATTTATGTAAAACTATCCCAAAAGAGGAGTTTGGTTTCACTTTGTTAGTGTATCTAACACTCCCTGCCCCCAGACTAAGATGCTGCTGTCCAAAGGTGCCCCCTGTGCCCCTTCATTGAGAGTGTAGGCGCTCTAAGACAGAAGGTGTGTAACTGACCAGATCACCAGGTGAAAACAGACTAAGGCCGGTTTCACATATGTGCAGTCACGATTCCCAGCATGGGGTCCGGTGCGTTCCTGTTCACCGGTTCAGGTGCGAATCACGTCCGAAACTTTGCCTGAATTTGCACCTGAACCGGACTCAAACACCCACAGGACCCTGTGGAATGGGGACCACGACCGCTCCAGACCTGTGTGAACTGGCTCCATTGAGAGTCGGTCACACTCGCATGTCATGTGAATTGGATGAGAGTAAACACACATCTAATTCACGCTTATGTGAACCCGGCCTAAAAAAAAGCAAGTGTGTGCAGCCACCACACCTGATGATTGGTAAGCTACAATATATTACATTTTTGGGTTTAATACCCCTTTAAGCGGTCTGTTTATACATGTTTTCACCCAAGATTTACAACATTTTCAACCAAAATTCATGTTTTTATAATAGGTATCATTTGGAAGATTGTATAAAACCTGTGTAAAAGTTGTGTGAAAACACAAGTAGACCATGTGTTAGAGTAGACATTTTCAACCAGGGTTCGAGGAACTCTAGGTTTCCTCAGAGATTCCCAAGGAGGTTCCTTGAGCTGCTGGCTGATCTCCTATCTGATGGTGCCTGCATTGTTCAGGGCCAAGGCTACGCGGTGGAGCTAGCGCAATGGCACCAATTCTTTTTTTGGCTGTCTGTAAGGGAAACATGCTAACCACCACTATAATGGCAGCATTCCACTGACTGACTAAGGCTACATGTACACGGGATGTTTGAAAAAGTCCTTTGAACACTGGAACTTGACAGCTACAGAACGACGTTTAAAAACACCCGTTGTGTTGAGTTTGCATGCCGCGTTTGTGTGTATACCCCTAACCCAAAATCTGCATAGTTGGGTCACCCTGGCATGGCAAAGTCAGGTCACCCTAAACACCGGTCACCCTGACATGGCAGAGTCAGGTCACCCTAAACTCCGGTCATCCTGACATGGCAGAGTGGGGTCACCCTGGCATGGCAGAGTCAGGTCACCCTTACATGGCAGCTGCATGACCCCACTCTGCCATGTCAGGGTGACCGGAGTTTAGGGTGACCTGACTCTGCCATGCCAGGGTGACCCCACTCTGCCATGTCAGAGTGACCGGAGTTTAGGGTGACCTGACTCTGCCATGCCAGGGTGACCCAACTATGCAGATTTTGGGTTAGGGATATACATATATGTGTATGTATGTGTATATATATATATGTGTGTGTGTGTGTGTGTGTGTGTGTGTGTGTGTGTGTGTGTATATATATATATATATATATATATATATATATATATATATATATATATATATATACACATATACATATACACAATATATATCTATTTATATATAGATAGATATATATAAAAAGGCCTCCTGAAAACGCAAGCGCTAAACGCGGGTGAACGCGGTTCAGGGGCAGACTGGCAAGTTTTGGCCCAGGGGGCAAGTATAAACCAGAGGCCCATGGTGCAGCAACTCGGCCCCCTCCCACTCTCCCTCTTCCTGTCCTCCTCCTGACCCCCATTCCAAGCTGAAGCTCCGCTCCAGGTACTCTCTACTCACTGGCCAAATCTGGGTTCCCAACCTGGCCAGCAGGGGGTGCTGGGACAGCTTGGTTGGGGCTAGGGGAAGAGAATCTCCAGTGGGGCATGGAACTGGCCTCTGCTCAGACATAGTTGACACACCATCCATGCTGGGGGAGGAAGGACTGCGCTCTGTCCTTGTCTTCATCCCTCACCCAGTAGGTCAGTGGCAGAGACTTTTTACTTCTCTTCACCAGGAATCCTTTAGGCATGTCTGTGGCAGAAGCTGTGCAGCCTTTTTACAGGACATCAGAGCGGCCCAGGGGGCAATTGCCCCCCTGCCCCCTGGCCCAGTCCTCCCCTGACGCGGTTGGTCGCGTTCGGTCGCGTTTTTGCTTTGAAACGCCGGTAAACACACGTTCTGAACTTTCTGAACGCAAATAATTGCTTTCCAAAAAACGACACTGAACTAAACTGCCTGTAACTGACTGTAAACGACCCTGTGTACATGGACAGATAAGATAACATAGAGGTGGGTTCAGGGGCTTCTGAAAAAAAAACGCCCAACTGCTTCTAAACGTCCGTTTACAAGTTGCAGTGTACATGAGCCCTTACAGTGAGTGCCATTTTTCTCAATAACACCCAATTAACTAATTTTAGCAGGGGCTCCTTGAGGCCTGGAAATTATTTTAAGGGATCCTCCAGGTTTAGAAGGTTGAGAAAGGCTGTGCTATGCTTTAGTGCAGGGCAGCCATTCTCAACCAGGGTTCCTACAGAAGTTGCTAAGGGTTCCATGAGATGTTGTTGACTGTCCTCCCATTTGATGGTATCTCTGCATAGTTCCTGGCCCAACACCACCCGAAAAAAGCCAAAAGCATGACACCAATTTATCTTTTCAGCTGTCTGTAATGGTGGTATTGTGACCACCACTGCAAGGGATGCATTCTCCCTTCTGACTACCAATGTAAGGGGCATTTTTCTCATAGATCCCCAATTAATTTGTTTCTGTAAGGGTTCCTTGAGACCTGAAATTTATTTTAGGGGTTCCTCTGGGGTAAAGAGGTTGAGAAAACTGGTGTAGGACATGCTTTTTTTTAACTTAGGGGAGCTCTAGATTTTTACTTTTTCCCATCATCCGGACCTCCTGTACTGATAACAAATGAATTACCAAAAACCACTGATTTATATGTTGGCTGCTCAGATCACCGCATTGAATGGTAACGTGTGATAAAAACATTTTGCATGTTTTTTTTTTTTTGTTTTTTTTCTGATGTAATGTGCTTTAAAAAACCCCACAGAATTACCATTTTACTAGCATTTTTACTGCATGATTTCATCTTTTCAAAAAAATTATAGTAATTTCAACCTTTCACAAAAGCACAAGAAAATTTCAGATTAATAACATTACAAATGCACAATGACATAGTGTTATCGCATATAAGGAGATGTGAGAATGCATTTAATTGTATGTGTTACTCTGTGCAAAAAGGACTATTTTATTTTTAACTAGTCATCTTGAAAAAAAAAAAAAAAAAAAAAAGAAGAATAAAGTATAAAAAATAACATCCATAATAAAAAATGACAACTAAATCAAATGACGATATCATGTGGGACCAGCATTACAGGGAAATTCCAGTCAACAAGTACAATTATACAGTAAACTGCTAATGTAATCCAAGAAATACAATCTCTATGGTAACACGAGGAAGCCCTCTCCTTGCAGTTTTTTTTATATACATTTTTTATGATCTCTTTTAACCAGATGGAACAAGGCTGTTGTAGTGCCTTTTCACAGGACTGCAGCCTTTTGCCATTGATTATATGCTATTCTACCTACCTCACTGAGAACTACCCCTTCCTGCAAAGAGTTACCTCTAGAGAATGCGATAGATGTGGAAAATAACTAGAAAATTAAACATAACTATATAATATTTTTTTAATTAAATAATAATTTTAAAATGATAAAGAAAGTATAAAAAATATTTTTGCATGAAATGGGGTGGTCAAGAGGCCTCCATACCTAGAACAGGCATGCCTATTACCATGAATGCAACTCTCTATGTTTTTCAGTTGCATACGTGGCAGGAATTGTCCATTTGCCAAGTTAACCCTTTCTATCACTTGCTTGGTTTTTAAAACATAACTGAAGCCAAAATGGTTCTATGCATTTTTTATGGGATAGCAAAAGGGGAAACCTTGTCAGTTTTATTTTTCCATCTGTGTCCCATTAGGGATTTACCTTTAATTCCTGTACGGTAGACACAACAGTAAGTGAGTTTCTCTGCAAGAAAGAGCCTTCTTGAACAGCTGTCATTGGAACAAGTATTACCACTGGATTATTTCTCTTCTATTCCTGTTTAGGTGCCAACTCAAAATTTCTGGTTACCCCCCCCCACTTTCAGGCCCAGTGAAAATGGTCACCACACAAGGGTTGTAACCACTCACCTAAAATAAACCCTTTGACTTTAAATGCACTTTAAAGATACAGTCTAGGGGACTTTTACCTTGACATTGTCTTCATTAAGTAAATATTCTGCATGCATCTCCAGATTAGTAGTTTACCAATTGGGAACCTGTACCAGGATGACGACCCCTAGCATGCATCTTTAAAAACCAAGCAATGGCAACCAACAATACATACCAGGCAACCAACTGTTGCCAATTCAAGGGTCCCCCAGGTCCCTAATACCCGCCTTTTAAGGGATCCTTTGCTGTTCCTTCATTCCTTCATCGTATCTGACACCAAAATACCTAGGGGGAGGTTTACTAAAACTGGTGCACACAAAATCTGATGAAGCTGTGCAAAGTAACCAATCAGCTTCTAACTTTATTTGCAAAATCAAAAATTTGCTTCTAACTTGAGCTTGTTCAGTTAAGCTTTGACAATAAAACCTAGAAGCTGATTGGTTACTATGCACAGCTGCACCAGATTTTCTGCGCAGCAGTTTTAGTAAATTTTCCCCCTAGTGTCTGCTGGTGTTTTTGACTTAGAAAGCATAGTGAAGTCATGTCCTCTGTCATATGACAGTAATTGGACCTAGCAACTGGCCGCTAGGTCAGAGCAAACCATCATGGGAAGAGACCTCATGCTCCCACATACCTGGAATCACTTGGTATTTTTCAGTGGCCATGATAGAGAAAGTTGAGGCAAGAAACTGGTGAATATCAGTCATTTGTGTGTTTTTTTGCTGCTAGGTTGCTAGGTTAAATGGCTGCTAGGTTAAATTTAGTTCTTGTCTTCACTGTAGTGAGTGGAGCATTGGTTGGTTGTTTTGGTCTGTTCAGGGTTTCTTCAGCTAAGGGTTGGATTCCTCCAATCTACCTCTAAAAGAAGTTTCCAGAATATAAGGCTGGGGGGTTCAAATGATCGGTGTGAATATTTCTCATTCCCCAGCCAATCCTTGGAAGGAGGTATCCAGAAGGTGGATGGGGAGGTGATAAATGTTTGGGAAGCCTTGCCAGAATGTTATTTTCCCTTCAGGGAGGATTCTCAGCAGCTGCTGGACTAAAGGCCTGGAGAAGATGCCAATGGATGTTTGTGGAAGGGCGCCGTACTGAAGTCCTTGCTTGGATAAGGATCTTCTAACCTCCCTCACTGAGAATCTACCTGTGGCAGAGAGCTTAAATGGACACTGTGAGTAAAGACCTTGCTGTGAACTGCTAATTAACCAAGTGTGAAAAGTGAACTAAGTGCCAGAAATGGCTATATGGATCGCTGCTGTAGGGTCCTAGATATACAGGCCAATACCTGTTACGTCCAGGAAAAGCTGCTATTAGAGGATTAGTGAGAAGTTTGTCCCCCCTATATTGCTATTGATCATTTTGTATCCTGTGACCCTAACCCCTCTCTTGTTAAAGGTCTTCAGCAGTTAATACTAAAAAGACATCCCCTAGACTGAGCCTGTTGGTGTGTGTGGGACTGTGCTTGTGTGACTGCCAGCTTCTATACTACTTTGGGAGAACCTGTGTATTTCCATGGGCTCTTTCGGGATTAAGCACTTTAGTAGCTATAAATGGTTTCTCCTGGAAGGTGGAGGAGGTTAGAGAGGCTTTGTGCAGTGGCTGGTTAGGGGGTTGAGAATAAGGGCTGCACCTGTCTATGTACTTTGAGCACTTGCGTATGATCAACCAGACCTTGCTCCTGACAAGTCCAAGAAACCTATCTAGCCATATCCAATCATCCATTACCATTACCTAGTATAGTGTAGCTATAAATTGGTCCTCCTGGAAGGTAGAAGGGGTTAGTGGGACCAGCTACAAGGATAAGGAGCCATGTGGATAAGACATTTTAGAATCAGGAGTTAATGGGGCATGTAACTGAAGGGGAACTATAGGGGTTGATGATGCCGGAATAGAATTGGTGGTCAGGAACACTGTCTCTTGCACTGAAACCCAAAATGTGTCAAGCTTCGCCACTGACTGCAAGCACACAATGTTCCAGTAATTTTCCACTGTGAAAAAAAACACATTTCCGGGAAGATACATTTGCAGTAGACTGTAAGCATCCGATTAGCCATCCTGAGGAATTTACAGTCTCACTGCCTTACAGCATTGTATAAATGTATTGATTCACAGAATGCAGAGCATTTGTGAATATGTGGAAAAATCACCTCCGGCAGAGAGAACTAAGGAAAACCGATGTCTGAACTAATGGAATTTAACTGTAAGAAAAAGGATGGAATTAAAGATAAACAGGCCTGTCAGTTCATTATTTTTACTGAAAAAATAAGTGCTTGTAATATTATTCACCTTTTTTCAGTATAGAATAGCTTAGCTGTGGAAGCAAATATCTGGTGTTTTAAAAATTCATACCATTAAAAAGTAACTCCAGGCAACAAATAAAAGCAGTCAACTGATAACAGTATCTAGAAAACCCTTCCACTGCGCTAAATTTAAAGTCTGTTGTATCTGCCTTAAAGTGAGCCTGTGCTGTGCCTATCGCTGGCAAAGCAACACATTCACCATAATGGCGGGCCCCAAAAGAAGCACTAACTGTCCTTCCCTCTAAACCTTTGCAACCCTGTAAATTCAGAATTCAGTAATCCCCTCACAGGGTTGTTGAGCGGAATGTTCCTATGGGGCGCTCACCATGGACATAAATAAATATAGCAGTGCCACGTCCTAATATGTGTACACAAAAAGAAGGCTAGATAACATGGACTTCACTGGCACATAAACATAGGTAAACCATTAGAGTAAAATCATATATTTATTTAGGTATTCATTAAAAAGTATGTATAATTCATACTAACTCACAGGGTTATTACTGATCCAGAGCCCTCAAAGTCCCAAATCTGATACATCCTTGTGAGTGTTTTGTAATTTGTTTTGTAAAATTGTCTTAATAAACTAAATCAATTTAATCAACCTTAAAGTATATTTCCACTTTTGCAGTTAAATTTGAGAAAATCCCACTATATGTTTGTTGTGTGTTCCCATTTACACATGACTGCTGAGAAGCATAGGCTCATTCATAAGCAGCTAATAAACCAATACCTTGCCCCCCAAAAAGACACAGAAGCTGATTAAGTTGGAAATAGGGCAAGGCCACAGCTTTATTGAACCTTGCAAAAGTAACAACTTTCCAAATGTACCAAACAACAGTGCCAGTCACGGTTATACTGTGAGCACCCGACAATGCCAGTCACAGTTCTACCGTGAGCACCCATAAAACATAAACTTACATAGTCTAAGAGGCCTGTCCTTACCATCAGTGCCAGACAGACATTAGACTGACCCCAGAATTTAACTTGAGGTCATAGCCCATAAAGCAACATCAATTGCTGGCAAGGTCAAAACCGCCACACGCAAGTCAGTGTTACACTGACGAGCGCCCCATCGTAGCCAGCACCTTCTCGACACCAGATTGTAGGCCGAGATTACCATATTTAGAATAATCGTTTAAATGAACCCCATAAGGTCTCAATAAATACCCTTATCTCCACCAAGACCCCTGTGGCGAACAACAATGCCACCAATCCTGTGGACAATTTCTAAAAACCTAGGTATTCACTTTGCGGCGAAAAAGCTCCAAACAAGAACTAGAAACAAGAACAAAGTATGTGACAGGCCAAAACCAGAAAAAGGGGACAATGTTGGACCAAGCGATAGATTGGTAAAAGTGTCACAACATCGAGCAAAAACATGCTTAACTGGGGAGATTGAACCTACAGACCGGTAATGCCCACATTTGTTCCCTATACATGAATGATAAGAATGAAGGGACATAAAACCAATTGTCTCAGGTAATACCAGCAACCCAGGGAAGGCCATGAAAATTGCAACAACAAATTTTTCCAACTGCAAAGGAAAATTCTCCCAACAGTGTCAAAAACAGCTGAATCTCCTCAGAGCAGTTGGATGTGCCCCAGCGTAGCCTTTTCCTGGAGTTCAGGCTCCACCCAGTCTCCTCAGGTCTTTGTAGCCAATCCCAAGGGAGCTACTTAACTTCTCTTTTAGGTTCACACCCACAGCGATGCCATGCCTCCAGCAGTCAAGGCTCCCTTTCCCTAAAGGCGGTTCAAGGGGCCTTCAGCATGTCTTCTTTTTCTTACCTTCTCAGGAAGAGATGTCATGGATGACTGCAAAATTTTTTGAACACACCAGTAGTGCTCACTGCTCACAGCTCAGGTCGAAGCCACTGTACTAACAAGCTGATGTTAGTACAGCAATCTCCCCTGCTGTGGATGGCACCCCCCCACTAGTACACTGGTCAGCCGCTGGTTTTCTAGCATGCTTGTCTGACAGAACCCAGCCGAACAGACCGGCTGCCATACACATGGGCCAAATGTCAACCGGTTTTTATTAATTGGGCCGATGTCACCTGGCATTTGGCCCATGTATACTAGGCTTTAGAGTGAACTTGTCCCAAGTCTGTCCTCATTAACATACAATGCAAGAAGCCCAGCCTCTACACTTTTATCCCTTTGTTAGCACAGGCAGTGTTCAAATCTAGTTGCAATTGATAATGAACATCTGTCTGCCAAGTACGGACAGGGTAAATTATGGCAAACACAGCTGCCAATCCCCCTCATAAACAAGAACTTCCTTGCTGGATAATCTGTATCAGAGCATCCAAAAAAGGTAATCTGAATTTTTTTATATTTTTTAAGTTAGGCTAAGTAAATGAGGACATGTTACAGATAGAAAGTAGGTGTAATCCCAATTTGCTTTCAAAAGGGGAAATACACTTTAACCACATAACACCCAGCCTATAGACAAAAGACGGCCAGGTGCTGTTTTTTTTATCCTGAAAAGAGGTCAAGCATACTGTCACCAGTCAGTGTTCCTGATTACCACCATACCAGTTATATGATTATGCTGTATTGCACTGGTGACAGTATGTAAAAAAAATTGTGACTTTTTTTTTCTTTCATTAATTTTTATTGAAGTTTCAAATACAAAATACAAAAAACACAGTAGAACGATCAAACTGAACATGGTAAAACATACTGAGAATAGTGCAATGAAGAGAACTGACACTGGAAAGAGATAATGAGAATAAAGAAATGTCACTGGGAACAATGAGATCGGGCAGATGAACCACATCCGAATGGCTAGGGATGCGGAATCAACAAACATAATAGTAGTTCCCAAAGTAGGTTTAGGTAAGAACCAAACAATCGCAATGAAATGTAACCAATAAGATGAGACAGGGGTTACCTCTAGGAGGGAGAAGAGAAAAGGACACCATGCCCCCAGTGGGGTAGCGAAACATATGGGTCCAGTCAAGTCTCCCCCCGGAGACAGTCCCCAAGAGCGTGAGAGCGATCAGGAAGGGTAAGAAGAGGAAAGCGAGGAAGAGTAGACAGAGAAGGGGTATAAAGGGGGGGGGGGAGTTAAGGTGGCTCGAGATTTTAGTTAAGACAAAGAGAGCAAGACAGAAGGTAAATGACGGTCCGGTGTGCATTTCAAATGGAAACCTGCACATATTTAGCCCAGGGTTCCCAAACGGCCTCAAATTTAACCACATTGTCATTGATGATGCTAGAGAGCTTTTCTTGTGACATAATCCAGGAGATTTTTAGTTTGGTCTCCCTGATGGAAACCCTAGGTCTCTTCCATGCCTTGGCTATGGTGAGTTTGGCTCCCAACAGCATAAAATGTAAAAGCTTCTGAGCAGGCTTAGGAATTTTAGGATTTTTATCATTAAGCAGTGCTATTTGTGGAGAGTGACTTTTTTTTTTTTAATTTCTTAATTTTCCAAAAAATTTGGACAAAAAGTTACAACTTCAAAAAACTCGCCATGCCTCCTACTAAATACCTTGGGCTGTCTACTTTCCAAAAAGGGTAATTTTGGGAGTATTTGTACTGTCCTGGCATTTTAGGGCCGCAAGGAATGAGATGTCCATCAGTGCATCAGGATTGATTCATTTTCAGATACTTTATATACCATAGTTTGTGGGCTAAATTTATGAAGAACAATTACCGGTATTTATTTACAACATTTTATAACAGAAAGAAAGAAAAATGTGTTTTTTTTTTTTTTTTTTAATTTTCAGTCTTTTTTCATTTATTTAAAAATAAAAACTCAGTGATGAATAAATACCACCAAAAGAAAGTTCTATTTGTGTAAACAAAATGATAAAAATTTAGTTTGGGTACAGTGTTGCATGACCACGCAATGGTCATTCAAAGTGCGACAGAGCTGAAAAGTGAAGATTGGCCTGGGCAGGAAGGAGGTAAAAGTGTCTGGTATTGAAATGCTTAAATTGTAAACCATACATTTCTATCCTTTAACATCATTTTTAGTCATATGTTTATACTCAAGAAAGTCAACACATAACACAATACTGCATATTTTGATCAAAAACTGAATATTGTTCAGTCCACTATTGTCTATTTGATGTGACCCCAAATATTGAAGATTTTCTACATTGTAGGAACATTTAGAAAGTTTAAGTGCACCTAATCAGTACTCTGAAAATCTACCCTTTATCTTGAATTCCTCCTGAAAAATGGCAATGCATTTCTTGGGATGGGAATGTGCCGAGCACGCCTGTCCCTACAGTCTGCTCACTGTAGGATCGAAGGTATTGCTACCTCTGACTGCTAGTCTCAAGAGATTTAGAGTGAGATTTGGTGATGTCACTACTGTGTTGCTTTCTGTTCTCTTTGGGGGAAGTTCTGATTTGAGCAAACAAAGCCTGTCTCTACCAAAATGGTCTCCTCCACACAGAGACAGTGTAGAACAAGGCATGGCAAGTCAGCTTTGGCGAAAGGTCAGCTTCAGGGAGACCACAGGCAATACTGAGGGCCAGGGGAGGACTGGGCCAGGGGGAAGGGGGCAATTGCCCCCCAGGCCACTCTGATGCTCCGTAGCATCTGCTGCAGACATGCCCTAAGGATTCCTGCTGAAGAGAAGTAAAAAGCCCCCATGGCTGACCTACTGAGTGCGGGATGAAGACAAAGAAAGAGCGCAGACCTCCCCCCAGCATGGATGGTGTAAACTGTGTCTGAGCAGAGGCCGGTTCCATGCCGCTCTGGAGACTCTCCTCCCCCAGACAGCCTCGACCGAGCTGTCCCAGCTCCCCCCAACTGCCCCCAGCTGACCAGGTCTGGAACCCGGATTCGGCCGGTGTACCTGGAGCAGAGCTTCAGCCTGTAATGGGAGTCAGGAGGAGGCTGGGAAGAGGGAGAGTGGAAGGAGGCCAAGTCGCTGAACCATGGGCCCCTGGTTTGTAGTTGCCCCCTGGTCCGAAAGTTGCTAGTCTGCACTCTGCTCTAATTTTTTTAAACACTCCTTTCAGAGTTCAGTTCTTTTTTAGCCTGTAACCTACAAATCTTCCATAGACTTAACTCCTTGCCACCAGCCTCATGCACATATGTGGCCTGTCTGTGCCTGCTCCTAGGCACCAAGGGGCTGGATATTTGCGTGAATTGCTGCCTAAACAGCTGTGCTGAGAGCTGCATGCTCCCGACTAAGTTACCGACGCCTAACCCGAAAGCTCCCGATCGCTGCTTGCAATTGGGAGTTTTCAGGTCATGTGACCGCCATGACAGCCAATCATGGCAGTCAAATAGATTTCGTGCAGTTGGCTCACCAGCATGCACACCCGAATCTCGCACCTGTGCAGTAATGGCACTGCAAGGCATGCTTTGTTGTAATAAGGATGCTCGAAGAGTCCTGGCATCGATCCCAGGAGTCAACGGGCCGGGCTGATGATATGATCACCTAGCTGGCCATGACCGGAGGTTGCAGGGAACCCCATTAAATATAAGGTACTTTCTGCAGACATTTCACCATATCAATATTCAAACCTTAATTCCCTACTCATGCACATTACAATGTAGGTAGTTCTTAAAAATGACCTTTAAATCCACCACCAGAAATTATCAATACTAATCTGATTTTACAGGCACAAAGAAGAACACAGCATATACAATATTTTAAAAATTTGTATTACAAAATTGTTCATAAAAACAATCAGACCTTTAATAGGTCATATAAACAAGTGTTAACACATATTAATAAGCACAAAGACTCTGTCTATTTTTCTTTGATATGAAGGTGCCTGCCCAGGGAGTTTTCTGCATGCCAGCTATACGTGTATGCCTAAGGTGGACCAGTGAGGTTAAACTAATTATATATTATGTACTAATATCGATACACAAATCCTAATAGTCTCTGTTTTCTCTAGTTACCACTGCTATTCTCCATTAAGTCCTGAAGAAGCAGAAATGAGAAACGCGTTGACCTATGTAGACTCATTTCCACTTCATTTTTTTGGATTATTTATATATTTGGTTGGCATGTTACAAAGGTATATTACAACCGTAGTATGGTATTGTGATGATGAATGAGTTTCAGTGGTCTTTGTATCTATTAAACTCTTGGCGCAGAGCACACACAAACATGCGGCCTCTCGGCACGTGGGCTTCGGCGCTGAGCAGCCGCATATCTGCGTGCATTAGTGCAAACATATCTGTGCTGAGAGCTCACTACTTGCGATCAGGAGCCTTCCGAACATGTGACCGCCATGACAGCCCATCACGGCTGTCACATGACCATAAGCCTCGCCCACCATTCTAAAGTACTTAGAGGGCCAGCAGGCGCCTGTGCCAAGGGGTTATAATGTTTTTATAACATGTTGTAGGTCTGGGTGTTTCCATTAACAATTTTGTAACAGAAATTTGTTTACATTTATATAGTGCATTCTTCCTCGTAAAGTCCAAATAATATTGATATTTTTTTGTGGTGGATTTGAGTATATGGATATAGCATGGGAGTGGGTAGATAATAATATACTTCTATAAACGTATTGACTTAAACAGTCAATTTTTGCCTCCATTCCTTGTTTTAACACATAGGCATTCGATTAGTTGCTTGGGGTAACACTGACCATTTTTCTTATAGACACTTTCAATTATGAGCTGTAGTGTGCTTCTTTTGAAGGGAATAGTATAGTACTGCTTTTGTAACACTAATAATTGCTTTTGATGTGTTCAGGAATAAAAAAAATACCTATATTTGTAATGCTAAGACATTCGAAAAATCAATCATTTAAATACATATTTCCAGGCAGCAGTGGAACTCTGAGTCCTTCATTACGTATTTATGCATCTATTCCAGGGGTGAATTTACCATTGTACAGACTGTTCAGCTGCTCAAGGGCCCCCTGGGACTTAGGGACCAAAGTGCTGGAGATGCAGGTTGTATGAGAGTTGAGACCCCTACCCAGTCATGTAGATTTAGGCACTGCTTATGTCCAATATAGGTGAGTGCATTCTTCATGATGCCCTAGCTCTTCTTTTGGTTGGTTCTATAAGGCAGAGAGAACCTCCTAATTTTCTGCCTGGGACATAGATAATGCTTTTAGCAAAGTCTAAGTCTATCAGAGTCACGTTTAAACACACAACTGAATAGGTGAGTGGCTCATCCCTTATCTCCCTCATCTGTTCAGAAGTGAAGTTTCAATTACAAAGGAGACAAGTCTGAAAGAAAACAGTTTCTGCTCTGATCGTTCTTTAACAACTTTAGGACCGGGCCTTTTTGCTGACACTTAAAAAAAGTTAAAATATATTTTTTTTTTTGCTAGAAAATTACTTAGAACCTCCAAACATTATATATATTTTTTTTAGCAGAGACCCTAGAGAATAAAATGGAGATTGATGCAAATTTTTTTTTTACACCATATTCGTGCAGCGGTCTTACAAATGCAATTTTTTTGGAAAAAATGCACTTTTTAGAAATAAAAAAATAAGAAAAAACTTCCTTCTTTTCACCTTCTTTCTATTCTTACCACCTTTTACCTCTACGACTCCTTCTCCCTCTTTACTAACATCTAAATTATGCCATATTCTAACTATATTCCTAATTACCGACCTACTCCTTTATTAATAATATAATTTAATTCTACACTAATTTTCAAGTTTTGAATCTCCCAGGTTCACAAAGTAGAATATATATAATCCCAAGCCATGCCCATATATATTGGATGCTACGTTGGTAAATTTGACTAATTACTCTGGGTGGGATTAGACGGTATTTATGTTCTTTTACCTTCAAGTGTTGTTCATACTAAACGCTTAATTTAAATACTTGTGAACTTGACCTTGTTTATGTATTCCTTACGCACCTTCATTAATGTTTATCTAAGTTTCTTTATTGTATTCTTGTGTTTATTAATAAACTTTTATTGTGATAAAAAAAAAAGAAAACAGTAAAGTTAGCCCAATTTTTTTGTATAATGTGAAAGATGATGTTACGCTGAGTAGATAGATACCCAACATGTCCTGCTTCAAAATTGCGCACGCTCGTGGAATGACGACAAACATTGGTACTTAAAAATCCCCATAGGCGACATTTTAAAAATGTCTACAGGGTACCAGTTTGGAGTTACAGAGGAGGTCTAGGGCTCAAATTATTGCTCTTGCCCTAACCATTGCGGCAATGCCTCACATGTGTGGTTTGAACCATATACATACGTCGGAGTGACTTGTGTATGCATTTGCTTCTGCACGCGAGCTAACGGGGACGGTACGCTTTAATTTTTTTTTCCTATTTATTTTATCTTTTATTTTTTATTTTTACACTGTCCTTTTTAAAAAAAAAATGTATCACTTTTATTTCTATTACAAGCAGTAGTAAACATACCTTGTAATAGAAATAAGCAGTACAGGTCCTCTTTCAGCCCCGGTTCACATTTGTGCGTGTGCGGGGTTCGCATGTAATGTCGGAGCGCACTGCTCCGACATTACATGCGATCAGCTGTGCGGTGCGAGTTTAGCCATGCAGTTTGTATGGCTAAATTCGCATCGCACCCGCAGCAAACACGCACAGGAGGCATTTTTGTAGCCGCATCAGGATCGGATCGCACAGCGGTTCACACTTGTGCGATCCGATCCTGTGCGAACTGCACGATCGCACTGCGATATGCGATCAAACTGGGGGTGTTGTTAAGATTACATTGACACCCCCAGCGTATCGCATATGGCAGTGTGAACTGCCGGGGGTGCGTGTGCGATGCGGGAACAGGCTGCAAATTCGCAGCCTTCCCGCATCGCATAAGTGTGAACCGGGGCTAATATGAGATCTGGGGTCAAAAAGACACATCTACTCTAAAAAAGGAAAAAAAAAGTCATTTTTTTTCATGATGAAAAAAATGGGCTCTTTAAATTTCTGTTGCTAGGAAGCGACAGATGACGTCGCTCTGGTCCTCCAAGGCCATAGAGTCGAGTGAGGTTCATCTCCCATCACCCATAAAGGTGATCCCGTGGCGAATCCGCCACTAAGACCACCCTTATGTTAAAGCGGACCGCCCTCCGTTTAAAAAAATACCAGGGTTGTGGCAGCTATCTGCTGTCATAACCCGGGAATTTAACGTCAAATTACCAGCATAAATACATGGTGGGCGGTCCGTAAGAGGTTAAAAAACTCTTAGGGCTCTTTCACACGGGCGTTCCTTTTTTTTTGCCCGATCAGGTCCTTTTTTTTTTTTTTTTTTGTAACGGACACGGATGACACTTGTGTCATCCGGTCCGTATGTCCGTTTTTCATCCCATCCGTTTGCGAATGAAAAACAGACATAATGTATCTCTATGTAAATACGGATGTCTGCGGATGACACCACTGACATCCATTTTTGCTTCCGTTCCGTTTTTTGAAAGGAAGAAAAAATAGGGTTCTCCTCCGTTCAAAAAAACTGAACTGAACTGAACTGACAAAAAACGGATGTCAGAGGATGATCATCCGATGACATCCGTATTTACATAGAGATACATTATGTCCGTTTTTCATCCGCAAACGGATGGGATGAAAAACGGACATGCGGAACGCCCGCGTGAAAGAGCCCTTTTTCTTTTTTTGAATAGCATATAGAAAAAATAAAATCCCTGTCAAGTTTTTATAGCTGCCTATGCCTGGGTAGCTTCATCTTCTCTTTTTCTCCAATTAAAGGGGTAGTAAACATAAAAAAATAAAAACAAAGCCCCAGAGGCATTCTGTCACCATTGCAGAGGCTTCCATCTTCACCCGGTCTTCCTCCGAGGTTCGTGGCACACAAATCTGAAGGAACGGCACGGGTATGCTGTGCACTTTTAGGAGATATTCTTTTACCTACAGGTAAGCTTTATTATAAGCTTACCTGTAGGTAAATATGACATACCGGAGTTTACTACCACTATAACCACATATCACTGGAAAATGCTCAATCTAAGAGCTTGGATAATCTTCTCGTAACTTTTCTGCACATTTCTTTCTCTGGTTTTGCTATCTTGTGCACTTTCTTGTTATAGTTCCCTCTCTTTGTCCGGTTCAGACCCTTCTGCAGCTGCACTACTTTTGCTCCTTTCCCTTTTGGTTTTGTATTCAATTGGGTTTTTCCACTTCACCATTTATGTTCCTCCACACTTTCTTAAGCATCTACCTACTTACTTTTATACCCTTTTACTTTATTTCCCCTCACAAGCATCCTTACTGACTTTTTCACCTTTTTTAACTGTACCATGCTAGTACCACCATATACTCTCAGTTTATATATAATATATATACATATATATCTAACACACATTTTTACTCTACTACCTCATACCTCTTATGTTGCTACTATCCTTACTCCATGGACTTCAATCCACTCTCCTCCCGGTGTGTGACGTGGTCTATCTTATCCGCTACCCTGTGCATCCTCTTCTTGCCTCCAGTGCCAGTTGCAGCCAATGTCATAATGTAAGTTTGGGGAATTTGGGGACCTTTTTTTCCCTTTCCCCTCCCCTTCCCAGTTGTTATCAGTCACCATTACTGTTACTTCATTTTTTATTTATATTTTTTATAGACCCATACTTTATATCTTCTCTTGATGAAGTGGCACGTATAGTCCATGAAACGTGTCGAGTCTGCTGATATAATGATCATACTGAACTACTTTTTACACCTTGATATTTTTGTCCTGCTGGCTTATATGAATCTGGATTTGGGGACCACCTACCCATTTTGCTATTATCTCATCTTTATACAAATTACATGTCATGTTTGTACATCTGTATGTATCAATAAATGTTATTTCTGTCCTGCCAAATTTTGTCATGTCCCTCATTTAAAGTCCCAACCCCTTTTTTTTTTATTTCAATTGAATAGGGATGGAGGTGCATGACAGTCCCACTGTGCGCCTCATCTAAAGTCCCATACCTTCCCCCCTCTTTGCAAAATCTTAGAGCTGTCCCCAGAACACGAGGGCTTAAAGTGTTACCAAACCCACAACAGTAAAAATCAGTCTGTATATGCTGTAAAGCATGCATGTTATACTCACTGGTCAACCTAAGGGGTTAATACTCTGTATTGTGTAAAAAAAGCTGTTTGATACTGTCTTCTCTGATCCCCCTTTTCTTCCACTGTCCCCAATCTGTCTGCTGATAGAACAGCACCTTGGGGGCAAGCTGCACATGCTCAGTTTGGTGTGCTATGCTAGAGAGTTTTTCTTTCTTCTGCATGTGATCAGCACAGGGCCAATCCACACTGTCCAAACAGAGGGTCAGGGCCTGTAGCCTCATAGGACAGTCAGAGCAGAATGAAAACTCCTCCTACAAGCTTTAACCAGAAACTGATAGAAGTCAGAAGACTGCTATATACTGCTGATGAGAAAAGGTATTTAGCAGTTTATAATATTTGCATTTCCATGTTCTGTGTACTGTGGGAGACCAGATATAGTGAATGCAGGGTCCTGGGTTTAGTAACACTTTAATTTCCACTGGGAAAATAAAATCTTCCAGTTCCAACTATTGAAGAAAGTGAAGGGATATCTCTCCAATGGGACACTGGCAGCAAAAAATAAACCAACAGGGGTTTTAATACTTTTCTACTCTGTACAAAACTAGTTTAAGGTTTCGCTACAGTTACAAACATTAAATGTGCTTGACATGAATGTTTATTTGAAAAAAGATGTATATATAACATTTAAAGCAGGGCTAAACTCAATCAACATTACCTATTTTTAATCTTTATTTTGCTGGCATTAGTAAATAGATAGGAAGGTATATAAAATTTACTTACTTTAAACTTTTTTTTTAATTTCTTCAGTTGCTTCCTGGTTTCTGGCCTAGGCCAAAATGATGTCATACATCCCAGGAGTTTTCATGGGTATTATATTCTTTCATCTGGAGGAGGGGAGGAGGGGCTTTCTCAGCTAAGTCCACCTTCCTGCCTGCATGCCTGTGCTAAGGGCAGATGGGTTCCAGAAAGTAAATGCTACATGAACCATCTGACCTTACTTAAGTTGGCTGTGGCTAACAATGCTAGGGGGCTGTTGTTCAAAGTAATTTCTTAACAAAAAAGCATGGAGACAGGGAGGGGGGGGGGGGGTTGCGTTTGCTTTGAATATTAAAAATGAATTAAATAGCGTTTTCAGTTTGTGGTGCTCAGGTACAGTTATGTTCCACTTCAAAAACCAATCGAAAACTTAAAAATATGTAGCACTGCCCCCCCCCCCGCAGGGACTGCTGAATATTAACTCTGCGGGCTCCCCTGGTTACCAACACACGGTTATAAGCAAATACAGTTCCTACATTCCTCTTGGCTCTAACAGTCCAGGGGTATTGTTTTTTTTTTGTTGTTTATTTTGTAATAGGGATAGGAGAAGGGAATAGTGGGATACTCCAATTTAACTATTCACAATATCTGAGGACTTCTATCTTCACAACTCTGCTAGTAGATATGGAACAGCCAGGCTGGTTATTCATCCTGCCAATTTAGATGAATGGGGTTAAGTCTCTTGCTTTCTTTATCCTCTCTCACAAGATGACTTGGTGAACAGTTCCTTTTCTTCAGGATACGCTCCCTAGCACTCTCTGCTGACACCCGCCCACTGACTATCCTATGAGCAGGGGTGGCCCCTCTCAGGTCAGGCCCCTTGACACGAGTTTCTGTGCTCACTATACTGCAGAAACAGGATCTCCAGTGTCTCCCCTCTCAGTCAGCTTCCCTGGACCTCTGAGTTCGGCTCCTGTCAACCACTTCTCCGGTCCTCAGAACAACCTCCTGAGACCACATGGCACCTCTACAGAGGAGGAGGCAGCCGCCCCCTCCATCCGGGACTCCGCTCTCCAACTAAAGACCCCAAACACATGTGCTCCTGGCTTTTATACAGTATCCCAGAATGCACCAGGGTGACCTGCCCTCTGCCAATCATCAGGACTGTATCAAAAGCTTATGCATCCATTCGTCAGGTTTCCTCCCACTGTCAAACATGCCTCCCTATTGGACCAGCGTGAAACACTCTCTAGACTGAATTAACCACTTTACCACTAGAGGATTTTGCTGTCTTACGTCTGAGCTACTTTTTGCGATTCGGCACTGTGCAACTTTAACTGACAATTGCGCTGTCGTGCAACGCCATACACAAACAAAAGTTACGTCCTTTTTTCCCCACAAACAGAGCTTTCTTTTGGTGGTATTTTATCACCTGTGCGATTTTTACTTTTTGCGCTATAGACAAAAAAAGAGCGTAAATTTTGAAAAAATAACAATATTTCTCACATTTTTTTTACATGAAATTCCCCCCCCAAAAAAATGTAAAAATCTAATTTTTTTAAAATTTTTGGCCAATTTGTTTTCTGCTACCTATGTTTGGTAAAAAAAAAATCACAATAAGCGTATTTTGATTAGTTTGCGCAAAAGTTATTGCGTTTACTAACTAAGGGAAAGATTTCTGTCATTTTTGGTGTTTTTTTTTTAACGAGTAATGGTGGCGATCTGCGATTTTTTTTGCGGGACTGCTACATTGCAGCAGACAGATCGGACCCCTGACTGACATTTTTGACACTTTTGGGGGTACCAGTGACATTACTGCAGTAATCAGTGCTATATATATGCACTGTTACTGTAAAAATGACACTGGCAGGGAAGGGGTTAATTTTATTGGAGAGGGAGGGGTTAATGTATAGGATAAAATAGTATAAAATAGTGTAGCGCAGTCCATGTATAAACTCAATTGGTAATAAATAAATTAAAACCAAACAATTAATAAAATGGCATTAAGATGAATAAAGGAGAAAGTTCATATGGTGATGTAAAAGATGATAAGATGATAAAAGAGACACAGTCCACTGGTGATCCGGTGAAAAAAATAGCAGCAAGAGTGACTTCTGTGCTCATAAAATTCCCATCACCTGGCACTATCTGCCTCTCACCTCCACAACTCGACCCCAGAGGGTCAAACAGCATGAACAATCACCACGATATTCAGCCAATGATAATCAAATGGAAAACAGGACCACAGCCTCCAGCATAAAACCGCCTAGAAATCGATTATGGCAGAGGATACAGCTTCCCAGATCGTGCTCAAACATAAGGAGAAAAAGAACAGATCTAGTGCTCTCTGTTGCGGTTTAAACGATTTATTGCTCAAATAAAAGTATTGCACTTACATTATATTGCACAAAAACGAGCATGTAATGCAGAGCCTGCAGCGTGCTGGATGGTGCCTGATTTCCGGGTAGTTAGACAGCCTTCGGACCGTGTGACCAATCCCCCGTACGCGTTACGTCATATGGGCGTAGACTTCTTCAGCGGGGATGCTGATAGGTCAATGGTCCGGCTCTTTATACTGTCCTTGGGCGGTGCCTATTGCGTCATGTCCGGCGTTTCACCGTCGCCACGGAGATCAAACGTCTCTCAGGACAGGAAGCAGATGGGCGGGCCCCGATCGTGTTGTTTACTATATAGATCTCCATGGGGACATTGCCATATCTCCCACAGCCAGCACGATCTTTATAAGACTAATTAAATTCCTTATGTTTAGCAAATACTTATGTGGTATTGTCTTGGGTGTTTAATCCTAAAGGACAATTATTAATCATTTACTGATTATTTATGATATGATCAAACGGACCTGGCGGCTGTACCTGACATCAGACACCGGATGGCAGCATTCTGCTCACTCCATAGAAAACAATGCAAAATAACAATACATTACATACAGATTAGATAAAAACATTTGCACATTACTACAAATATATTTACACATACATAAAACCTGATTATTGTCTAAAATAAAAAGTAAATAAAAAGGTATAAAATTGATAGAGTAAAAAATGACCATAAAAACTTAACTATCTGAAATAAAACAATTAAGATCAAAGTCAACATTCAAACCCAGGGGTGTTAAAACTTTAGCCTCGTAGATCCAAAAGGATTCACGACGGCTGAGTTGTCTAATAAAGTTGCCACCCCTCCAATGGTAGCTAACTTTCTCGATCCCCCAAAATTTTAAAGTGCTAGGATTTTTGTGATGGCAGTTTTTAAAATGTCTCGATACACTGTGGGTGGTAAGTCCTTTACGTATATTATTAACGTGTTCCCCAACACGTACATGTAAAGCTCTTGACGTGCGGCCAATGTACTGTAACCCACAGTCACATTCTAACATGTAAACCACTCCCTGTGTGGCACATGTTATCAGATTTTTTATTCTATAACTTTTTTGTGTGACCGTGGAGATGAACTCCTTACGTTTCTTGATGTTCTTCCTACAGCTTTTACAAGTGGCGCACTTTCCACACGCATAAAAACCTGCCAGGAAAGGAAAGATACCATTGTTCTTGACCTGGGGGGGATTAACCACCCCAGGAGCTACCTTATCTCTAAGGGAGGGGGCTTTTCTGTAAACAAATTTCGGCTGTTCTGATAAGACAGGCCCCAAAATCCTGTCTTCTTTCAGAATAGCCCAATGTTTACGTACAATTCTCTCAACTTTTTTATGTTGAATATTGAAGTCCAGAACTAGTCGGAACTGTGTGTTTATTTCCCTGGGCCTAGAATTTTCCAAGAGGCGTTCACGATCAGTATTTTTAACCCATTCAAGTTCTTTAGATATATCCTTTTTGTCATATCCCTTCTCTAAAAACCTACCTGTTAAGGTATTTGACTGTGCAATGAAGTCCTCCTCCGTGGTGCAATTACGCCTTAGGCGTGTGAATTGCCCACGGGGGATATTGCACAGCCACTGTTTGTGGTGGCAACTATTAAGAGGGATAAAAGAATTTCTATCTGTGGGTTTAAAATAATTACGAGTTTTAAAAACACCATCAGCTTTAAAAATCTCCAAGTCTAAAAATACAATATTTTCAAGTTGTAAATTCCACGTAAGGACAATGTTCTTCTCATTGCTATTTAATCTGTCCATGAAGGCTTCCAAGCTTGCCATGTCTCCCTGCCATATCATGAACAAATCGTCGATATAACGACGATAGCAAATGAGTTGAGGGGGCAAGTTTTCAAAAACCACTTCTTCCTCCCAGTGGGCCATGAATAGATTGGCCACACTGGGAGCAAACTTGGCCCCCATCGCAACTCCCTTGATCTGTAGATAAAAACTATGATTATACCAAAAGTAGTTTTTATTGAGACAAAACTTAAGGCTCCTCTGAATGAACCTGATCTGTTTTCTGGGTAACTGCGATTGTAATAACCCCCATTTTACCGCACTAAGTGCGTCGGAATGATCAATAATGGTGTATAATGATCCAACGTCCGCTGTAATCATTATGCATTCAGAGGAGCTTGGTAACGTTTTTAATATTTGAATAATATGTTTCGTGTCTTTGAGGAAAGATTTCGTTTTCTGAACTACTGGCTGGAGAAAAAAGTCTATGTATTGTCCCAACCTGGCCGTAATGGAATCAATTCCATTGACTATGGGACGGCCAGGTGGGTTCTCCAGTTGTTTGTGTATTTTAGGCAAGAAATATATTATAGGCCTCCTACAAAACAAGGGATCTAGATACAGAGCTTCCTTGTGGGTAAGTACCTCACTATGTTCCCCCCTTGTAATTAGACTATGTAATTCCTCTTTATATTCTAACATGGGGTCCTTTGATAAAATTTGGTAGGTGGAGCGGTCATTCAAAAGTCTCAGCATCTCGTTTTCATAGTAACTGTTGCTAAGGACCACTAAGCCTCCTCCCTTATCCGCTGGTCGTATAACGATATCATTTCTGTTTTCCAGAGAAGCAATACCTTTTTTGATACATATTGGGTCATATGCTTTTTTATATTTTAATTTTTCAAGATCGCTGCAGACCATGTGCTTGAACACATCAAGGTGCTTAGTGTCTTGACCAGATGGATTGAAGGTGGATTTATTTCTCAGGGTTGAGTGTTGGAATGTAGAGGAGGCTGAGTTACGGGTAACAGGGTTGGATAAGAAGTACTTTTTAATACTCAACTGTCTCGTGAACCTCTGTATATTAACGTAAGTTTGAAATTTATTTAAGTTCCTGATAGGAGCAAATTTTAATCCCTTATCAAAGACTTTCATTTCATCATCCGTAAGAGGAACTCCACTCAAGTTATAAATACCCGTACCTATCTGGGCCTCTGCCTTTTTGGCTCGTCTTCCTCCTCTGCATCCTCTCTGCTTTTTCTTTTTCCCACACTCTGATTGTTGTTGTTTGGTTGGTATTGGTTCCCTCTCCAATTCTGGATTGGGGTTTCTGGGGATGGGGACTGAAATTGGGTGTGCGGTCCCCTCCAGGGGGACCTCCCCTCCTCTAAAAAATAGTAGTTTTGTTGATCGTTCTCTTCAGTATGGCGGAGAGGGGTGAATCTATTTTGAGTCACTATATCTGAGTGAGATCTATACTGGGCATTATTTCCTTGTTGAAATCTGCCTCTACCTCTCCCCCTCCCCCTTCCTCTGCCTCTGCCCTTTCCTCTACTTTTGACAACCTGCCAACCATCTCCTCCGTTATTAATGGGTCTTTGAGGATGATTAAAACTAGGGGGAGGCGGGTTAGAAGAATTCTTTCTGCCTCTTCCACCCCTTCTGTCATAATTTCCCCAATTTCTGGGAGTATGTTGTCCCTGGGAGGTTGTTAGAGGGGCATAATAAGTTTTCTTTTTTGGGATCGCCCCACTGTTAATATTCGGTTGGGAAGGATCACTAGTTTCCATTTCTGGAGATTCTTGGTTGATCTGAAATGATTGTTGCCACTTATATATATCATTTTCATTAAAGTCCGCCAAGTCTCGCTGGAATTTACCTCTCTTTTTTTCTTGTATTTCCTTATCCCATTTTTCCATTTTTAACTTCAGGTCATTAGTTAACTTTGTTAAGTCCGGATGGTCTTTGACCAATTCGACTTTATCCTTGATGTCTTTAATTTGGGTTTCTAATATGGTCATTTTTTTCTTTTTACGATTTAATAAAAATACCAAGAGCTCTAAACCTTTATTGGTAAAGAAGTCCTCCCAATCTTTTAAGGATTCACTGTCCAATAATCCGTCGTTGGGAGGGACATCCCATCTTAAACGACGCGGGATTAGTTTGGCAGAGATATAGTGCTCATATGACACTATGTCCCACCACACTTTAATTTTCTTCTCGAACAAAAAACCCAGTTTCTTAAACAAATATGCAAGATCTCCAGGATCTTTTGGTGTTAAGGGTTTGTTCGAGAAGACCTCATTAACCTTAATTTCTTCTCTTTTTCTTATGGAGGAAGACCTCCATATTCTGCATAGTCAATGGAATTGATTCCATTACGGCCAGGTTGGGACAATACATAGACTTTTTTCTCCAGCCAGTAGTTCAGAAAACGAAATCTTTCCTCAAAGACACGAAACATATTATTCAAATATTAAAAACGTTACCAAGCTCCTCTGAATGCATAATGATTACAGCGGACGTTGGATCATTATACACCATTATTGATCATTCCGACGCACTTAGTGCGGTAAAATGGGGGTTATTACAATCGCAGTTACCCAGAAAACAGATCAGGTTCATTCAGAGGAGCCTTAAGTTTTGTCTCAATAAAAACTACTTTTGGTATAATCATAGTTTTTATCTACAGATCAAGGGAGTTGCGATGGGGGCCAAGTTTGCTCCCAGTGTGGCCAATCTATTCATGGCCCACTGGGAGGAAGAAGTGGTTTTTGAAAACTTGCCCCCTCAACTCATTTGCTATCGTCGTTATATCGACGATTTGTTCATGATATGGCAGGGAGACATGGCAAGCTTGGAAGCCTTCATGGACAGATTAAATAGCAATGAGAAGAACATTGTCCTTACGTGGAATTTACAACTTGAAAATATTGTATTTTTAGACTTGGAGATTTTTAAAGCTGATGGTGTTTTTAAAACTCGTAATTATTTTAAACCCACAGATAGAAATTCTTTTATCCCTCTTAATAGTTGCCACCACAAACAGTGGCTGTGCAATATCCCCCGTGGGCAATTCACACGCCTAAGGCGTAATTGCACCACGGAGGAGGACTTCATTGCACAGTCAAATACCTTAACAGGTAGGTTTTTAGAGAAGGGATATGACAAAAAGGATATATCTAAAGAACTTGAATGGGTTAAAAATACTGATCGTGAACGCCTCTTGGAAAATTCTAGGCCCAGGGAAATAAACACACAGTTCCGACTAGTTCTGGACTTCAATATTCAACATAAAAAAGTTGAGAGAATTGTACGTAAACATTGGGCTATTCTGAAAGAAGACAGGATTTTGGGGCCTGTCTTATCAGAACAGCCGAAATTTGTTTACAGAAAAGCCCCCTCCCTTAGAGATAAGGTAGCTCCTGGGGTGGTTAATCCCCCCCAGGTCAAGAACAATGGTATCTTTCCTTTCCTGGCAGGTTTTTATGCGTGTGGAAAGTGCGCCACTTGTAAAAGCTGTAGGAAGAACATCAAGAAACGTAAGGAGTTCATCTCCACGGTCACACAAAAAAGTTATAGAATAAAAAATCTGATAACATGTGCCACACAGGGAGTGGTTTACATGTTAGAATGTGACTGTGGGTTACAGTACATTGGCCGCACGTCAAGAGCTTTACATGTACGTGTTGGGGAACACGTTAATAATATACGTAAAGGACTTACCACCCACAGTGTATCGAGACATTTTAAAAACTGCCATCACAAAAATCCTAGCACTTTAAAATTTTGGGGGATCGAGAAAGTTAGCTACCATTGGAGGGGTGGCAACTTTATTAGACAACTCAGCCGTCGTGAATCCTTTTGGATCTACGAGGCTAAAGTTTTAACACCCCTGGGTTTGAATGTTGACTTTGATCTTAATTGTTTTATTTCAGATAGTTAAGTTTTTATGGTCATTTTTTACTCTATCAATTTTATACCTTTTTATTTACTTTTTATTTTAGACAATAATCAGGTTTTATGTATGTGTAAATATATTTGTAGTAATGTGCAAATGTTTTTATCTAATCTGTATGTAATGTATTGTTATTTTGCATTGTTTTCTATGGAGTGAGCAGAATGCTGCCATCCGGTGTCTGATGTCAGGTACAGCCGCCAGGTCCGTTTGATCATATCATAAATAATCAGTAAATGATTAATAATTGTCCTTTAGGATTAAACACCCAAGACAATACCACATAAGTATTTGCTAAACATAAGGAATTTAATTAGTCTTATAAAGATCGTGCTGGCTGTGGGAGATATGGCAATGTCCCCATGGAGATCTATATAGTAAACAACACGATCGGGGCCCGCCCATCTGCTTCCTGTCCTGAGAGACGTTTGATCTCCGTGGCGACGGTGAAACGCCGGACATGACGCAATAGGCACCGCCCAAGGACAGTATAAAGAGCCGGACCATTGACCTATCAGCATCCCCGCTGAAGAAGTCTACGCCCATATGACGTAACGCGTACGGGGGATTGGTCACACGGTCCGAAGGCTGTCTAACTACCCGGAAATCAGGCACCATCCAGCACGCTGCAGGCTCTGCATTACATGCTCGTTTTTGTGCAATATAATGTAAGTGCAATACTTTTATTTGAGCAATAAATCGTTTAAACCGCAACAGAGAGCACTAGATCTGTTCTTTTTCTCCTTATGTTTGAGCACGATCTGGGAAGCTGTATCCTCTGCCATAATCGATTTCTAGGCGGTTTTATGCTGGAGGCTGTGGTCCTGTTTTCCATTTGATTATCATTGGCTGAATATCGTGGTGATTGTTCATGCTGTTTGACCCTCTGGGGTCGAGTTGTGGAGGTGAGAGGCAGATAGTGCCAGGTGATGGGAATTTTATGAGCACAGAAGTCACTCTTGCTGCTATTTTTTTCACCGGATCACCAGTGGACTGTGTCTCTTTTATCATCTTATCATCTTTTACATCACCATATGAACTTTCTCCTTTATTCATCTTAATGCCATTTTATTAATTGTTTGGTTTTAATTTATTTATTACCAATTGAGTTTATACATACATAGACTGCGCTACACTATTTTATACTATATTACTGTGAAGGTGTTGGATTACCCTTTTAGTGTTAGCTGCTGGTCCTTGATAATTTTATTCAGCGCTGAATCTTTTACAATAATTTTTTATAGGGGTTAATGTATGCCTGGTGCTTACTGACGTGTGTGGGGGGAGAGGTGACTGTGTGACACAAGGACAGATCCAGGGTTCAGCTATGCTGAACCCTGCAATCTGACCCTGCCTGTCACTTAGGAGATCCGCCCGCTTGTGTTTACACAAGCAGGCGGATCTCCACACTCGATTCCCCGATGATCGGGGAAGAGCAGCGGCGATCGCCGCTGCTCCTCCCCTGGCCCGACTCCCGCTGTGACTGAACACAGCGGGAGCGAGCCTCCGGCGGCACGCGCGCACCGCCGAGAAAGGGGAGTGTCTGGCGGCGTAGGTCTACGTCGCCAGACGATAACCAACCACTTTGCCGCAGTAGTGCTCGAGTGAACAGACGGCAAGTGGTTAATCTCATACTGAGCACAATGAGCAGACCTCACTAACAGATCCTGCTCTCTGGTAGGTAGAGAACAATATAGATTTACCTGCAGCCCCTCTGGTAAGCAGACAGAGCTCAAAACTATACTCTCTCACTATCACTTACCTAGGAGGGTGCTACAAATAAAATTATAGCCTTACAATAATATGTATTTTATGGTAAGATAAACTCTATTTGCAGTTCAAAAATGAATTATTTTAGACATACATGAACATGTTTTAATGCAATTTGTAGAGGAGGGTTTTCAGATAACATCCAGAAAACATCTTAAAATAGATCCATGGGTGTTTCGTCAGAAAAAAATGACAATATGAACTATTTTAAAATTCGACCTGCAGAAATGTAAAAAAAACATATGCACTCCCATCTGGTGCTGCTGCTTTAATAACACACAAATTAACTGTGGTTTACCATAAAATCGAATGTATATTGATTTATATTAGTTCTGAGCAAATGTGTATACACAGCTAAATGAGCAATTTATTAGATGGTATGTTTATATCACCATTTACCCTTCAGCCAAATCCATTTGGATGTTCTTATGGTATTTGGAAACAAGCATTGGGAAGCAGTACATACTCTGCCGCTGATAGCAGGTTCTTATCCCAAACAGCATCAGGAGTTTTATTCAGCAGCAACGCGGGGGAACGCACCTTAAGCACTGAATGTATATAAAATGAGTGCTGGCTGTGCTGGAGGGTCTATTGATGCTGGCTGCTTGGGGATCTGTTGCTGCTGGGGGTCAATTTTTTATGAGAGAGACTGTTGAGGGAGGGGGTCTATTGTTGCTGGCTACTGGGAGAGTTTTTGTTGCTAGGGTGGATCTATTGTAGCTGGGGGGGGTATTGTTGCTGGGGGGGTCTATTGTTCCTGGGGGTGCTATAGTTGCTAGGAGGTAACTATTGTTGCTAGGGATATCTATTTTGGCTGGGGGGCTCTATTGTTGCTGGCTTCAGGTGATCTATTTTACTGCCTTTCATTTGCAAATTACATACAAACGACTTAGCACCAATACAATAAAATTTGGTTCTGTATTCTCTAAAAGGGGTGGTACTTGGAGGTGGGTAGGGGGTGGAACTTGGAGGTGGGTAGGGGGTGGAACTGAGGGATGGTGCTTGGAGGTGGGTAGGGGGTGGAACTGAGGGATGGTGCTTGAAGGGTGGGTAAGGGGTGGAACTGAGGGATGGTGCTTGGAGGTGGGTAGGGGGTGGAACTGAGGGATGGTGCTTGGAGGTGGGTAGGGGGTGGAACTGAGGGATGGTGCTTGGAGGTGGGTAGGGGGTGAAATTGAGGGATGGTGGTTGGAGGTGGGTAGGGGGTGGAACTGAGGGATGGTGCTTGGAGGTGGTTAGGGGGTGGAACTGAAGGATGTTGCTTGGAGGTGGGTAGGGGGTGGAACTGAGGGATGGTGCTTGGAGGTGGGTAGGGGGTGGAACTGAGGGATGGTGTTTGGAGGTGGGTAGGGGGTGGAACTGAGGGATGGTGCTTGGAGGTGGGTAAGGAGTGGAATTGAGGGATGGTGCTTGGAGGTGGGTAAGGGGTGGAATTGAGGGTTGGTGCTTGGAGGTGGGTAGGGGGTGGAACTGAAGGATGTTGCTTGTAGGTGGGTAGGGGGTTGAACTGAGGGATGGTGCTTTGAGGTGGGTAGGGGGGTGAACTGAGGGATGGTGTTTGGAGGTGGCTAGGGGGTGGAACTGAGGGATGGTGCTTGGAGGTGGGTAAGGAGTGGAATTGAGGGATGGTGCTTGGAGGTGGGTAGGGGGTGAAACTGATGGATGGTGCTTGGAGGTGGGTAGGGGGTGGAACTGAGGGATGGTGCTTGGAGGTGGGTAGGGGGTGGAACTGAGGGATGGTGCTTGAAGGGTGGGTAAGGGGTGGAACTGAGGGATGGTGCTTGGAGGTGGGTAGGGGGTGGAACTGAGGGATGGTGCTTGGAGGTGGGTAGGGGGTGAAATTGAGGGATGGTGGTTGGAGGTGGGTAGGGGGTGGAACTGAGGGATGGTGCTTGGAGGTGGTTAGGGGGTGGAACTGAAGGATGTTGCTTGGAGGTGGGTAGGGGGTGGAACTGAGGGATGGTGCTTGGAGGTGGGTAGGGGGTGGAACTGAGGGATGGTGTTTGGAGGTGGGTAGGGGGTGGAACTGAGGGATGGTGCTTGGAGGTGGGTAAGGAGTGGAATTGAGGGATGGTGCTTGGAGGTGGGTAAGGGGTGGAATTGAGGGTTGGTGCTTGGAGGTGGGTAGGGGGTGGAACTGAAGGATGTTGCTTGTAGGTGGGTAGGGGGTTGAACTGAGGGATGGTGCTTGGAGGTGGGTAGGGGGGTGAACTGAGGGATGGTGTTTGGAGGTGGCTAGGGGGTGGAACTGAGGGATGGTGCTTGGAGGTGGGTAAGGAGTGGAATTGAGGGATGGTGCTTGGAGGTGGGTAGGGGGTGAAACTGATGGATGGTGCTTGGAGGTGGGTAGGGGGTGGAACTGAAGGATGGTGCTTGGAGGTAGGTAGGGGTGGAACTGAGGGATAGTGTTTGGAGGTGGGTAGGGGGTGGAATTGAGGGATGGTGCTTGGAGGTGGGTAGAGTTGGAACTGAGGGATGGTGCTTGGAGGTGGGTAGGGGGTGGAACTGAGGGATGGTGCTTGGAGGTGGGTAGGGGGCGGAACTGAGGGATGATGCTTGGAGGTGGGTAGGGGGTGGAATTGAGGGATGGTGCTTGGAGGTGGGTAGAGTTGGAACTGAAGGATGGTGCTTGGAGGTGGGTAGGGGGTGGAACTGAGGGATGATGCTTGGAGGTGGGTAGGGGGTGGAACTGAGGGATGATGCTTGGAGGTGGGTAGGGGGTGGAACTGAGGGATGGTGCTTGGAGGTGGGTAGGGGGTGGAACTGAAGGATGGTGCTTGGAGGTAGGTAGGGGTGGAACTGAGGGATAGTGTTTGGAGGTGGGTAGGGGGTGGAATTGAGGGATGGTGCTTGGAGGTGGGTAGGGGGTGGAACTGAGGGATGGTGCTTGAAGGGTGGGTAAGGGGTGGAACTGAGGGATGGTGCTTGGAGGTGGGTAGGGGATGGAACTGAGGGATGGTGCTTGGAGGTGGGTAGGGGGTGGAACTGAGGGATGGTGCTTGGAGGTGGGTAGGGGGTGGAATTGAGGGATGGTGCTTGGAGGTGGGTAGAGTTGGAACTGAGGGATGGTGCTTGGAGGTGGGTAGGGGGTGGAACTGAGGGATGATGCTTGGAGGTGGGTAGGGGGTGGAACTGAGGGATGATGCTTGGAGGTGGGTAGGGGGTGGAACTGAGGGATGGTGCTTGGAGGTGGGTAGGGGGTGGAACTGAAGGATGGTGCTTGGAGGTGGGTAGGGGGTGGAACTGAGGGATGGTGCTTGGAGGTGGGTAGGGGGTGGAACTGAAGGATGGTGCTTGGAGGTGGGTAGGGGGCGGAACTTAGGGATGATGCTTGGAGGTGGGTAGGGGGTGGAACTGAAGGATGGTGCTTGGAGGTGTGTAGGGGGTGGAACTGAGGGATGGTGCTTGGAGGTGGGTAGGGGTGGAACTGAGGGATGATGCTTGGAGGTGGGTAGGGGGTGGAACTGAGGGATGGTGCTTGGAGGTGGGTAGGGGGTGGAACTGAAGGATGGTGCTTGGAGGTAGGTAGGGGTGGAACTGAGGGATAGTGTTTGGAGGTGGGTAGGGGGTGGAATTGAGGGATGGTGCTTGGAGGTGGGTAGGGGGTGGAACTGAGGGATGGTGCTTGAAGGGTGGGTAAGGGGTGGAACTGAGGGATGGTGCTTGGAGGTGGGTAGGGGGTGGAACTGAGGGATGGTGCTTGGAGGTGGGTAGGGGGTGGAACTGAGGGATGGTGCTTGGAGGTGGGTAGGGGGTGGAATTGAGGGATGGTGCTTGGAGGTGGGTAGAGTTGGAACTGAGGGATGGTGCTTGGAGGTGGGTAGGGGGTGGAACTGAGGGATGGTGCTTGGAGGTGGGTAGGGGGCGGAACTGAGGGATGATGCTTGGAGGTGGGTAGGGGGTGGAATTGAGGGATGGTGCTTGGAGGTGGGTAGAGTTGGAACTGAGGGATGGTGCTTGGAGGTGGGTAGGGGGTGGAACTGAGGGATGATGCTTGGAGGTGGGTAGGGGGTGGAACTGAGGGATGATGCTTGGAGGTGGGTAGGGGGTGGAACTGAGGGATGGTGCTTGGAGGTGGGTAGGGGGTGGAACTGAAGGATGGTGCTTGGAGGTGGGTAGGGGGTGGAACTGAGGGATGGTGCTTGGAGGTGGGTAGGGGGTGGAACTGAAGGATGGTGCTTGGAGGTGGGTAGGGGGCGGAACTGAGGGATGATGCTTGGAGGTGGGTAGGGGGTGGAACTGAAGGATGGTGCTTGGAGGTGTGTAGGGGGTGGAACTGAGGGATGGTGCTTGGAGGTGGGTAGGGGTGGAACTGAGGGATGGTGTTTGGAGGTGGGTAGGGGTGGGACTGAGGGATTGTGCTTGGAGGTAGGTAGGGGGAGGAGGCTAGGGATGACTTTAACCACTTACCGACCGCCCACCGCCTATTTACCTTGGTCCTTTGATGCTAAATACCGGGGTTATGGCAGCCTATAACTAAAACAATATATAATGCTTGGAGGTTCTAAGTAGCTTTCTAGCAAAAAAAATGGATTTTAGCTTGTAAACACCAAGTGTCAAAAATAGGCCCGGTCTTAAAGTGGTTAAAGGGGGAGTACCTGCAAAAGCTCTGAACAGCATTAACCACTGCACTACCAGCTGCATCCTATCCATTCTGTGTTTTAGTATAATGTGTTTTCCAACCAATGATACTTTTGGAATTGTTCTGTTAAAGTGTATGTATAGCCGAAATGGTGTGTTTTTCGTTTTGGTTAGAGTAGGGAATGACTGGAACCCCTGTTGTTCTCACATTGGGGAGATTTGCCTTCACTTCCTATCCCAGAGACATAACAGGAAGTAAGGGGTAATCTCTCCAAAGTGAAAGTAGTTACTTCTTTGATAGTTGTCAATGGAATAGGGAACAGGTGTCCCCATTGGAAAATGTCTCCTTGTCTCTTGTCCCTCCTGCTTTGGTGACAACCTTAAAGTACAGCTATACTCACCTCTGTATTTGCTCCAGTGATGCAGTGTTCTGTGAGCTCCCTTACTAGTGCCAACATCCTATACCATAATAATAACTATCAACGGCTCTAGAGTTTCTCTGGCTGCAGGCATAGCTCCCAATCGTCCCTAAATTTGAGGGACTGTCCCTGATTTGGAACAAAGTCCCCCTGTCCCTCTTTCGTCCTCATTTGTCCCTCATTTTGGTCTGATCTGTATATTTGTATATGAAATGCAATTTTTTTATCTTTCAAACAGTGTTTCCCAGAGCTAAAACTTTCATCTAAGTTCTAAATGTCTGCATTGGTAAATGTCAAAAGCCAGTATAAAGGAATTGTAGTGGGAAAAAAAGCACCTGTGGGTTTAACTTATTTTTTTGTATAATTCTACATTAAGGGGGCGTGGCAGAGGGTGTGTCCTATCCCTACATACTTTTGCTAATAGGTGTCCCTCTTTCCCATCTCCAAAAATTTGGGAGGAATGCTGTAGGTACTTCAAGTGGAGCTCCACCCAAAAGGGGAAGTTTGAAGTACTCCTCTCCCCCTCCTATGCCACATTTGGCATGTAATTATTTTTGGAGGGGAGTGGGTATCTTGTTCTGACATGTACCCAATCTCCCTTCCCGAGCGGGAGTTCTCCTCTCCTCCTCTCTCCCTGCAGTCATCTGGGACACATCACGGGTTCCAGATGACTGCCGGACCATTCAGGACACGTAGTGCGATTCCTGCATGCGCAGTGTGCACCCGGCTGTAAAGCCGCAAGCTGTCACAACCGGCTGCCCACAGTTGAAATCCCGGGGATGGGGAGAGCAGAGGGAGACAAGCCATGGCTCCGGTGACCACATCGCTGGACCCTGGGACAGGATTGTCTGCCTATTAAAAGTCAGCGGCTACAGTTTTTGTAGCTGCTGACTTTTAATAAACATAGAAATGACTGAAGCTCCACTTTCAAGTATAACTAAAGGCAAAACGTATTTTGTTTTGGATAGAGTGGAGGGGGACTAGAATGCTTGAATTGTGGAAAAAAAAAAAAAGAACGCTTGTCGGTTTTTTTTTCTGTCTGTGCCTGTTAGGGAGATTCCCCCTCTCTATTTGTCCTGTTTATCATTATCATTGAAAGTGAAAGTAAAAGAAAATCACAAATTGGGTTGTCCCCAGAAAACTCATAGAGGGGAAATCTTTCAATGGGGACACTAGTTCTGGTGACCCTTAATTTGAAGGGACTTCTCACTTCCTGTTTGGTTATGGAACAGGAAGTGAAGAGAAATCTCCACAATGGGGCACAGATGGCGGGAAAATAAAAACTGACAGGGGTTATAACCTTCCCTTGCGCTATCCAAAATGAAAAAAGGTGCCTATAGTTCTACTTTAAGGAAGTAATAAAGTTGTTGCTTTTATATTACATCCCTCTTGACTGCTTATAACTGGAAAATAATTGTTTGCTCACTACAGACTCACAATGTTTTCATTTTACTTGTGCAGCCTCCAGCTTAGTCTGAACTTCTGGTCGGAGAGTACACATGCTTATGGAGCTTTTCCACTGCATGGAACCGTACCGGTTCGGCACGCTTTTGTGCTTTTCCACTGCTGGTACCGCATGGTATAGTATCGGAACGGTTCGGTACGGTACGGTATAGGTTTGCTTTTCCACTGCATGGAACCGAACGGTACGGTACGGTACGGCTCTGAAAAAACCGTACCTACTCGATTGTGGTTCCAACAGGTACCAAACTGGTACCATATCCCACAATCCTTTGCATGCAGTCACTACTAGCCACTGATTGGTCAGAGAATCACACCCACCCCGTTGTTATCCCACCCACTTAACTTTAGTACTACTTTAGTGGAAAAGCAAACCTATACCGTACCGAACCGTTCCGACACTATACCATGCGGTACCAGCAGTGGAAAAGCAAACCGGGCCAAGCAGGGCCGAGTAGAGCCGAGCTGGTACTAGCCGGTACTTGCAGTGGAAAACTGCCAATAGTTGCCAACATTTGAAACAAATTTCCAGGGACTCTTTGCAGCACAGCTATCAATGATTTACCACACCCACTTCCCTGAAGCTCCGCCCACTCTGCATAATTAATCTCCGCCTACTTGTCATCAGATTATGGGTTCTACTCAATAAAGAGAGAATTACAGGAAATTGAAAAGGGAGGTGCACATATAATGAATGATATCATAAGTGACACATGCTCATTGAAAAACACTTACATTTGCCCTCCCTTAAGGCTGAAATTGAAATTTAAACTGGTTCTTTTAATATATGCTTTTCCAAGTTTTAATGCATATACCATTATTTTTGTAAGTGAAGCCTTGCACTCATAAATCCTAGAAACAACAAGCAAACACAGGGGCGCACCGGCCTAGTGCATTATCCTTTAGAAGGTTTATTAAAAAGAAACTTTAAAATACTCACAAATGAGTTCTTGATAAAAGCATATCACACAAGGAACGCAGTCCTCAGCATAGAGATCCGAGGGTGAGCCGCCCCCTGAAGTCGTGAAGGCTTACGCATTTCGAGGCTTAGCCTCTTCCTCAGAGCCTCGTTGATAGCTCCAAAAACAGCCACAAGATCGTAGCAGAGGTGGACAAAAAGTCTACACTACTCAGAGCGCAAGGAACTGGTGCTTTGCACCAAACATTTATGTGCTGTTACTGAATGTCATGTCATAATGAATGTCATATAGCAGAATGTGAAAAACATTGTTTTTTTTTTTTTTTAAATTGTCGCTCTTTTTTTGTTTATAGCGCAAAAAATTAAAATCGCACAGGTGATCAAATACCACCAAAAGAAAGCTCTATTTGTGGGAAAAAAGCACATCAATTTTATTTGGGTACAGCGTAGCATGACTGCGCAATTGTCCATTAAAATAATGCAGTGCTAAATCGCAAAATAGGGTCTGGTCAGAAAGGGGGCAAATCCTTCCGGTCTTAAAGTGGTTAAATTGGTGTGATAGGGGGCGTGTCCTATGCCTACACACTTTTGTTAGCAGGTGTCCCTCATTCCCATCTCAAAAAGCTGGGAGGTATGCCCCTCCAATACACACACACACACATACAAACACACACACACATACATACACACACACACACACACACATGTACATACACACACATACATACATACACACACACACATACATACATACATACACACAAACACATACATACATACACACATACACATACATATATACATACATACATACACACACACATACATACATACATACATACACACACATACACACACACAGATACACACACACATACATACATACACACACACATACATACATACATACACACACATACATACATACATACATACACACACACACACACACACACACACACACATACATACATACATACACACACACACACACATACATATATACATACATACATACACACACACACATACATACACACACACATACATACACACATACATACAGACACACACGCACATACACATATACACACGCATACATACACACACATACACACACATACATACACACACATACACACACACACAGATACACACACATACATACACACACATATACACACATACATACACGGATATACGCATACATACACACACACACACATACATACATACATACATACATACATACATACACACACACACACACACATACATACATACATACATACACACACGCATACACACACATATACATACACACATACATACACACACATATACATACATACACACACACACACACACACACACACATACATATACATACATACACACACATATGCATACACATACATACACACACACACATACACACATATACATATACATATACACACACACACACACACACACAGCCCACTGCAAAGGTTATGTTTTTTATTTTCATGGGCTTTAATTGCTTGTCGTCTACCCACAGTACATTTAGCGGTAGCTGCAGGCTAGGCAATGTAACTGCATAGGGCTGCTGAACTTCTGGGTTTGTGGCTTGCATGAGCGTGTCCCCTGCTGACCTGTGCTGTGATTGGACAGGACACAAGTTTGTCAGCAGGATACAGCCAAATGTTTAAGGCTGTACACCTGATGATCAGCTGTGGCTAATGAGGAAATCTGCTGGGCCTGCATCCCTTTAGACGTGTTCCTATTGGGAGTATATCACCAAAAATCACACTTTTTTTGCAGGGGATGCCAGAAATCTGACTTGTATCTTAGGCAGACTTCTGGGAAATATGGTGAGCCAATCACACAAGCAGGAAATTATGTTTCTGGGGTGTGGTCAGTATACATTCTGTGTACTGAACAACTCCAGGTAGCCATATTGCATTGCATTTATAGAAAATTGCAGCGGCTGCAGATTGAAAAGCAAAGGTAAATTTTAATAACATTTAATTACAATATGATTTGTGTCACAATTGTATACGCTATATTGTCTGTGTGGTGTGATTTTAGCCATTCATTTTTGATAAGCTCGAATCACACCACATCAGCACCTAAATGGTTCAAGACCCTTTTTTTTTTTTTGCCACGCTGGAATTGGATTACACCACTGCAATCTGATTCAGGCAATCACACTGCGTTTTTTAGCTGTTTTGAGGCGTGTCATTAATCAACATTGACACCCACAGCTGATCACATGAATGACGTCCATCTATGTGAATTGAGGCTAACATGGAGAAAAGAACGCAAAAAAATCTACTGGGTGAAAGTGATAGCGCTTTTTTTTGTTCCTTGATGTAGACATGCTATGACATGTACAGGAGGGGTCATCACCTACAATTTCTTGAATATAAAAAGCATGGGGACCCTGTAATCTGTCATTTGGTTAATTTAGGTGCAAAGAGTGCTTAAAAAAATGAACTCATAAATTGGCTGCCCTTGACTTTCGTAACTTTCCAGATATCTGTTTAGATATAAATGTCTAGTAAAGAAGCCATACTGCATTGTGAGGACATGATGCTTTCATAACTATTTTACTGTCCTCTGCATGCTCAGCACCCATCCCTTTTTGTCAGATTTAATCTCCACGGACTGCCAAATCTATCTGTTTCTGATCAGGTCACCTTCAGCCAAGTAGTGTTAGGCGACCAGATCTGAGTAAGTACAGCCAGCTTGAGAATATGAAACAAAATGTATATAGGATGATTATAGGTTATGGTCGACCTGGTTTGTTATATTAACCGTTGCATAACTCTAAAAAGAGAGGCTAATTTCTGGGCAGCACATCATTGAGTGTGAAGCTACAGAAGTCTACTCTGCCCTGGAGGGAGCTCCATTCCTTGGAGATGGGCATCATCAACCTCCAGCCTTTTGAGATCATGAAATAAAATATTGTTTTATGTGCCAGGGAAGCTTTTTATTCTAGTCTGGTCCTGTGACCTTCTGACTGGAATAGTCTGAGTTTTCCAAAGCAGAAAATACGATTCTCTTTTTTATAACTTCTCGTTCAAAGTATTGTATTAGAGTTATGTACATACAGTAGATACAACAGAAGTGTAAAAAGGATACAACAAAAATGTAAAGAAGATAGAGTCCAAATATAGAGTGTGCAAATGGTATACAAGATAAAGAGAGAGTCAATGAGCGATAATGAAAAGTTAATAAGTATAATAAATAATGCAGAAGTGGAAGTCAATGGGGTTGCAATAATAGGAATAGCGTGTCCGTGTCCTCCCTATGGGTCACCCCTAATGGGTTCAAGCTGTGACCCAGAAGGAGAGCAGGTAATGGGAACCTTCCACAAATAAAGGATCTTCAAAAAAGTTACATATCTTGACTAATAAAAGTATCTCATAGAACATATGAAGAACAGCCTAATATAGCATGGCACATAGTCAGCCAATTGTTCAAAATAAACGAGGACTCAAATCTAATAGAGAAAGCAAATTGTTGTATCGAAAGATTACTAGAAACCCAATAATAATAAAAAATAAAAAGAAATAGAGGGAAGGAGAAGAAAACCGAAGGCAAGAATGCCAGGAAGGAAAAAGAGTGGAAGATAGAGAAAAGAAGTGAGAACAATTATCGGGAATAAGGCAAGGAAGAAGGAAACAATATAATAGGACGTGTAGGAATGTTACCAAGAAAGTAAAACAGCTTCATTGAAGTCTGGGGGAAGCATCTTGGAAATCCAAGGTTTCCAATGAATGTCGAATGTATTCAAAGTGCCTTTATCCAAGGCCAACATCTTGGCATGTATCATCGAAATGTTCACTCGTTGTTTCGTTTCACAAAAGTTTAAGGAAGAGGATTTCCATGCTTTGGCAATAGTCTGTTTAGCGGCTGTTAGGAGTTGCATAAGGAGTTTAAACTGAGTGCGTGTAAGAATGTCTGGTTTTGCATTTAAAAGTGCAATCGTTGGGTCTGGCAGTAGTGGCATAACAAACAGCTTAGTGGCCAGACTTCTCCCCAAAAAGAGGAAACAATCAGGCATAGCCACCAGGTGGGAAAGTGGGTACCAACCTCCGAACAGCCGCGAACACACAGTGCTGAGAGTTGTGGTGCAAATTTAGCCATTCTGGAGGGCACCAAATACCAACACATGAATACTTTATACGAAGCCTCTAACGCAACAATGTTGGTGGAAGAGGATTTTGTATTAGACCATATATCCAACCATTCTGTGTTATTCAAAGTCATGCTCCAAAATGTTTCATTTGTGTTTTGACATACGTAAGTGGCACGAATTGATGTGTCTTGATGCACATTTAAATGTGTTTTTGAGTTTTGGAGTGACTAGAGTTAAAGTATTTATGAACGGAATACAGCAAAAGCAAGCTGAAAGAAAGGCCATATTATCTGTCTACCAGTACTAGATTTTAATATTCAAAATATAAATGTTTTGTAGCTTTTTATTTTGTTTTCTTTGAAGATCACCTGATCAGACGGCCTCGTTTGCTTTATTCTTTCCCATAACAGTGGGTGTGTCTGTTTAGTGGGTGGGCAGAGAATGACGTCACACACAGCAGGGCGGCCCCGTTTGTGCGCACTGAGTTCCACTAACTGCTGGGTTGACAGTGTGGATCCTGCTGGCAGCCACTGACAATCGGCACATCATGGCCGAATGGTGGATGTGGCAGCCAAACTGACAATGGGAAGTATAGGCATGCTTTGTGTGGAGAAGGGGTCAGAAAGCACAGATACGCAGACTGGCCATGCCAGCACAGACCTGCTTCTGTGGTTGGTGTAGTCAAAATAAAACAGGCAGAGGAGGAAATGGCAAGATCACCAGGCATTTCAGGTGAAATAAGGAGCTTAAAGTAATTGCAGAGTCTCATTTAAAAAAAGTAAAAAAACATGTTAATACTTACCTTCTCTTTGCAGTTGGTTTTGCACAGAGTAACCTGGACCCTCCTGTAATGATCACCTGTACTAGATACAGAACGAGGCGGCCATGTTGTTCAATTTGCTTATAGGACGCCATGACAGTTTACAAAAGACCCTCACTCACACAGCCCCCTCCCCGAGCTAAATAATTCCTGGAATGCAAAGAGTTTGGACTTCAAACAAGCCATTATCTGAAAAGATGTCTGGAAGGATATCTGTTCTGATACTCAGGCCGGTCATAAAGCCATAAACGGGCAAAGAAGGGTAAAGGCTAATGGATCGTAAAACAGAGCCATTCAAGAGCTCTGTTAATTGAACACATTCACACACAAATTCATAACTTTAAACACAAACAAGATATGTCTCTAGAAAGTGTATAGTTAAATGCAAAATAAAATACTGAACGGAACAAGATCATACATGACCACTTTAGCTCCTATGGAAGACAAGCTAGCTGTCAGATGCCTTACGGGTCAGAGGTTACTTTGAGATAGCCTGTGTTTGGTATCTATGGATATAAAATTCAATGCTGCACAATAATCTATCAGTTTCAAGAAGGCAACTGGTAGATATTGGAAGATATGAATTATGTTATAAGTCTGTCTATACGGGAGGTTCCTTGGTATTGTTGTAAACCTTAGGGCAGCCTATGGCCACTGTGTTCATTGGTCAGGGACATCTGTAACACCCCCTGCGGTCTCAGAGAAAAGAGGAGAGAAGCAGATGGGGTGGGAGTTCTCATGGTAACATCAAGAAGGAACATCTATCAAGTTTGAGAACCGATCACAACTGGCTCAGCTTCTGAACTCTGGTAACACCAAGGACATTGAATGCAAGTATTCTTATTTCCCAATTCTTATTTCTCTAAATTGCTGAATTTTCTCTCTATTTCCTTGAAACACTTTTTTCTGTAAATATTTTATTTGCACCAATTTTAACCTTTTTATTATTAAACCTTATTTTGGAAAGTGTTAATCTTTTCCCTAAGCTCTTAATGCAAACTAACAAAGAACCTGTCTTTAGAAGAGTGCTACTGTATAGAATAAATCCTCTGGACATTCCTGTCTGTGGTGACAGTGCGTGTTACAGACGATTATTCTGAAGTCATAATTGGTATTTCTAAAATTACGAGCGTCCACTGAGCTCATAACGTAGCGGTGGTGGCAGTGACAGGGTTAATTGCTTAATTAGCCCGGTGACAATCACTCTCAGCCTGCTGCCATCTAGATTGTGGTCCTGCAAGCTGGAAAATCATTGTGTCGGGTGCAGCTGAGAGTGGCATTTTTACGCAAGTGACGGCAGGGTGTGAGATTGCCTGGTCCCTGGTCACAAGTTAGTGAGAAGGGCAGGGATCTGATACCCGCCTCCATCACACCTCCTCTTCTTGGGTCCCTCTTCGGCTTTCCTGGCCCCTCCTGCCTGTTGGGTGCCCCCACAGAAAGCAGCTTGCTATGGGGGGCACCCGAGCCAAGTCACTGCTCAGTGTGTCCATTCAGACACAGAGCCATGACCTGGCCCCACCCCCTCTATCTTCTGATTGGCGGAGTGATTTTGATTGACAGCCAATCGCACCGTGCTGCTGTCTCAGCGAATGAGGGGAGTCCCAGGCAGCTTAGATACTTCTGCAACATCACTGGATAAAGATGGGCTCGGATAAGTATTACGGGGGACTGAAGGGGGCTGCTGCACACAGAAGGTTTTTTTTTTATCTTAATGCATAGAATGCATTAAAATAAGAAAAATAAAACTTCTGCCTTTACAATCCCTTTAATAACGAACACGCAAAACGTACTCCCATCAAAACATAGGTAACTACTTTTCACAGACTGGACTATTTCACCACCTTCCTACACAGGCTATTTTTCAGTTCTCAGCACCATCACACTGAATGACAATTACACTGCACCCAAATAAATTGTATATCATATTTTTTAGATAGATAGAGTTTTCTTTTGGTGATATTAAACCAGCAATGTTTTTTTTATTTTTTGCTAAAAAAGGAAAAAAAATGCTGAAAAATGTGTGCAAATAAATACTCTTTGTCATAGAGTGTAAAAACTATGATATATATATATATATATTTGAAAATTGATCAGTTCTAATGTGCTGATTACTCATTTCTTGAGGCCCTAAAATGCCAGGACAGTACAAAAAACCTTCAAGTTACCCATTTTTAGAAAGTAGACAGTCCAAGGTATTTAGTAAGAGGCATGTGGGTTTTTTAAAAGAGAAGTATAGGGTTTGTTTGTTTTTCAGAATCTTATTTACCTAGGTAGATGCAGCATCGGACCGCCGACTTTAACACTGTTTAACCTGAGTGATCGCTTGGTTCTCAGGGCTCCCTGAGCAGAGAGCTGGTGACTGTCAGTCACCACTCTCTGTTCTGCCCCCCCCCCCCTCATTGCTCACTGGTACTGGGGCGCGGGGCTGTAGGAGGGGCCAGCTCACGCTCTCATCGGCTCATCCAGGCCTGTGGACGGAATCTGACTTCATTGTTATGATCTTGCCTGAGCCTGGATGGGCTCTGTGACACCAGCACTCCTGTGATTCACAGGAGAAGTACAGCCAAACAAGCTTTGACTGTATATCTTTTTTTTGCCAAATTTTTGGGAAAATTAAGAAATTAAATAAAATGTGTTTTTTGACAAAGTTGTAATTTTAAAGAGTTATGTCTCACGCACAGCATGAGCATACTTAAAATTTCATCCCAAAATACATTCTGCTATGCATCCCAAGTATGGGGATACCCCATGTGTGAGACTTTTTCACAGCCTAGATGCATAGAGGAGCCCAAAATCCAAGGAGTGCTTCCGGCTTTCAAGGAGCATAAATTAAGCATCTAATTTCCTGATTACCTGTCATATTTCTTGAGTCCCTGAACTGCCAGAACAGAAGAAACACCCACACAATTACCATATTTTGAAAACCAGTAAAAATACTCTTAAAGGTATTTTCTGAAAGGCGTAGCAAATCTTTCGAAAATGTTATTTTTTGGCACAAGTTTTTGGAAAATGCAGGTAAGAAAGTAAAAATATATTTTTTTTTACACAAGGTTTTCAATTAATAAGATTAGTTCAATTAATAAGATATTTAACACACATACTTAGAATTATATTTAGATTTACACCCCAAAGCACATTCTGCCACTTTTTCTGAATATGGGAATGTCACATATGTGAGACTTTTCCACAGGCCTAAATCCAGGGAGCACCTTCTGGCTTTCTAGGGGCATAAATTATGCATCTAAGTTCCTGACTGCCTATCGCATTTTTGGAGGCTCTGGAGCACCAGAACCGTAGCAATACCCACAAATTTACCACATTTTGGAGAGTAACCACGCCAAAGTATGTTTTAAAAGGCATGGTGACTCTTTTGAAGATTTAATTTCTTTGTAACAAGTTTTTTGAAAATGTCATGAAAATAAAGAAAGAAAATGATAATTAATTTTTTTTAACAAAGTTGTCAATTTAATAAGCTATTTCTAACACATAATACAGGCATACTTCAATAGGAACCCAAAAACACATTCTGTTACAACTCCCGAGCAGAGCCACTATTAACACAGGGCAAAAGGGGCAGCTGCCCCACGCCCAGTCATTGTTGTGGGGCTCAAAGTAGCTGCCCCTTAAACCTGCGCTTCTTTCCAGCGAGCACACTCCACAATGTGCAGACACACAACACATACAGCCTCCACCCTGGGAGTGTACAACCTCCTGCCCAATCAGCAACAGCCCAATGGTAGATAGAGTGCAAAGGGCAAATGAGAGCAGTGGCCTGGCTCAGATAGCAGGGTGGCCACAGCCAATGTTGGCAGAACAGAGGGCAGTGCTCTGGAGTGCTGCTGTGCCTGGTCAGGAGTGTGCTGATTGTGTGGGTTAAGCTGGTGATGGGGAAAAAAGGTCACAGCAGAGGAGGTTCTGGCTGCCTCTGGACACCTGACAATGAGCTGCACCAGATAGGAAAAACTTTGTTTAGGTCTTGCGTGTCCTGTATGACTTTCCTATTCCCGGCCGGTCCTTTTCCTGTAGGCAGCATGACTAGCAGTTTATTCCTAGAAGCCCATCCTCAGGGATTCTATTTACATTGGGCTCTGTTCCTACCTGTACTCAGTTGACCTTTATAGCTGCGTGTCCTCTGCTCTGCTCATGGCTAATAAGTTCTAGGAGTTTTCTGTCTATTGGTGTATCTCCTCTCCTCCAGTCCATGCTGTGCAGGCAGTAAGGAGATGATGTGCTGTAACTTTCATCAACCGATCAGTGAGCCATATAGCCCAGGAAAATGTTTGCCTAGGGTCCAATCAATATTAAAGACAGCCCTGCTCAGGATTCCACTTGTGAGACTTTTTCAATGTTTTGGAGTGATTATATACGGACATTGTATTTTGCGTATCACACAAATCAACCAATGTACTATATTGGTGTCCTCTATATGAGTGATCAGGGAATCTAATTTAGTGTAGCATCACCTATAGCAGTCCCAGTTCCTATATGCCAAGCAAGCCTAGACTACTGGCACGTGGCTGTCCCTAGGAATGCAAAGGCTAAAGACAGGAAGAAAAAAAGAGTTCCTGTGATTCCAGGAGTGCAGTTGTCTGCAGGGAATTGTAGGGACTTGTGTCTGGCAGGAACATAGTTGGTCAGACAAGCAGATGGGTCAGTTCAGGCAGCAGATAGATACATGTTCAGCAAACAGACAAAGGATCGGTCCAGGCAACTGGCACAAACATGGTAAATAAGAAAGCCAGGGTTAGTACATACAATATTACATTGATGGGACAGTGATTAGTAACACTGTTGCTGGCTGCCCTGGTCTGGTGACAGTGGGACTGGCATAGCCACAATCAAGGACCCCATTACTGGCTTGCATTGGTCTGATGACATTGGAGACTAGTGTGGCAGTAATCTGGAACATTGCCGCTGACTTACATTGGTCTGATGACATTGGCACTGAGGTGGCCACAATCAGGGACACTGTTGCTGACTTTCACTGGTGTGAGGACAGTGTGAATGGTGTGGCAGTGATAAGGAACACTGTTGCTGGCATACACTGGTCTGGTGACACAGGGAATGGTGTGGGGACAATCAAGGACACTGTTGCTGACTTACACTGGTGTGATGACAGTACGAATGATGTGGCAGTGATAAGGAACACTGTTGCTGGCATACACTGGTCTGGTGACACAGGGAATGGTGTGGGGACAATCAAGGACACTGTTGCTGACTTACACTGGTGTGATGACAGTGCGAATGATGTGGCAGTGATAAGGAACACTGTTGCTGGCATACACTGGTCTGGTGACACTGGGAATGGTGTGGGGACAATCAAGGACACTGTTGCTGACTTTCACTGGTGTGATGACAGTGCGAATGGTGTGGCAGTGATAAGGAACACTGTTGCTGGCATACACTGGTCTGGTGACACTGGGAATGGTGTTGGGACAATCAAGGACACTGTTGTTGACTTACACCGGTGTGATGACAGTGTGAATGGTGTGGCAGTGATAAAGAACACTATTGCTGGCATACACTGGTCTGGTGACACTGGGAATGGTGTGGGGACAATCAAGGACACTGTTGTTGACTTACACTGGTGTGATGACACTGCGACTGGTGTGGTGGTGATTAGGAAATCTTTTGCTGGCTGTACTGGTCTTGTGTGGTAGCTATCAAGAACACTGATTCTAGCTACACTACTCTGGCAACACTGTGGCTGGTGTGGTGGTGACCAGAGAATTGTGACTAGCTGCACTATTAAGGCTTGTTTAAATGCGAGGTTGGGGGGCAGCAAACCCTGGGCTGGCCCTACCATGGGTCCCGCTGGGTCCATTGGACCCAGGCAGCACTGTGAGAGGGGCAGCAAATTGACGCCCAAGATTTTTTTTTCAGCAGTTTGTGGCGCATTAAGGGCGGCATTTCCCCATCTCATACTGCCGCTGTAGAGCAAACTGAGTATGAGTAGGCAGAGCATCTCCTCCAGGGAACATTCTTCGCGTGATTGTGGTGTGCGCAATAACGTCAAACATCAGTGCACTCCATCTCACGCAGGGCAGGCTGAATCCTCTAGGGGGGTGGCCGTGGCAGACACAGGAGTGACAGGAGGACTGAGGACAGACAGTGGGTGTTTGGTAGACCGGTCTGGTGGTGAGTTATGGAAGAGGATAAGAGTATATATATATATATATATATATATATATATATATATATATATATACATATATATATATATATATATATATATATATATATATATAATATATATATATATATATATATATATATATATATATATAATATTTTCAATTTTTTTAATTTAATAAAGTCATTATTTTTTTGTTTGTTTGGTTTTTGTCCCTATACCCCATAAAGGAGCCTCTTAACCCACTACAAAGCAGCCCCTTAACCTCCCTTCCTCCCACAAATCAGGCCCTTAACCCCCCCCACGATGCAGCCCCTTGCAAATTTTCCATATAGACAAGGTGCTGTTGCATGTAAATCTGACTTCCAGATAAATAACATTTTATTTTTAATTATCATGATATAAAATAATGGAGGTGGGGGCCTTTTGGTGGGTGATTTTTTTTTTGGGAGGGGGGGGGCAGCATTTCATTCTTGGGCCCAGGCAGCACAATGTCTTGGGCCAGCCCTGAGCAAACCTCACAGTCGGGCTACAATTTTACCTACAGAGGGAGCAGCCAGGGAGTGTACACATGTTGTGGCTGGAAGTGGCACGAATTATACCCTCTATGCGTCCGTCAATCGTAACCCATTCACGTTACCGGGGGTGCTTGTGTGTGGGCCAAGGGGTTAAAGCAGGCTGTGAAGAGGCATCTGGAGTTTGGTCATCTGCAAAATAACACGTACAGCCCTCTCATAGTCATTTGTAAAAGTGTGTCCATTTTATGTGCCAGAAATTCTTCTTTCTCTGTCCTGGGGTCTCCGGACTGAAACTTTCTAAACTGCCCAGAGCAGATCAGATTCTCCTCTGATGTCTCCAAGACCAGGTAAAAATAAAAGAGGGCTTTCAACATAAAAAAAAAAATTAAAAATTAATAATTTATCAAAAAAAAAAAATGAAAATAACATAAAAGAGGGCATCTAAAGTTGGTGTCTATGGGTGGTATGGGTAGTTCTTCCAAACATCTCTTTAGACCTAAGGCTCTGTTTTATGAAAAAGCTCAGATGCATCTTTTTCTTTAGTAATTCAATCCTCTTTAGAATGTCGTTTCTCTGATTTTTTTTCTGCCAGTTATAATATGTTAGCACGATGTAAACTGAAGTGACCATTGCTGGCTATCACAGCTTGTAAGGGAAGAGCTCAGAGCCGTGCTGTTAGAAGAGTTCGGTTTGAGAACATTCTGCAGCACAGCGAGAAATCAGAAAACATTTTACCCGGAGGCTTTTTGAGAACTGAAGTCAGTATGAGCACCTATCCACCATAAAAAAACCCTGACCAATCCGTCAGGCTACAGATATTGCAGAGCATTCAGAATAAATGCTTAGCCTAATATATGCTGTTCTGCTACTGAAACAGCAACTTTTAGACATCTACAGCAGACAATACATTTCATGCTTACAATTTGGTGAAGTAGCCATTTCCTTGCTTCTGTTAATCAGTTATAGGAAAGCTATAAGAAATGATAGGGGCATGCCTCTTGAAAATGTTAGGTTGTGGGCCATTCCTGGCCTTAAACCAGAACACCCATCAAAAATAACAAGATAAAATGAATTCATTCTTTAACCACTTCCCGACCGCAGTTATATGGCGACAGGGCGGCCCTCCTGCGCGAACCAACATAGGTATACGTCGGTCACGCGCCTGCAGCTAGGGGGCGAGCGCGCCCACCCCCACCCCCACTCGGCAGCGGGGATGCCGATGCATGGGGCAGGTGGCTCCGATTGCCACAAGGAAAGGGAATGACCCAAAAGAGAAAGGAGATCTATAGGGGAGGAAGGGGGCACGGCAACCATGATATATACTCAAAAATTCCTTTATTAATGCAAAACTGAAAAATGAAACACACATCAAATATACACTAAAAGAGCAAACTAAACACAGGGTTTTTAGAGACAGTGTTGTCTTTTACCCTGTGTTTAGTCTGCTCTTTTAGTGTATTTTCCATGTGTGTTTCATTTTTCAGTTTTGCATTAATAAAGGAATTTTTGAATATATACTGTGGTTGACATGCCCCTTTACCCCCCTATAGAACTCCTTTCTCTTTTGGGTCCTTCCCTTTCCTTGTTACATGACTTGTGTTCTGGAGTCTGAAGGGGGACGCACCACCAATACGGTGAGTCGGTATCTCATACTTTACTGGTGTGATATTACTTTAACCTCCCTGGCGGTATGATTATGTCTGGAATTACATACCAAAAGCGGTACAATTCTTTTCATGGAAATTTGGCGTTATGTATTATAGGCCTACAATTCTTAGTAATTACTGACTTAAACCTGACCAAAACAAGACTCTAGTAGACATCCCAGATGTGATAAATTTGAAACACAAACGCATGAATTATAATCAAATCAATAATATTATTTTATTATTTAATATATAATATATATAATAAAATTATATTATTGATTAGATTATAATTCATGCATTATATATTATATATAGATATGTGTGTGTGTGTATATATATATATATATATATATATATATATATATATATACACACACATATATATATATAATATATAACGCATGAATTATAATTGAATCAATAATATCATTATATATATATATATGTGTGTGTGTGCATATTATATATATATATATACATATATATATATATATATATATATATATATATATATATATATATATATATATATGCATATATATATATATATATATATATATATATATATATATATATATATATATATATATATATATATATATGCATATATATATATATATATATATATATATATATATATATATATATATATATATATATATATATATATATATATATATATATATATCTATATATATATATATATATATATATATATCGGTGTATATATATATATGCATATATATATATATATATATATATATATATACATATATATATATATGCATATATATATATATATATATATATATATATATATATATATATATATGCATGCATATATATATATATATATATATATATATATATATATATATATGCATATATATATATATAATATAATATAAAGTGTGTTTTGTGCAACTTTTTTTTTTTTTTTTTGAATTTCCCTCCCTAGTTCCGCTCCCATGCAGCATTGCTGCTGCAGGGAACGGAACTAGGAAGTGATCAGACCGACGGAGGGACGGAGGAGCGGCGGGACTCTCGGCTGGCGGTCGCAGCAATGAGAGATCATCGCTGGATCGCCAGGATAAGGTAAGAGAAGCTCCGCTGCGCTCTCTGCAATCCACCCCGAGCGTGACTCGGGGTTACCGATCCTGCAATGAAAAATCAACCCCGAGTCACGCTCGGGATTACCGCTAAGGTGGTTAATGGTGTGATATTACCCAGTAATTAGAGCGGGCAGGTACCTTTTTCTTCTTTAGTTGTTACTGGCTCCGATTGCTGCCTGAAACCCGCGATCGCTCCCCGCTGAGAGAGAAGGACGTGCAGCTGTTGTAAACACAGCCGACCGTTCTCTCTGAAATGATCACAGAGCGCTTGTGATCCTTCTATATAGGAACACAGGTTTCTGTGATCATTTCACAAGCCACGCCCCCCCAACAGTTAGAAACACACCCCTAGGTACACATTTAACCCCTTGATCACTTACTGTGTTAACCCCTTCCCTGCCAGTGTCATTATTATAGTAACAGTGCATATTTTTAGCACTGATTACTGTAGTAATGTCACTGGTCCCCCCAAAAGTGTCAAAAATGTCAGTTAGGGGTCCGATCTGTTCGCTGCAATGTCGCAGTCCCACATAAAATCGTGGCTCCCCGCCATTACTAGTAAAAAAACAATAAAAATGACATAAATCTTTCCCGTAGTTAGTAGACGCGATAACTTTTGTGCAAACCAATCAAAATACGCTTATTGGAATTTTTTTTTACCAAAAATATGTAGTAGAAAACAAATTGGCCTAAAATGTTAAAGAATTTTGATTTTTTTTTTTTGGGAATGTTATATAGCAGAATGTGAAAAATATATATATTTTTTTCAGAATTGTCACTCTTTTTTTGTTTATAGCGCAAAAAATAAAAATCGCACAGGTGATCAAATACCACCAAAAGAAAGCTCTATTTGTGGGGAAAAAAGGACATCAATTTTATTTGGGTACAACGTTTGCATGACCGCGCAGTTGTCCGTCCGTTCCAGAAGTGGTAAAAAAAATAAAATAATAGAAACCAGTTTTTTCTGCAATATACATCTTGAATCCATAGATTTCCCCCTCAGTACATTTTTTTTCCCCTTAGATGTCCGTCTGATGAGCAGCATCATTCACCCCATTTCCACCTGAGCCCAGGTTGCATTGGACCCACCCCTAGCCTGTGACTGGTCAGGGAATGGAGAAACAGCACAGTGATGAGCTCATCTCTCTGCTTTCTCCTCCTATCAGCCTGCTTATCTAGGATCTATCTAGGAACACAGATCTCTGTGTTCATGCAGCAAGCCCATCCCCCACACAGTTAGAAAGCACCCACTTGGGACACATTTAACCCTTTGATCCCCTGGTGTTAACCCATTCCCTGCCAGTGTCATTAGTACAGTGACAGTGCATATGTTTAGCACTGATTACTATAGTAATGTCACTGGTACCCCCAAAGTGTCAAAAATGCCAGTTAGGGGTCCGATCTGTCTGCCGCAATGTCATAACATAATTTATTACATCAAAATCATTTCCTTGCTGTGATCTGCTCCTGAGATGCGTTGGATATGCACGCAAAGACTCCAGTGTACATACAGGGAATATACTGGTTGGTGTGGAGCATAGGCTTAAAGCGGAGCTCCAGGCTCACTCAGAAAAAAATAAAAGTCAGCAGCTACAGATACTGTATCTGCTGACTTTTAATATTAGAACACTCGGCTCTTGGGTGCTGCCGCTGCCATCTTGGCTAAGGGAAACAGCCAGTTTCCTATTGCGCATGCGTGAAACATGCTGTGCTTTGTGAATGGCATGGCGGCAGGGGAAGGAGGAGGGGGGCCAAACTTCCAGCTGAGTTTGATGCTGCAAAGTCAGCCAGAAGTGGGAGCAGGAACCTGTCAAAAGCAGGTACCCCCTCCCCCCACAAAAGGTGCCAAATGTGGCAGCGGAGGTGAAGAGGAGGCAGACAAACAGGGCTTCCCCTTTTGGGTGGTGCTCCGCTATAAGCAATCGAATGTACACAATCTAAGTTATTGCATAAAAATGTGATTTTTCCTAATTTTTTGGTTCTGCTTTTAGTGATTTACATGTGCATCTCATGTAGAAACAAAACATAATTATAGTGTAACATGCTCCTTGTGCAAGCACATATTTATTCAAGCTCAAGACAAGACACAGTCCTTGGAGGTGGGTAGGGGGCAGAGACAAGACACAGTGCTCCGAGGTATGTTGGGGGCTGAGACAAGACACAGTGCTCGGAGGTGGGTAGGGGGCTGAGACAAGACACAGTACTCAGAGGTGGGTAGGGGGCAGAGACAAGACACAGTGCTTGGAGGTGGGTAGGGGGCTGAGATAAGACACAGTACTCAGAGGTGGGTAGGGGGCAGAGACAAGACACAGTGCTCAGAGGTGGGTAGGGGGCTGAGACAAGACACAGTGCTTGGAGGTGGGAAGGGGGAGGAGCCAAGGCACAGTGCTCTGAGGTAGGTAGGGGGAGGAAACAAGACACAGTGCTTGGAGGTGGGTAAGGGGCGGAGACAGGACACAGTGCTCGGAGGCGGGTAGGGGGAGGACACAAGAAACAGTGCTCGGAGGTGGGTAGGGGTCGGAGACAAGACACAGCGCTCGGAGGTGTGTAGGGGCGGAAACAAGACACAGTGCTCAGAGGCAGGCAGGGGGAGGAGACAGGACACAGTGCTCGGAGGCAGGTAGGGGGAGGACACAAGAAACAGTGCTCGGAGGTGGGTAGGGTTCAGAGACAAGACACAGCGCTCGGAGGTGTGTAGGGGCGGAAACAAGACACAGTGCTCAGAGGCAGGCAGGGGGAGGAGACAGGACACAGTGCTCGGAGGCGGGTAGGGGGAGGACACAAGAAACAGTGCTCGGAAGTGGGTAGGGGTCGGAGACAAGACACAGCGCTCGGAGGTGTGTAGGGGCGGAAACAAGACACAGTGCTAAGAGGCAGGCAGGGGGAGGAGACAAGAAACAGTGCTTGGAGGTGGGTAGAGGGAGGAGACAAGACACAGTGCTCGGAGGTGGTTAGGGGGCAGAGACAAGGGGTGACTCAGGGGAGACGGGGGGGGGGGGTTATACCTGCACCTATTTTTTGAGAAAAAAGTCTCTGCTCACACTCACTGCCATTCTTACTCTAACAGCCCAGTGTACATTTTTTATACCCACTGATTTGCCTACAATTGTAATTGCTTGGCCAGCTTTTGTCACAGTCATTTTTTTCCTAAGCATCAATGTAATTTGCGGGAGATATAAGAAGCCAATCTGGTAATTAACCCAACAAAGCAAAGTACTTTGCGTGGAGTAGGCCTTTAATGTAGGCAATTCAGATGATTTACAGTCTTGCTTGTAAAATACCACCAGAGCCACTGTTAAATATTGTAAACTGTTAAATCTTTACTTATCTACAGCAATAAGTCATGTAGGACACAGTTATTGAATTTTAGATGCAGTGTAATATAAATGGCACAAATGAGAGGCTAAAAAAAAAAAAAAATCATATGGAGTACAGGGGCCTACAAACAGAATACCAAATGACTGCACGGTGGAATATTTTATTCTGCAACGACTGCTTCTCCTGCCTTTTTTTTTTTTTAGTGGGGGTCCATCACAATCCTAATTTACTAGCAGTGTGTTGCTGTGGCAACGTTTTTTTTTTGGACCCAAGAATTAGCTAGGAAACCTTGATTTATTAATTTTTTTAACCACACACATTTTTCCTGGGCTAAATGTTATTTATCATCCAAATACTTTCCCAGAGGCTGCAAAAGCCAGATATGCACTTGGCAGGGGCAGACAGAGAAAAAAGACCTTGTGTAACAAATAGAAGAAGAGGAAAAGGTCTGGTACACTCAAGCCAATTAGGTGCATCCTGTCATTCTTCTAGTGCAAGTCAGAGAATGAAAGGGAGCATCTGATTGGTTGCCATTGATAAGCTGTAATACAGGAAGCTCTGTTTAGTGACCTACATAAAAACCATGGAGGTGTCTGTCACACCTGCATACATTTATAAAGCGCAGCAATGCAAATGTATAACATGCACTTAAATGAGGATAACTTCATCCAGGTAATGTTATTACTTAGTGTCAATGTATAAATGTACCTTATTCCCATGTATAACTTGTAACTATATACCGTATACTATATTACCAAAAGGGACGCCTGCCTTTACACGCACGTGAACTTTAATGGAATCCCATTCTTAGTCCGTAGGGTTCAATATTGAGCTGGCCCACCCTTTGCAGCTATAACAGCTTCAACTCTTCTGAGAAGTCTGTCTGCAAGGTTTAGGAGTGTTTCTATGGGAATGTTTGACCATTCTTCCAGAAGCGCATTTGTGAGGTCAGGCGCTGATGTTGGACAAGAAGGCCTGGCTCGCAGTTTACCTTCTAATTCATCTTAAAGGTGTTCTATTGGGTTGAGGTCAGGACTCTGTGCAGGCTCGCTCACCCATGTCTTTATGGACCTTGCTATGTGCACTGGTGCGCAGTCATGTTAGAACAGGAAGAGGCCATCCCCAAACTGTTCCTATAAAGTTGGGGGCATGAAATTGTCCACAATGTATTGGTATGCTGACGCCTTAAGAGTTCCCTTCACTTGAACTAAGGGGCCAAGCCCAACCCCTGAAAAACAACCCCACACCATAATCCCCTCTCCACCAAATGATTTGCCCCCCAGGAACATTTGGCCAAAATGTGCTAGCATCAAATAAAAGCACATTATGACAGACTTACCCAGCAAGCATTCCCCTCCAGCGCTGCAGTGTCAGTGCTCCCATCTTTTGTGGGCACTTTCATCTTCTCCTATACATGGGAGTTAAGTCATCTTGGCACAGAGCCATGCCATAAATGTATGCTGAGCTTTGCATGCGCGACTCAGTGTACTCCAGCGTTGACAGGCAGGAAGAAGGGAAAAGCCCTACCTGCCAGACTTTTTTTTTATTTTTAGGTTTAATTCTGCTTTAGGGAGTACATAATTACTTGAAATGGAATTTCTCTTGGCTTAGTGATTGTTGTGGATATTCCCTTAGCATAAAATACCCAAGCATATGCACGGAGCTAAGTTGAAAATTGCAAGATTAATATGCTTTGCTCCTTAGGAAATCAGCCACAGGAGTAGATTTACTAAAATTGGTGCACTCAGAATCTGGTGCAGCTGTGCATGGTAGCCAATCAGCTTCTAACTTCAGTTTGCTTAGTTAAAAGAGAAGTACAGCCAAAGCTCGTTTAATTGTATTTCTCCCGTGGATTACAGGAGTGCAGTTTGTTCTGCACTCCTTGGACCTGTTTTCAGCAGACAGCGGACTAAACCCGGTATCAGATGATGTCACAGAGCCATATCAGGATCCGCCCACATGCCTGGACTGGCACCTTGCTCATCCCCTCAGTGAGCTACTGAGAGCCTGAGCCAGCTACTCCCGCCCCTCCACAGCTCAGCGCTTCAATGAGCACAGGGGGGAAGAGCAGAGATCTGGTGCGTGACAATCACCAGCTCTCTGCTCAGGGAGCTGTGAGAACCGAGCGATTGGTGGTGTTTGAACGCTTGGTTCTCAGTCTTAGAGCTGGCAGGGGACAGATGCAGCATCGGACCAATGCTGCATACACCTAGGTAAGTATGATTCTAAAAAAAAAAAAAAAAAAAACTATAGTCAAGCTGAAAAAAGACACAAGTCTATCTAGTTCAACCCACAGAAAAAATAAATAAATAGAAAACCTCCATATACAGAACCCTAAACCCACAGTTGATTTGCAGGAAAATAAAAACTCCTACAAAGTTTGTAGCAATTTACTCCATTGGGGAGAAAATACATTCCTTTTTGATCCCCTGAGGCAATCAGATATTCCCTGGATCAACAATCTCTGTTGTCACTACTTATAAATGTTAATATAGTTAAGCTACCCATACATTAGTTATTTTTTTTTTTTTTTGTCCAACTAGCGAGTTGAACCAAAAAAACTGACCCGATTCTCCCATCCACACAATTGAGGTGTATAGGGGAATGCTCCCCATTATGTATTTGTACTCCGATGGTGGGGAGACTTCCCTGCTGTCAGAATACTCTGATCAGCACTGCAGTTTATAGCCTGCAGCACTGATTGGGTGGTGAAAATCTGGCAGGGCAGTTGAACAGAAGTCAGTTGGTAGATTGACTTCTGTTCAACCACAAAGCCCACACATGGATCAAAATTCAGACAGTCCTTCCTGAACCAACTAAATTTCAATCCATGTATAGGCAACTTTAGTGTACACAGGCTGGGAGATTTAGTAGCAGGACTAGCATAATGAAACATGTCATTGGTAATGCCATTAATGTCACTGTTGTTGTCATTACGCATATTATTGTGATTGCTCATTTGTTGCTCTCACATCGCTACAATTGCCTGTTTAATGCTTGAGTTGTGTCACTCTTGCTTCTACACCTATCCTTTAATCCACTTTAAAGTGGTTGTAAACCCTTACATATACTCAGTGACAGTGGCGGCCTGTCCATTGGGGCGCAGGGGCGCCGCCCCACCATCCATGCATCTGGCCCCCTAATCTACATGCAGGGCGCCGGATGCATGGATTCCAATGGGGGTTTTTTTTTTTAAGCACCTGATTAGAGCCAGAGGCTGTAATAGGCTTCAAAAAAGGGTGGGCTCGGGGGCGCAGAGCACTGCGCCCCGAGCCCACCCAGTTGTATGACAATAGCGAATGAATATTGGCTATTATTACACTGATTCCCCTCCCAGCCAATCATGAAGTGGGTCGTGAGACCCCTTTCCCGATTGGCTAAAAAGAGAAGCGATTTTACTGGCCAATGCTCAGGAAGAGGGAGGAGACACACGGCCGGCCGGAGGAGAATCACAGCTACATGGGAAGGAGGAGTTAAGAATGCTGGGCAGCCGTCTGCCCAGGGAGGGGGGGGGGTGTGGATTTGCCTGTCAGCTGGCTGTCCCGCAGGGGGTGTGGGTTTTGCCACCCCCCCAATTATTATGCACCAGCCGCCACTGCTCAGTGAAGTGATTGGCCCCGGGTGATACAGAGAGATAAAACAAATCCTCCTACATAAATTGTACCTATTTATTTGCAGCCATTTGTTCTGTACATCCTTTTAAAGCCTAGTGCACACTGCTAGTTTTTTTTCAACCCAGTGTGTTGACTGGTCAGGTTAGAGCCGCTGTACTAACAATCCAATGTTAGTACAGCGATCTCCCCTGCTGTTCTATTGTGTTCTGACAGAGGAGTGGCCCACTCGCCAGAACACTATGGTCAGCGCTCTCAGCCATTGGTTGGGAGTGCAGATTGGGAGCCAACCTTTTTTGGTTATGCCCCTTCGACAGAAGCTGCAGTACTCATGGGCCAAATGTCGGTCGGTTTCTATTGAACCCGCCGATGCCGCCCAACATTCGGCTCATGTGTATGGTGCTAAAATCTCAGAGATCTCAGAGATGAAAAGGATTTTTCACAGACTCACAAAGCAGGGGGGCAGGAAGCTGCAGTTACACACTGTAAAAAAGTTCTGAGAGCTGATTGGAGGAAAGGGACACACCCCTTCACACAGCACACAGGAACAGAGTTGAGGCTGTCAATCAGCTGGAGAAACCTCCCCTGTCACCTTATTTCTCATGGTGCCAAGGAAACTTGTCAGCAGTGATTTATGCTGATAGCAGAGGAATTAGACGGCATAGAGAAATGGCGCTTAGTGCTTTGGAAAGAGGCAAGTAAACGCTTTACAAATATGTGCTTTGTTCAGACTTCATATCTGAGGTTTACAACCACTTTAACCTGTTGGCACCGGGTACATGCAAATATGTGGTCTCTTGGTGGCCGGACCTTGGTGCCGAGCAGCCACATATTTGTGTGCAATAGCGGCAACAGAGCTGTGCCGAGAACACGCTCCCGGCACAGTGACCAGCAGCTCACTGCTGCTTGCGATCAGGAGTTTTCGGATCATGGGACCACGGTGACAGCCAATCATGGCAGTCACATAGCCATAAGCCCCGTCCTGCCTCATGGATATCCAAACCCCTAAAGGGCTGGCGGGAGCTGACGCCAAGGGGTTAGGCACATCCACCATTTGGTGTGGATGTTGCCCCCGCAATATCGCGGACCCACTACTCTTCCCCCATTATTGGGAATTACGATTTTTAAAAGTTCCCAGGTATGATGATTGGATGATCATCAAGACTAAGCTAAGTAAGTGAATGTTCTACATGCAAAGTGATGTTTCACTTAGCTTTGTGAATGAGGTGGCCACAGGTTGACTTAAAGTATGGGGACACATCATTTATTTTTCCTGTAGGAATCAGTAAATTCTCCCACATTTTACTAAAAGTAGTAATGGGCAGTATGTACAGATTACTACAGGCAACACCTTAAAAGTGGAAAAAGGAAAGTTAATGCTCCTGCGCTTGAGAGGTGGTAATGTGATGGATGGAAACTGTAGGTTCACTACCGCAAGCGCCATGTTGGCTGTGCTGACACTCTCAACAGGTCAGGGGGAACCCGAATAGAACTCTAAAAATAAAAAATACAGAGGGCGCACCCGCCTAGTGCATTACTTTTGCAAAAATGGTTTTATTAAAAATATATACACATAATACTGTGACAATTCAAGCAAATATAGGTGTAAATTCATCCAGATTTCCACTTAGCATGACCTGCTGGTGAGCGACAGTCGTAGAATGGATATCTCCAAAAGAATCTGACGCATTTCGAGGGGTATCCCCATCGTCCTCAGAGCTCTGAGGAAGAGGGGATATCCCTCAAAACACGCCTGTTCTTTCTGAGATATCCATTGCATGACTGTCGCTGACCAGCAGGCTATGCCAAGTGGAAATCTGGGTGCATTTACACCTATATTTGCTCGAATTGTTGTCTTATTTTGTGAGTATTATGTGTATATATTTTTAATAAAACCATTTTTGCAAAGGTAATGTGCTAGGCAGGTGTGCCCTCTGTATTTTTTCTTTTGTAAACACCTTTATAAGACCCAATAATGTCAAAATTTCTAAGTGAGTCAATGGCCCAACTTTCCTTTCAGAGCTTAAAATGTCTCTTTGTCTGCGTTTGTGTATGGGCGATGGGCATTTTCAACACCATTTTCTTACTGCACAGGAATCCAGAAAGTCAGCTGTGGTCCAAAATAAAAGACGACTGGCAAAATGGCATCAAGAGGCTTCCCTTCCTTCGTTTAATAATTAAGAAACCCTTGTATACTACTAAGTGGACAGACAGTGGGGACCCTTAAGCTTTTCCAATTTGTACTTCATCCCCCATGCCGTTAATTAAAAGGGCTCAGAAATAAACAGTGTACAAGCACTTAATGATTTACTTGTGCGTAGAGCATTGGAAACTGCCACCTGGAACCTTTTGGGGCCCATTTAAATTTTTACTTTGCGATAATGCCCTTAAAAATACACATACCCAAAAAAAACTTAAAACAAGCAAATAAACAGAAAACAAACATGTTAATGGTAAAAGAAATACATGATGCTTTCTGTTTCTAAACACAAGATTAAAAAAAAGAAGACGACTATCCCATAATGCTTTGCTCATAAATTCACTGTACCACTTTGCAATCGCCTCCCTGGTAGGCACAGATCATCTTTCAGTCATAATGTGCACAGTGAACCTTATATAATGCTAAAAATAAACACTGAGCGAGGACTAAATCAGGTTCGCTGAGCTATAATTGTTAATTCAGTTCATTTTAATGGCACAGTAGTAAAGCAAGAGCTTACATTAACCTCTTTTACGCCCTCAAAGGTACAAAACGGCTTGTCATAAAAAAACGAGTTAATGCATCAGGTTGACAATAGTCCTGTATACGTGCGTGTCAGTTTATAGAATGACTTGCTGCATAGTTTACATTCCTTTCATACCAAATCCTTTGGTATCTCTCCGATTTTAAAGTGATCCATCTTGTGTGTTTGCTTAATAAATATATATAATGCAATCTGTCACTACACAGCAGGTCCCCCACACCCCATAAAAAAAGTTTTATTACCTGTTGATCCTGCACCTCCCTGAAGCCATATTGGCAGAAGGGGAGGCTTGACTGGGATGGGCCAAGGCTATGGAGGGGTAAACATTTTGTTTGTTAACTTGGGTTAGAAGGTAAGGGGTAAAGTTGTAGCTAGGGCATCAGGAGAGGTGGGTTAAACTGGAGGGAAAGAGAGTTAGGGGGTAAAGGTGGCAGCAAGTATAAGGGAAGAACAACCAAGGCAGTAATAACCACCTTCCGTATGGGTACGGCGGTTCGCCTGGGAGAGCCGACCTGCCGCAGTATATACAGTGCCTTGCAAAAGTATTCAGCCCCCTTGGACTTTGCGACCTTTTGCCACATTTCAGGCTTCAAACATAAAGATATAAAACTGTAATTTTTTGTGAAGAATCAACAACAAGTGGGACACAATCATGAAGTGGAACGAAATTTATTGGATATTTCAAACTTTGTAAACAATTAAAAAACTGAAAAATTGGGCGTGCAAAATTATTCAGCCACTTTACTTTCAGTGCAGCAAACTCTCTCCAGAAGTTCAGTGAGGATCTTTGAATGATCCAATGTTGACCTAAATGACTAACGATGCACTGTGATAGTCTCAGAGGTCTGTTTAAATCGCAGAGAGCATCATGAAGAACAAGGAACACACCAGGCAGGTCCGAAATACTGTTGTGAAGAAGTTTAAAGCCGGATTTGGATACAAAAAGATTCCCCAAGCTTTAAACATCCCAAGGAGCACTGTGCAAGCGATAATATTGAAATGGAAGGAGTATCAGACCACTGCAAATCTACGAAGACCTGGCCGTCCCTCTAAACTTTCAGCTCATACAAGGAGAAGACTGATCAGAGATGCAGCTAAGAGGCCCATGATCACTCTCTTATGAACTGCAGAGATCTACAGCTGAGGTGGGAGACTCTGTCCATAGGACAACAATCAGTCGTATACTGCACAAATCTGGCCTTTATGGAAGAGTGGCAAGAAGAAAGCCATTTCTTAAAGATATCCATAAAAAGTGTTGTTTAAAGTTTGCCACAAGCCACCTGGGAGACACACCAAACATGTGGAAGAAGGTGCTCTGGTCAGATGAAACCAAAATCAAACTTTTTGGCAACAATGCAAAACGTTATGTTTGGCGTAAAAGTAACACAGCTCATCACCCTGAACACACCATCCCCACTGTCAAACATGGTGGTGGCAGCATCATGCTTTGGGCCTGCTTTTCTTCAGCAGGGACAGGGAAGATGGTTAAAATTGATGGGAAGATGGATGGAGCCAAAAATAGGACCATTCTGGAAGAAAACCTGATGGAGTCTGCAAAAGACCTGAGACTGGGATGGAGATTTGTCTTCCAACAAGACAATGATCCAAAACATAAAGCAAAATCTACAATGGAATGGTTCACAAATAAACATATCCAGGTGTTAGAATGGCCAAGTCAAAGTCCAGACCTGAATCCAATTGAGAATCTGTGGAAAGAACTGAAAACTGCTGTTCACAAACGCTCTCCCTCCAACCTCACTGAGCTCGAGCTGTTTTGCAAGGAGGAATGGGCAAAAATTTCAGTCTCTCGATGTTCAAAACTGATAGAGACATACCCCAAGCAACTTACAGCTGTAATCGCAGCAAAAGGTGGCGCTACAAAGTAATAACTTAAGGGGACTGAATAATTTTGCACGCCCAATTTTTCAGTTTTTTATTTGTTAAAAAAGTTTGAAATATCCAATAAATTCCACTTCATGATTGTGTCCCACTTGTTGATTCTTCACAAAAAATTACAGTTTTATAACTTTATGTTTGAAGCCTGAAATGTGGCAAAAGGTCGAAAAGTTCAAGGGGACTGAATACTTTCGCAATGTACTGTACACGGCGGCTGGTCGGCAAGTGGTTAAGGGTCAAAGAGGCCTAGGTATTTAAAAATGATGCTGCTTTGTAAAACATTTACCTTGATTCCTATACCTTGTGTGTTACACTTCCCAGGTTTTAGGAACAAATACTTCTGAAGAGCGAACACATTAGCAGTGCTATTAATGTGTTCGCCCTTAAGGAGAATTTGTTCCTGACACCTAGGAAGTGTGTGTAATGTAACACACATGGAGTCTCTGTTGCCTATCTATCTTTTCACTCCTTTTGAATAAAAAAAATTACGGTCAGACAGTTAGTGACTCAGTCATACCTGTGTAGGCTGAAGAGTGAAGAACATTGGGCCCCTCCAGAATCCTCAGTGTTTCCACAGTGGAAGTAATAGTCCTCCTCACGTGCTGCATGCTGCGCACCTGCAAGCAGGCTGCAGACAGTGGCACAGTGCTAACCGCGCTGAAACTGGATGGGTGGAGGTGGAGCCAAATTGCAGTAGGCGGGGAGGCGGTGGCGCGGAGGAGAAAGGTGTGACCGTGACGTCGCTGGTTGCTATACGCCAAGCGGCTCTAGCAACCAGCTCTGTGTGTATGTGCTCCGGCCCGCCCCCATAGCAGAGAGAGAGCACCGCAGAAATAGGAGAGAGCCTGCAGTCAGATAACTCAGATTGGATGTGGAAGATGATAGTCAGCGGTTCGCCAAACTCAGAGATGTTTAGTAACTGGTTCTGTGGAACCGGTGGGAACAGGCTGAATCCCACCACTGCCCTTAGGCCTCGTTCAGACAGGCAGTAAAAACAGGCATTTTACCCCTCCCCCCAAAAGGCAACAAGAGGGGGGATTGTTCAATTGATTATGGGCCACGGCCTCCATTCTGGAAGACTCTGTTTTACTGCAAACTGAAAGCGATCCACTGCAGAACACTTTTAGAGACTGCTACTGTGTGAACCTAGCCTTAGATTTTTTTTATAATTGCCGTAAGTGTAACGTTTGTATGGCTCCCAACTGTCCCTGATTTTCTGGGACAGTCCCTGATTTGGAACAAAGTCCCTCTGCCCCTCTTTCCTCCTCATTTGTTCCTCATTTTGGTCTGATCTATATAGCTGTATATAAAATGCACTATTTTTCTTTCAAAAAGTGTTTTACAGTGCTAAACTTTTCATCCAGATTCTAAATTGCTGCGTTTGTAAATTTAAAAAGCCAGTATAAAGGAATAGTAGTAGTAAAAAGAAAATATAATTATACTTTATACTTTAAGGGGTGTGACAGTGGGTGTGTCCTATGCCGACATACTTTTGCTACTCGGTGTCCCTCATTTCTATCTCAAAAAGTGTGGAGGTATGCTATGGGGGGGGGGGGGGGGTGTTAAAACTAGGCTCATTTTTATCGTCCAGTCCCCCTCCCCCAAACGGCCTGTATAAATGTATTTTTTTTTTTTTAAATAGGATATAATGGGGACAGCAGCAATTCATTTTCTGTGACAAAGTTGGGTATGACTATGTCATGTCACATGACTATGACTGTCCCTGATTTGGAGGGACTATCCCTGATTTTTAACAAAGTCCCTCTGTCCCTCTTTCCTCCTCATTTGTCCCTCATTTTGGTCTGATCTATATAGTTGTATATAAAATTCACTTTTTAGCTTTCAAAAAGTGTTTCCCAGTGCTAAAACTTTCATCCAATTTGTAAATTTCTCCATTTGTAAATGTCAAAAACCAGTATAAAGGAATAGTAGTGGTTAGAAAAAAAAAAAAAAAAAAAAAGCACTTGTGGGTTTAATCTTTTTCTTTTTTTTTTTTTTTTGTATACTTCTCCTTTAGGGGGGCATGGAAAGGGGTGTGGCCTACATACTTTTGCTAATAGGTGTCCCTTGTTCCCATCACAAAAAGTTGGGAGGTATTCCTTTGGGAGGAGAGACACATGTTTAGTCTTCCAAGGTAAGTAAGCCAGTGGTGGGTGGCACACTGTGTTGTGGAATTATGGATTCCATTGTGAGTTGGGCGCAGGCTCTTGACAATGCAAAATGTAAGCCCTTGATGAAGAATTTGACATAGATAGAGAAGATGACAGTAGGGCATGGTTTTGAAAGGATGGGTTTCTTGGGGGGGGGGGGGTTATCCCCTTATAGATATTACAATTGTAAGGGTGTACTCACTAAGACCAGTTGAGCATCAGTGGGCTGGTGGCAGGTAAGGATATTGGGTCTACATACTAATAATGTGTTGCACTGTTTTATATGGGAATAAAACATATACCCAAAATCAAATGTAAAAAATATGACACAGAAACAAATGCCACCCATCCAAGCCGGTGTGATGACGCTTTTTTTTCGTTCATTAGCTGCAAGTACACCATTGCAAGTACAACATTTTAAGTACAGTGAAGAGATATTGCAGGAAATTGAATTGATTGAAGAGATACTGAAAGAGATTGGCTTGGAGTTTGCAACTGACTCATCTGTGTGTTTTGCTGACCATTGCTTGAGAAGGGGAAAGGAATTTGGTCAGGTGTTTGCTATTTGCATTTGCTAATGAGACTAGCCCATTAAGGTGTTACAATTGTTGCTGGGGGAGGTGCTGTGAAGGAGTGTGTATATATAGAGAAATACTAATTAGCTGGCCTAATTTCATTAGCTGCAAGTACACCATTGCAAGTACAACATTTTAAGTACAGTGAAGAGATATTGCAGGAGATAGTCAGGAGGTAGGCTGGAAGGTGGAAAAAGAAAGAAAAGGTAAGATTTGTTTGACTTAAATTTACAAATTTATTTATTTTATTTTTTTTTTTTCTCTCCTCTTTAAAATGGCAGACTTGGTTCAGTGCAGGAATTGTTGTGCATTTATTTCATGTTCCACTCTTTGGAGATTCGGATGCTGTCAGATCTGTAGGCAATTCTCCTTACTGCAGCAGGAAATTGCATTTTTGAAATCAGAGATATTTAAATTATCTGTTAAACAAACTCCAGCTGGGACTGCTGCAATGCCACTGCCACAGAGGACCCCCAGAAATGGCAGATGGGTTACTGCAGGTTCAGGAAGACTTAGAGTGGTGGATAGAAGACATGTCCCACAGTCGGTGGTTCTCCAAAATTCATTTGCAGCACTCTCAGAATGTAAGGACAACATGGATATGGACTCAAGCACAGAGGGTGAGAAACCATCGACTCCTATGTCTAATGTATGCAAGACTGCAGCCAAGGACAAAAAAGATAAAGTGAAGTCTCAAAGGAAGCAGCTGTTGCTGGGTGATTCAATCATAAGAAGTGTGGAGCTTAAAGAAAATGGTTTTGTGAGATGTCTCCCTGGTGCTACTGCTAGGCGAGATAGAAGACGTATTATTAATATTGTTAAGCAAGCAAAGCAGGAAGGGGACGTGGACGTTCTTGTCCATCTAGGGACAAATGACCTGGCTTGCAATGAAGTGTCAGAGGTGAAAAAATCTTTTATCACACTTGGAAATGACATACAGGATTTTGCATCCACCATCTCATTTTCTGAAGTTCTGCCTGTGCATAATGTTCAGAATGATAGGCAGAGGCGCATAAAGGAGTTCAACATATGGCTTAGTAAATGGTGTCAAGAGCAAGGATTTGGCTTTGTTTCTCATGATAGCTCTACTTGGAATAGAAAGGAACTGTACAAAAAAGATGGTTTGCATCTTTCTCTCAAAGGAACAAATATACTTAGTGAACAACTCCAAGAATTTGCGAAAGAGTATTTAAACTAGGAAGGGGGGGCAAAAGAGTGAAAATACAAAAGTCCAATTGCCCCCCGAAACAATGCCAGAACAGGTCAGAAGCACAGAGGTTAAGAAATGATAAGCTCAGAGTCCTGTCTACAAATGCTCGCAGTTTAGGTAAAAAAATCAATGAACTTGGGTCAATAATGGCATCTGAGAATGTAGATTTAGTGGCTGTTACGGAAACATGGTTTAATGAAAGAAATGACTGGGACATAACCATACCAGGATACTCTTTATACAGAAGAGACAGAGAAGGCAAGAAAGGAGGAGGAGTGGCCCTGTATGTGAAAGATAGCATTAAATCTAACCTAATACAAGTTGGTGAGGCCAACATAGAGTCAGTTTGGGTTACGTTGCAGTTTGCTAATCATGCAGTAACTCGTGTAGGTGTGATATATAGACCACCTGGTCAAGTTAAAGAACTAGATGATCTACTAGTTGAAGAAATAGCTAAAATGACAATGAAAGGAGAAGTTATCATTATGGGAGATTTCAATCTTCCAGATATAAACTGGAAAACCAAAATAGCAAGTTCTACCAGGAGTACAGATATTCTAAATTCCCTACTGGGGTTGTCTCTGCAACAAGTGGTTGAGGAGCCAACCCGGAGGGAGGCCATTTTGGATTTGGTATTCACAAATGGGGATTCGGTATATGATGTCATTGTAGGCGAAACCTTGGGATCTAGTGATCACCAGTCAGTGTGGTTTAATATAAGAACTGTGAAAGAATCACACCACACAAAAACAAAAGTTTTAGATTTTAGAAAAACAGACTTTTCAAAAATGAAATTAGTCATAAATGAGTCCTTATCAGACTGGAACGGATTACATGGAGTCCAGGAGAAATGGGACTACTTAAAAGGTGTACTATTGAAGGCAACAGAAAATTGCATTAGACTTGTCAGTAAAAGCAAAAAAAGGAAGAGACCACTGTGGTACTCAGCAGAAGTGGCCCAAATCATTAAAAATAAAAAGCTAGCATTTTGTAATTATAAAAAAACCCAGAGCAATGAAGATAAGGAAATCTACAAGATTAGGCAGAAAAAGGCCAAGCAAGTTATAAGAACTTCTAAAGCGCAGGCAGAAGAAAAACTAGCTCAGTCTATGAAAAAGGGGGATAAGACATTCTTCAGATATATAAATGAAAAAAGGAAATTAAAACAAGGAATAACTAAATTAAAAACAAAGGACGGAAGGTATGTAGAAGAGAATAAAGGGCTAGCCGACTGCCTTAATGAATACTTCTGTTCAGTTTTTACAGAAGAAAAAGAAGGAGAAGGACCTCCACTTGAAAGGATGACTAATGAATCGTTTGATGCATGTGTCTTTACAGAGGAAGACGTTCTAAGATTGCTGTCTAAAGTGAAGACAAATAAGTCACAGGGTCCTGATGAGATACACCCAAAATTATTAAAAGAGCTTAGTGGTGAGCTGGCAAAACCATTAACAGATTTATTTAACCAATCATTAGTAACAGGAGTCGTCCCGGAAGATTGGAAATTGGCAAATGTCGTGCCCATTCACAAAAAAGGTAGTAGGGAGGAATCGAGCAACTATAGACCAGTGAGTCTGACATCAATAGTAGGCAAATTAATGGAAACCCTATTAAAGGATAGAATTGTGGAACATCTTAAATCCCATGGATTGCAAGATGAAAAACAACATGGGTTTACTTCAGGGAGATCATGTCAAACAAATCTTATAGATTTTTTTGACTGGGTGACTAAAATAATAGACTGTGGAGGTGCAGTAGACATTGCATATCTAGATTTTAGTAAGGCTTTTGACACTGTCCCACATAGAAGACTTATCAATAAACTACAGTCATTGAACATGGACTCCCATATTGTTGAGTGGATTAGGCAGTGGCTGAGTGACAGACAACAGAGGGTTGTAGTCAATGGAGAACATTCAGAACAAGGTCATGTTACCAGTGGGGTACCTCAGGGATCTGTACTGGGACCAATTTTGTTTAATATCTTCATAAGTGATATTGCAAAAGGCCTCGATGGTAAGGTTTGTCTTTTTGCTGATGACACAAAGATATGTAACAGGGTTGATGTTCCTGGAGGGAAATGCCAAATGGAAAAGGATTTAGGAAAACTAGAAGAATGGTCAGAACTCTGGCAACTGAAATTTAATGTGGATAAGTGCAAGATAATGCACCTGGGGCGTAAAAACCCAAGGGCAGAATATAGAATATTTGACACAGTCCTGACCTCAGTATCTGAGGAAAGGGATTTAGGAGTAATTATTTCAGAAGACTTAAAGGTGGGAGGACAATGTAATAGAGCAGCACGAAATGCCAGCAGAATGCTTGGATGTATAGGGAGAGGTATAAGCAGTAGAAAGAGGGAAGTGCTTATGCCGCTGTACAGAACACTGGTGAGACCTCACTTGGAGTATTGTGCGCAGTACTGGAGGCCATATCTCCAGAAGGATATAGATACTCTAGAGAGAGTTCAGAGAAGAGCTACTAAACTAGTACATGGATTACAGGAAAAAACTTACCAGGAAAGGTTAAAGGACCTTAACATGTATAGCTTGGAAGAAAGAAGAGACAGAGGGGATATGATAGAAACCTTTAAATACATAAAGGGAATCAACTCGGTAAAGGAGGAGAGCATATTTAAAAGAAGAAATACTACCACAAGAGGACACCGTTTTAAACTAGAGGGGCAAAGGTTTAAAAGTAATATGAGGAAGTATTACTTTACTGAAAGAGTAGTGGATGCATGGAATAACCTTCCTGCAGAAGTGGTAGCTGCAAATACAGTGAAGGAGTTTAAGCATGCATGGGATAGGCATAAGGCTATCCTTCATATAAGATAGGGCCAAGGACTATTCATAGGATTCAGATATATTGGGCAGACTAGATGGGCCAAATGGTTCTTATCTGCCGACACATTCTATGTTTCTATGTTTACCCCGCTCTTATGCAGCAACCCTCGGACAACATTCTCTGGAATGAAACATGAAAAGGTGGGGTCAAGCTGTGACATCATCGCACTGGCTTAAATAGGTGGTGTTTTTTTTCCTGTGTCAGTGACTGTTTATTTTCTTTTTTAGTATATCACCTCTTTTTATCAAACTAATTGGTAAGAATACTACACTATGTGGTTTCTCCTTACTTTCCTCCGCATTTGAGACCATTTTTTTTTAGTGCATACAGTATTCAACTATGGGCTAACCATCCATCCTGCTGGGAGAGATCTCAAGCCACGTATTCCCTATAATTATTCAAAGCGATACCAAACCCCTGCATTATAAGATCTTAGGCTGTGGTAAGCATATCTGTGTGGTCGTGTTGCCAGTGAAGGAAATTTTAACGTGGGATTGCATAAGTAGAGAAGGATTGTTTTGGGACTTTTGTGTGGACTTGATTTTTCACATTTGGTTCTGGGTATATGATGCGTAGTACCCTCTAGTGTGCTACTAGTGTGAGAGTAGGTAAACCATATCCTGACACATACCTAATCAGTAAGTCTGTAATTGGGTAATTAGAGTTCAGGGCAGCATGATTCATACTGACAGCTCTCTGGTACCTTCCCCGGATTCTAGAAAGTTGGAGAACATTCTAGAGACTAGGGGGCAGAGGCTAGGAGGGTAGCTCTGCATATTGAGGGGAACTTAGCCAATCTCTAGGCAGTGGGTCTGGCAGGGGACTCAGTGAGCCTTTAAATATGGAGAGTTCGGTGGAAGATGGAGATGAAATGCTGAGGAGACGGCCCTCGAGGGACCTCCAGCTGGGGAGGGGCTCTACCTTGGGCTGGAGCTCAGGTCCTGACCTGGAAGGATCCTACCACTGCAGAAGTTTGAGGGAGACTTTCCTGAGAGGGAGCAAGGAGAAGACAGTGTGAGTACTACAGGATGGTGCATGGTTACAAGGGGGGAGACTGTCACATGTAGCAGGGCTCTCTGGAAGATAGCGGTGTGCTTAAATCTTCCCTACCTTGCCCTAGGAGAATCTCCAGGCAGTCAGCTTGGTGAAGAAGTTACTAGCATTTCCTGCAGTGGTAGAGCTGGGACCAGTGTCTACAAGGGAGTGGAGGTGCACCAGGATGCAGTTCACACTACATTGTGATACTTTCCAAAGAGACTGAGAGTTCCTAGCCCATAAGGTTGCTGATCTAACAGAGACTGTTAGCTAATCAATCTGAGCTGTACAATCCAAGAAGGAGGAATCAATTGGAGTTGTAGAAGATAAAGGAGAAGAACAAAGAGGAGATGTGTACATAGGGAGGATTTTGTCCCTGGTTTTGTTACTGTAAAGCTGGGCATCCCATAATTTCTATGCCCATCCAAGTTATTACCCCTTAATAAAACAAAAAAAAAGAAAGGACTGGTCAATGTGTTCGGATGCAAGCTGAAGTTGTTATGTGCCAGGCTGTTCAGCAGTGGAGAACCCTGTCATTTGCAACCCCTACCGATGTAATGCTACAGATGTGTTCATATATTTATCAGCACAACACAATAGGGTTGATTTACTAAAGGCAAATATACTGTGCACTGCAAGCACTCTTGCTCCAGAGATTAGTAAATGAAGTAAAGCTTCACTTTGCAAAGAATACCCAATCACATGCAAGGAACATAAAAAACAGAATGTTTGTACATGATTGGATGATGGAAACCAGCAGAGCTTCCTCTCATTGCAGAGCTTTCCCTCAGATCTAGAGCAAATGCACTTGCATGGCACAGTATATTTGACTTTAGTAAATCAACCTCATTGTTTGTATAAAGTAACTAATGGGTATCTAAGTATTCTGGTACCAGTGAGTGCTACTGTTTTCCCTGAACTTATCACTTTATGTATTGTATTGGTTTATCTTGCACTAAGCACTGATTTTGCTTTTATTAGGTTGTTTGGGTAAACTTCAGAAATTAAAGTCTGGAAGACATTGTGAGGAGCCTGGTAAGTGGGCACTATTTCTGTTGCATTTGATGTATTTACAGCTATTTGAACTGTTTTTTATGTGTAGCATTTTGGAAGTTATGTATATTTATTGGTATTTCATTCTAATTATGATCTGTTTTCTGTTTTATTAAATGTGTACTGTAGCCTTTTTATTCTTTTAAAATCTAAGAATATAGGCAGATAAAGAATTATCAAAAACATAAAGCTGGTACCCAACATTTCTGAGCCTTTTCTGGCACTGTCGGATAAAGCACATCATATTCCCTGGCTCCTTACAGCTGCCTGTTGGCTGTCAGATTGGGCTCACTGGCAAAATAATTCTGCAATAATCTGTTGATTTGTCTGTCTGTAGTTCAAAAAGAACCAGTCAGGGCTGGGCTTATGTAAGAATCAGAATATTTAGCCTTTAGCAAACAGCTAACTACAAAGATGAAATACATATATGGAAGCGGTTTTACCTGCCAAGAGATTTGTATTTTTGTTAATCCAGTCCTGAGATTTGCACATCTCTGCCACACAGAACAGCCGTGTCTGATAAGACAGGGGACCTGATTTTTATTAACATACATGGTCTTACAGGTCTTGTCCCTCCCCAGCCATCACAAGGGATGAACCACATTCATTGTGACAGCAAGGGCTGTGACAGGCCCTCTTTATGGAGAGACCTGGGGTCTATTAGACCCCAAAGCTCTCCTCTGGCCTCCAATGCAGGTGATCAGACACAGATCGGTCTGATCGGCTACTTTACTGGCCAGGTAACCAAAGAAGCAGAACTAAAAGTGACAACATTGTTATCGCTCCCAGTTTCCGGGGTCACAGAGAGAGAGGAAAAATGTTAGCTCCTCTCTCCCTGTTCTGTGCAGCCGATGCCCCAGTTGCATCGCTCTTGGGCTCCACGATCGGAAGGCAGAGCCCAGGAAAGGGGTGGCAGCGGGAGGGGGGTGGAACCAGGGAGCTGCTGACTTTAAATTTTTTTGGAGTTCCTCTTTAGATATAGTGAATTTGCAAAGAGGAGTGGGTATTGGTGCTCTATTCTACCTCAGACTGAAATTATCATATATCATACTGTACCTACAAATACTTGATTAGATAAACATATACCTATAAGAAAATATAATATATATATATATATATATATATATATATAGGGAATTTTGTGTAAAAAAGCAAGTGCACAGTGAAAATAATCAATATTACTATAAATACAAACACATGATAAAATCAATTGTGCCCTAAAATATCAATTGAGCTTATTAAATATAAAGTGACCAATAGCGTATAAAGTGACCAGTGCTAGCGGTCATATGTCCTTACATGAAAAAAATACAGTCCATCCATTAGTACAGTATTCCACCCTTCATATATTAGTACTGAAAGTTCTCCTCTGAGGGTAGGAACTGGTGATGTTGCAGCAGGAGAGAGTTACTTAGAAGCATGCACCATGCCTCGTGTCTCCACACGTGTCCCCTTTTGTTGCCTCACTGACTCACCTTTCTCCTCTCAAAGTGGGTATCCAGCCTCCACAGCTCCACCTGGCTGTATAAAGATATCCAGGGCCACCCCTAGGGTATTCCTCCTTGGTGTTTATTACTCTCCACAATGGTGTCAAACGTACATGCAAATGTCAAAAGACAAGCTCCATAGCATGATACCGTAAATTAAATTTTATTTGGAAAAACTGTATAGCACTTACATTTGTTATGAAAACATTCAGCCTTGTAATAACCAGAAAGTCCGGAACGCGATGCACGCCACGGACCCAGAAACCGGAAGTGACATGATGATGCTGTAGCTCCACTCTACGCGTTTCCTCACACTGATATAATCAGGATGACATGTTTCGTCATCAACGTGACACCTTCAGATCTTCTGAAGACGTCACGTTGATGACGAAACGTGTCAAGCTGGGACGCACGTTGCGACGCGCTTGGTTGTAGGTGGAACGCAGGGTGGCAGGTTCGGCTTACATTTCTCCCATTGTACAGTACGGGAGCCCGCACCGTAGAGTTTTTTAACATTTTTTGATTCGCCCTATTCAGGGGCTCTAAATAAAGGCTACCATACAATTTTACACTATGAGGAGTTTGCTCTCTGTTATTGTCTCCTCTCTACTGCAGCCATTTGGGAGCTCTTTACTATTTGGAGGAAGGTGACCCGGAGGACTAACTGGAGATTACATCTTTGTCACGGAGACGCCAAAGCTTTCCTTTATCCTCTTGGTATATGGTTAGGAGGATAAACATGGTGAGTGGGAATTTTGACACTCACTATTCACAGAGGGTGTCACTGTCCCTGTCAATAGGATTCATTTTTGGGATGCATCTGGCCACTAGGGCAGGAAGATTGTGTCGTTCCTCTTGAAGTATATGGAGGATTAACGTTAGGACTATTATCACCGGACATTTATTTAAGTTTTGTGTGCACTGGGTCACAAGGGTCACACATATTTTTTTGTTGTTGCACAAGCATTTATATTGTATATTTATATTTACCTCCTCACGCTGGACATTATTGTTGCACTTATTTGTTATTCTGTGGGTGGGTTGATGTTTTTGCACATTTTTTGAGCAAGCGCTGTTAATTGCATAGAGTATATTACTCTTGGGATTTTTTTCATTTTTAAGTATAGACATTAGTAATTCTTTTACAACCACTTTAAAGAAACAAACTGTACTGGGGTATGCTTATATTCCATCAACCTAGCTGTTCCAGGATCAATCAGCCATCCTTTTGAATGTACTTTTTTTTCTACTTTTTTTCATTTCACCTTGTGAGATTAATCGTGCATTATTCCAACAACATCCCATAAAATCTGGTATATAAATGATTGCTTGTGTAATGGGGTTCTACCGATTTTTACAGCAGTGACTTCTGTGTTTGAAAATGATTAAAGAATATCGAAACCCAAAAACAAAATTTTAATATTTTGCAGCTTACCAGTCCTTCAATGAGGTGGCTGCATTACGCCTTTATAGCATCTAAATGGGTGGTTTCAAAGGGAGATGTTGAGCGAGCAGATGGTTTCTAGAAACCGGCATAAAGGAAATTGATGCAGATGGAGATTTCGGGAATGATTTTTAGGCATTTATGGGGACTAAATGTACACAGAATTTTAAGTAAACAGGATAAAACAATGATAACTTAAAGCATATTTGTAATTTTTTGTTTTTTTTAATTTAGTTACGCTTTAAGCTTCTGGACTGCTTTTCAAATTTGGAAAACTAAGAAGAGGTTGTGGTCATCTGTTTTTGTAGCATTTAACAAGTTCATTTCACAGCCTGTCGAGAAAGTGCTGTAAGACCATCAGATTTGTAGTGATTTCTGCCAATCTGCCAATCTCTTTGAGAGCATGATCTGAGACTACTATTTCTGTAAGCTGTTATCAGGTAGGTAAATGTTATTTATCATTCTTTTTAAATGTGTGTAGTGACCCTGCTTTAATCTGAAGTATCCCTAGTCTAAATGTTTGCAGCTAGGTTGTAACCAGCCTGAGTTTTGTTACCTGGATTTGTTAGGTTTCCCTAAGCCTAAGGACATTTATTGCTACATGAGAGTGTTCACTAGCAGATAGAGTGAGAACTGAAAACTTAGAATGCATGGGTGATAAATATTTATTCCACCCTGGTGAATGACTTAGGGGTACGTGCTAGCGATGTGGGCTGGAGAAGAGGATAAATATTTGGAGGCCTTCTAGAAGGGTCCTAACCTCCCAACAGTCCCGGGTTGGCCCTTATCTTCACTTTTGCCCCCCCCCCCCCCCAGTCCTGGTATACAGGGGCTTTGTCCTGCATTACTCCATTATATGCTAACAGCCGAGCAGGACCTGCAGCACTGTGAACATCCAGCACAGCCAGAAATTGGTGGGCAAGCTGGTGGAGGTATGGTCGCAATGAGAGAGAGTGCAGCTGTTAAAATCCAACCTGTGAGGTCGGGGGATGGACAGAGCCGATTTGCATTTCAGGTGCTTCAACCCCTTTTTAAGCAACCAGTTGATAGACAAACAGCCAGAATTTATACATTACTGGCCAGGGAAGAAGGTGGCAAGGAGCAGGACCAAGTGGAACTACTGCAATTTCTGAACCTTGCACTCTGTTAGTAGTGCACTCCTGTACCTTGCACTCTGTACAAAATGCACTCCTGAATCCTGCACTCTGTATGAAATGCCCTCCCAAATCCTGCACTCTGTTCATAACGCATTCCTGAACCTTGAACTCTGTCAGTAGCACACTCCTGAACCTTGCACTCTGAACGAAACGCACACCTGAATCCTGCACTATGTTTGAAACACCTCCTGAAACCTGCACTCTGTATGTAGCAAATTCCTGAACCTTGCACTCTGTACAAAACGCCTCCTGAATCCTGCACTCCATATATAGCACATTCCCGAACCTTGCACTCTGTACCTAACATATTCCTGAACCTTGCACTCTGTAGGAAAAGCACTCCTGAATTCTGTACTCTGGGGAATTGTGATGAAGACACGTGACCCTGTGTCGACACGCGTAGGGGAGGGGCAAAGACAGTGATGGCACCCGGCAACTCGGCCGAGACAGCAGTCTGGAGTGTGAGCTATTGGCTTGTGTAGGCGAACAAGACCATCAGAGAGGAGTTTTATGCACATGTAGACTGGTGCGCTGGAAGCACCAGAAATGTGTAAGTACCCAGTGTTTTGTTTTTAATAAAGAGATGCTATTGGGGGAATAAGCACTATTGAGTTTTTCTTCATATGTAATACCGGGATACCATTGAGAGGAGAGGAGTGATGAGACAAGAAGCAATCATTGGGGGCTATTGGATACCTATCTCCTTGCCTAGGAGAGGCTAAAAAGGGTATTTTGACCAAGTTTAATTGCAAGGTCGCATTATTGAAGGTGAGAGTTCAACTGAACGGGGAGCACTGTTTGTGGTGTTACAGGGATTTGTTTATTATTCGTACCTCACTAATGGCGCTTTTCCACTGCATAGAACCGTACCGGCTCGGCACGCTTTTGTGCTTTTCCACTGCGGTACCGCATGGTATAGGGTCGGAACGGTTCGGTACGGTACGGTATAGGTTTGCTTTTCCACTGCATGGAACCGAACGGTACGGTACGGTACGGCTCTGAAAAAACAGTACCTACTCGATTGTGGTTCCAACAGGTACCAAACTGGTACCATATCCCACAATCCTTTGCATGCAGTCACTACTAGCCACTGATTGGTCAGAGAATCACACCCACCCCGTTGTTATCCCACCCACTTAACTTTAGTACTACTTTAGTGGAAAAGCAAACCTATACCGTATCGTACCGAACCGTTCCGACACTATACCATGCGGTACCACAGTGGAAAAGCAAACCGGGCCAAGCAGGGCCGAGTAGAGCCGAGCCGGTACTAGCCGGTACTTGCAGTGGAAAAGTGCCATTATGAGAAGGAAGAGTGTAGGCATTGAACAGATAAGGAGATCGGTGATGGGGAAGATTGCCACAGTTGATCATAAATTGCACTGATGTGGACTCATCATTTTATTATATTTGTATTTTAATGTCACTTTAATCACATGCATGGTTTTATTTAGCACTTGTTATATATATATATATATGGTATACACTCAGTAGGATTGAGGTATTTTGGAGATGACATTATCTGCCCTAAATTAATGATTTTTTATTGTTTGCGGAAATGAATCTGTACATAATAATTTGTGTACCATTTTAGACTGCAATCCTGAATCCTGAACTCTATACGAAACGCACTCTTGAATCCTGCACTCTGTAAGAAACACACTTCTGATTCTGAACACTGCACTCTGTACATAGCACATTCCTGATCCCTTCCACACCATGTGTAATGCACTCTTCCACGGTTTGTGCAAAACCATTTGTAATGGAAGGTTTTTCTTCTTTTTTAAATGATTGTGCTGAGGTTTTTGTTCCTGAAACTCTTGTTTGTGGAACTGCAACTAAAGCATATGTTATAGGTACAAGGAATCCCCAGTTTTGTTTACCCTTGCCCCTAAAGCCCTGCCCACTGTTAAACGTTTGGGCACATCCATTTTTTTCCATGACGCATGTAGCTCTCTGCAGGTCACTACCTCACTTGAGTGTCCCTCATTCTGAAGTTCAAAAGTTGGGAGGTATGTACCAGGGTTTGCCTGGAGAGGATGTAGTTCCAAGCAGTCTTTGCCTTTCAGGCCTGCTGCCTGGGGAGAATGCGAGTATAGAGAGGTCCTTGCCTCCCTTTTGCCAGAAGAGGAGACCAGGGCCAAGGCCCAAGAACCTGAAATGACCTGTGTAAGGGTCTGTTGAGTCAGGAAGGTGGTTATTTAGAAAGTAAACTTTCAAAGGAGTCTGCTTTGTGGAAAAATGTCCAGGAGAGCTTTGATGGATGGACATCACATGAAGACATCATCACCCCACTCTTTACAACAGTATTAAGCCCAAAAGTAAACATTTATTATATTGCAGCTTACCAATTCTTAGATGTGATTATTGCATTTATTTTCTTTTTTAATCTTTAGTTCTTCTATTTTCATCTGGTAATCCATCCAGTAAGACTGTTGTTTTTCAATATAAAATCTCTGTTGCATTACAGGGATTAGACAGACAATTTATCACTGACAGGGGTGCTTCAAATGATCAGCTTTTATCTATCTATGTAAAACCTTTATCCCAAAAGAAAACTGTTTGCTGCAAATGCTAACAATGCATAAACAACATTGAGGTCAGGATCAGTAGTTCATTATCAGTTTTTGCAGATGACACAAAATTGGCCAGAGCAATAACTGCACAGCATTAAGCAGATATCCTACAGAATGACCTGGACAAAATTACAGAGTGGGCAATGACATGGCAAATGAGGTTTAATGTGGAGAAGTGTAAGGTTTTGCACTTGGGGACTAAAAACATAAAAACACAATACACGTTAGGAGGGGAACCCTTGGGGGAATCAAAAATGGAGAAGGATCTGGGAGTCTTGGTTGATGATAGATTAGGCAACAGCATGCAATGTCAAGCGGCAGCTGCCAAAGCCAGCAGAATATTAACATGCATAAAGAAAGGGATGTATTCCAGAGATAAGACTATAATCCTTCCACTTTATAAAACTCTGGTCCGACCGCATCTGGAGTATTCTGTCCAGTTCTGGTCGCCAGTCCTCAGGAGGGATGTGTTGGAGCTGGAGAGAGTCCAGAGAAGGGCAACAAAACTAATTAGGGGATTGGAGGACCTTGACTATGAAGAGCGTCTACAATCGCTCGATTTATTCTCCCTGGAGAAGAGACGTCTGAGGGGGGACATGATAGCAATTTATAAATATCTTAATGGGGATCCCAGCTTAGAAAAAAAGCTGTTCATTCGAAGGGATTGCATGAGGACTCGAGGGCATACAATGCGATTAGAGGAGAAGCGTTTTAACCTCAGGCAACGTGGGGGGTTCTTTACTGTTAGGGCTACAAGATTGTGGAATTCTCTACCACAAGAGGTGGTTTCTGCGGGTAGTATGGTGGCTTTCAAAAGACTCTTAGACTTACATCTCAAGGATCAGAACATTCAGGGGTATGTGAGATGATTACAGCCACACACACCTACACAGGTTGAACTGGATGGACTATTGTCTTTATTCAACCTCACCTACTATGTAACTATGTAACAATGCTGCTGTCTAGATCTGCCCCCTGTGCTCCTTCATCCAGAGTGGTGTTTGTATAATACAGGTGGTGTGTTAACTGGCCAGATCACCAGGGGAAAACAGAGGGGGAAAAAGCCAAAGGATTTAATATCCACTTTAAAGTATCTCATGATTGCTCGTTGGGGGCGTGAAAAAAAGGCCCTATTGGGAGGCAGCTACTGCAGAGACTAGAGCCACCAACAGGGGACAATAGAGGAGCTATTGTCATTAGGAGGCTGCTACTGAAGTATCTAGGGCCAACAATTAGTTGCTATTTTCTCTCTCAAAGGGGTCCAGTTGTAACTGGGAGGCTGCCGCTGAGTCATTAGAACCAGTGCCGGGACAAGGTCAACCAGCGCCCAGGGCAAAGATGCCAAACTAGCCCCCCCCCCCTTCATGATGTGCAAGCTTGGGGATCCTACACCCAGCAGTCGTTTTGCTTTTTAAAATCACTGCCACTGTCACTACTCCGGTCAGCCTTGTAACAGGCACCCCAATCCCTACAGTAAACCATTGTGCTAAAAATGGGTGTAGCACCCTACAGGTGCGTGCTAGGCAAATGTATCGTCTGCCCAACTGCAGGGCCATGTTTTCTTCTTTTGTCAGGGTGTCATGGCTTCCAGGTGTGCCTGCTGGGAGGGGAGACACATTCAGGCTTGTAACTACCCCAGAAGGCAGATTATGCCGCAAGAGATTCTGGGAGTGGGTATAAGTTTGGGGGAAGTGCGTGACACAGCGTCTTTGGCAGGAGCAGTGTCCCAGGAGGGAGAGAATGGCTGTCTCTCCTCCTGTCTGAGGAAGCAGATGTCTCGGGGTGTCGCCTGAGAATCCAGAGAGTGCAGAGTTGAGCTGAGGGGGATCCGGTGTGCCGAGAAACAGCGGAGAGCGAGAGGGGTCCAGTCCCAGGAAAGCCTACACAGGTCGTGAGTATGGAGGATTGCCCCTGGGGGTCTGCCTGAAGTGTTAGATGGGACCACTCCGGAGAAGGTTCTAGGATCCAGTCATCAGCTAGCTGTAAAAGGGGGTACCTAGGTTGAGGAACCTAAAGTGACAGAGGGGGTACATAGTCAGTGGACCCTGAAGAGTTAAAGGTCAAAGGGGGCACCTGCAGTTTGGGCCCTGAAGAGCAAGTGTGTCAGTTAAGAGTTGCAGCCATACAGGATTTCACAACAAGCTACCTCAAGTCAGTGCAAGGCTGGGGGGAGTAGTCAGTGACTTTGCAGTACAGCAGTGTCAGCAGTTCAATATTCTACAGTCCTGGTTCTTCTGGACTTAAAGTCGAGGATCCAGCACATCTGTCAAGTTACAGTGTGTTCTAAGCGTCAGTGAGCGTTGGCTAGCGTTGGCTGGCGTCAAGGCAGGGTTAACAGACATTTTTCCTGATAAAGTCCCAAGTTGTACTTAGTTGAGCCTAAAGGAGTATCCCACTCATTCCCTTCTCCCATCCCCTTTAAATACAATAAAACAACAAAACAAAGATGCCGGAGTTGTCAATGTCTCTGTTCTCACACCCAGGGTCGCAGCTCACATGGCCTGGAGAGGTAACCGGTAACAATGCCAGACCCATCTCAGGCCCAATGCTTGGAAAACCTGCTACTTGTGTTTACCCTGAAAAAACAAAAAACAAATGCATCCACTACATCTACAGGAATGGTACGCTGCAGTATATTACATTTGTATTCTTGGGTTCAGATATCATTTAAATAATAAACTATAAAACTTAACAGATGGTTCCCAGTGGACATTAGACAACCCCTTGATGGGATCAGACTGGAATGTACATGCACTAGACATATTTGGACTTTAACAAGCAGTCAAGGCTGATGAATCTTTAAGGCTGTCAAGGCTGATGAGCTTGTCTGCTGTGTACCCAGGAATTTGCACTTATAGGGTATTAGCAATTACACTGTATGGCCATCACATTGCCGAAACTATATGGGCACATCTCCAAAATAGTGAGGTTCAGGTGTTTCCATCAAAGGGTACTGTTACAATTCACAAGGCATTTTTAGACCATTAAAGATTGTGGAAGTGCATAATGCTTGAATAAGAAGTCTGTGAAATTCCGGGTAGTTAAAGAACAATGATCACTTTATTAGTGTACGACATAACACATACACATAGGCAACCAGTTTGGGGGTTTGAGACCCCCTTTCTCTTAAGGGCTTTGGTAGTTTTGGATCTGTTGGTTGTGGGAACTGTTGCAGTTGTCCTAATATGATAAAGGATTTCCAATGCCAAATGCCAAAAAAAACCCAAAAAACCTTGTGATCTTCCAGCCTTGTAGAAACAGTTTGGGGAAGGCCAGGGAGAGACCTTCAGGCAAATACAACCCAGCCCTATGCTTCAGAGGGCTCATGCGACTCCCCTGTACACCTAGATAGGAGGGTGTAAGGGGCAGCATATAGAGGAAACGTTCCCCTTGATTTTCTTCCTGCAGCAGCTGACTGCCTTGGGGGGGGGGGGAGCAATTGTGGCCCCTGTGATCCCTACCGACCCCGATTACTGACTCTGTCCATTAATAACTGAAGCATAGTGTTTACAAATATGCACAAAGCCGGGTCCATAAAGACACGGTTATATGTGTTTGAGGTAGAGAAACTCTAGAGTCCTGACCTCAACCCTACTGAAATAAATTGAAATACTGATTGCAAACTAGGTCAAATCTTTCCAACATCAGTACTTGACCTCATTAATATTTTTCTGGGATAAATGGGCACAAATTCCCAAAGACACTCTTGTTGAAGGTCTTCTCTAAGCACTGGAGGCTGCTGTAGCTGCAGAGGGGAGTCCAAATCCATTTTAATGCCCATGTTTTGTAATGGAATGTGCAACAAACTCATATATTGGGTTTCCCCAAACCAGTAAAAAATGGTGCAGTAAAAATAATTGCTTGTTATGTACAAACATCTGAATGTCATCCAATAACTTACCAAACAAATTGCATTTTTGTCTATAACTATAACACATTGTAATTATTTCCCTCCTATAATTTTTATTTTTAAACTACTGTAAAATTCTAGTTTGTTCATAAACAAAGATCACACAATGGGGAGATTTACTAAAACTTGACCACTCAGAATCTGGTGCAGATATGCATAGTAACTAATCAGCTTCTAACTTCAGCTTGTTCAATTAAGCTTAGACAATGAAACCTGGAAGTTGATTGGTTTCTATGCAGAGCTGCACCAGATTTTGCACGCTCCAGTTTTAGTATATCTTCCCCAAAGTCTAATAACCTAAGATAAGAACCAATCCATCTTCTTTATCTGTCTACAGTAAAGATGTCCGATTGGTTGCCTTGGTTAACTGAGCTTTATAATGTCATTGCTGTTATGAAATAAGCTTGCAGCCATGCTGCTTCTGGTTTGCTAGCGCTGTTCACACATTGCATTGCTTCTGTAACTTTTAACTGTGCACCCAATTAGTGACAGTTAAAGCAAAACTAAACCCTAAGCAATACTGCAGACTCTCACCATAAGGCCCCTTTCACATGGGCACACCGCTGAGCAGGCGGATGACAGCTCAGTGTGCAGAGACGGAGCTGTCAGATCCCCACTGTTCTCTATGGGGAGATCGGATGAGAACGGACCGCCTGTCCGTTCTCATCCGATCCCATCTGATCCCATCCTCCAGACGGATGGAAAATAGGGTTTCCATGCGTCCGGATTTCACGGACATGATTGGATCGGATAGCAGCGGGTGTCAGCGGAGATGTCTCCAAAGGGATGCATGGAGCATCCGATCAGGTACACCTGAGAAACTGACAGGCAGATCTGATCGGATCACCCATGTGAAAGGGGGCTATGGCTGTCCTCACAGGTTCCCTTTATCATTTGCTCAAACTCAAAAGTAAAATCGTACTTAAAGTATATGTTCATGTGAGTGCCCTAGTTATACTATATTATAGTTAAAGCGGAGTTCCGCCTCCCCCTCCACCCCCTCCAAAAAATACATTCTGTAGCTGCTGACTTTTAATATTAGGACTTTTAATATGGAGTCCAGCGATGTTGGCACCGCAGCCAATGGATGTTGGCACCGCAGCCAATGTTTCCATCGGCTGTTGGTTGCTGCCGCCGCCATTGCGGCTTCACGGGCGGGTGCCTACTGCGCATGTGTGAAGCGCGCTGCGTATTCCTATTGGCTCGGTGGCGGGGGAAGGAGGAGGGGGCCAAACTTCTGAGGGAGGGCGCAGCGGCGCCGTATCCCGGAAGTGGGGAAGGGTACCTGTCAAAAACATGAAAGCTGCCAAATGTGGCACCGAAAGGGGGGAGGAAGCAAAAGAGCGGAAGTTCCACTTTTGGGTGGAACTCCGCTTTAAGTGTAGTTATAAAAGCTGAAAGGAAACTGATTATTTTACTGCCATTTTTAACTTTCTTTCAAATTTTTTCATTTTCATTATTTATTTAGGTTTTTACTATTTTTCTTTAATTATTATTTTTTTTTTATTGGACAGTGAAAAAGAAGCAGCAGGCTGATACACTCATCTGACTATCATTATGTCCTCTACCCTATCAGCATGTCCCTTGTTAGCACATCAGCAGTAGAACTGACTGGCTCCTTATGCTGTTTTTACCACTTGCAGTCTAAAATCTGCTGTACAGGGGATTGTGAGAAGCTGATACCAGATCAAATGCAGGTACTTTCACTGCTTCCATTAAAAAAATGCATCTGATGAGTTATTAATAAATACAGAGCTTCAATAATTTGTGCATTTTACATCTACCTGTACTTCATCTTTAACCACTTCCCACCCGCACTATAGAAGATAGACAACTGCATCATGGGTCTCTAGTTCTCGAAGGATATCCATGGATGTCCTCCCATGTGCTCGCCACCCATGTGCCCCCCGAGGCATGCTCTGTGGCCACTGTGTGCTTTGGACACAGCCGATCACAGATCAGGGTAAAGGAACAATCACAGCAGGCCCTTTACCATGCTATCAGGTGTGTCCAATCCCAGCTGTCACAGATGTAAACATACTTTGCCGCTTATCACCTGTTATCGGCTCTCCTTTCCTTACACAGAGGCAGTGCATGAGGAAAGGAGAGTCAATCTGTGAGTACAGCATTTACACTGATAATCAGTGCCCCGCTTATCAGTGCAGCCCCATTAGTACCCATCAGTGTAGCTTATCAGTGCTGCCTATCAGTACCCATCAGTGTCACCTATTAGTGCCCATCAGTGCTGCCTATCAGTGCCCCTTCATCAGTGCAGCCTTGTCAGTGCCTCCTCAACAGTGCCCATCAGTGCATCTTATCAGTGCCCATCAGTGGGCACTGATAAGCTGGGCAATTTTATAACAGAAACCAAGAAAACATTTTTTTTTCCATTTATTTAGCAAAAAAAAAACACAGTTGTGATTGAACATCACTAAAAGAAATTTCCATCTGTCTCAAAAAAATGATTAAAATCTCATTTGGGTACAGTGTTGCATGGCCGCTAAATTGTCATTCAAAATATGATAGCGCTGAAAGCCGACAATTAGGGAAGGGGGTGGAAATGCCCAGTATTGAAGTGGTTAAACACTTTTTTCATTCTTCATTCCATTTTCAGACTTCTCGTCTTTTTTCCAGATGTTTTTTTTTCCGCTAATTGCACAGAAACAAAGCAAAAAAAAAAAAAAAAAAGAACTGAAAAGGGAATGAGGACAGTACAGAAAGAACACTGAGTTTTTCAATTTGCTTTTCACAGTCTACAGTGTAAGAAGACAGAAACCAGCAGGGACAGAACTGCAGCCTGCTGCAGTTTATAACGCAGCAAAGTAGAATTAAAGCAAACATACAGTATAGAGAGAAATGGGCAAATGATGAAAACCTGGAATGTACTGCAGTCTCCTAAAGTAAAATGTTTTATGAAAATTTTCATGTTAATAATGTTCATTCGATTTTTCTGATTGGTAATGGGGGGTCAAGCCAACATTAATTTTCAACCAGTGATGAGAACATTTGCAAGAGCAGGATGGAAATTTTTTCTTGAATGGACAGATTTCTAATAGTGTATGGGATTTTTGTTCAGTCTATTCAATCTAAAACTGAATGATAAAAGCAAACATTTTTCAAATGTTGAAGTACTTTTGATCGATGCTCGTCAAGTTGTTGAAGGTACTGAGAATTTTTGTACAAATCGTCCTATTCATTTTTGTAGGAAAATCTAATAGTGTATGGTCAGCATTACAAGTTTTTTTTTAAAGGGAGAAAAGGGTTAAATACAGATCAGAGACATAAGAACTGAGTGCCGGTTCACACTTGTGCGATTGCGAACGTATGCGATTGCAATGCGAATTTGCAGTGCGAGTTTACCTTGCGTTTTTCAATAGTACCAGCGCGATTGTAATGAAAATGGATTGTGTTGATTATGTTAATTAAACTCAGGAGGGGTGGAGCTGAGGGGAAAACTAAAACAAAAAATAAGAATTCGCACATATCTGAACTGATAATGCGAGTCAAGACCGATTTACATTGATGTCTATGGAGACTAAATTCGCAACGCAGCGCTGTAAACTCGCACAAGACCCTTTTCATCATCGCATTATATTCGCATCTGAATCGCAACGCATAGATGTGAACGACCGTCGCGAATACAATGTATTTTGGGAATACATGCAAATTTAGACTTTTCATAACGCATCGCATTCGCAGTAAAATTGCACAAGTGTGAACCGGCACTTATTCATTGCACTATTGATACATGTTGGCTTTTGTTTCAAACACATTGCATTGCATTTTTGAGCAGCTCCATTTGAATTGATGAATGGTATAAGCACCAAAATGTATTATGTTGGACATGTTTCAGTTCAGTTCCTAATTTTTCTTTCACTGGGGCCAATTTACTAAAGGAGTCTACTAATTTACTAATTAAACTATTTTTTTGGTTCAGTAAATAAAGTTAAGCTGTGTTCACAGGGCCGGCCTTTGGGGTGTGCAAGCTGTGCGGCCGCACAGGGCGCCATGGGCAACAAGGGCGCCGTGCGGCCATCACAGCTCGCAGAGGATCAGGCTGAGCTGTGTGAGAGATACACAGCTCGCCTCACTGCAACAATAGGTGATCGAGGCACGGCTGCACAGCGGGAGGTGAGCGGCGACTGCGGCCTGGACAGGGTTAACACAGGCCGCGGCCGCCGCTTACCTCCCGCTGTGCAGCCGTGCCTCGATCACCTATTGCTGCAGTGAGGTGAGCTGTGTATCTCTCACACAGCTCAGCCTCCGATCCTTCCACGGAATCCACGCTGACTTCCTGCCCAGTGCCCACACATCCCCGGGAGTGTGGGCGGGAGGAGGAGAAGGGGCGGGGCGAGGAGGAGCTGACAATCTCTCCTCTGGCGTCAGTGCAGGGAGGGAGGAGAGATCGTCAGCTCCTCCTCGCCCCGCCCCTTCTCCTCCTCCCGCCCGCCCACACTCCCGGGGATGTGTGGGCGGGAAGTTTAAAGAAAAAAAAAAAAGCTGCAGACAAAGTAAAGTGACATCTCTCTCCTTCAAAAAATGTAAGGGGGGGCTCTGTGTGAGGGGGGCTATGTGTGGGGGTCTGTGATGTAAGGGGGGGGCTCTCTGATGTGGGGGGCTATGTGTGGGGGGGGGCTCTGTGTGGGGGGTCTGTGATGTAAGGGGGGCTTTTTGTGGGGGGGACTCTGATGTGAGGATGTGAGGGGGGCTTTGTGTGTGTGTGGGGGGTCTCTGATGTTAGGGGGGCTTTGTGTAAGGGGGTCTCTGATGTGCGGGGCTCCGTGGGGAGGGGGGGTCTGATGTAAGGGGGGCTTTGTGTCGGGGGTCTCTGATGTGTGGGGGGTCTCTGATGTGAGGGGGGCTCTGTGTGGGGGTCTCATGTAAGGGGGGCTTTGTGTGGGGGGTTTCTGATGTAAGAGGGGCTTTGTGTCGGGGGTCTCTGATGTGAGGGGGGCTCTGTGTGGGGGGTCTCTGATGTGAGGGGGGCTCTGTGTGGGGGGGTCTCTGATGTGAGGGGCTTTGGGTCGGGGGTCTCTGATGTAAGGGGGGCTCTGTGTGGGGGGTCTCTGATGTGAGGGGGGCTCTGTGTGGGGGGTCTCTGATATAAGGGGGGCTTTGTGTCGGGGGTCTCTGATGTGAGGGGGGCTTTGTGTCGGGGGTCTCTGATGTGAGGGGGGCTCTGTGTGGGGGGTCTCTGATGTGAGGGGGGCTCTGTGTGGGGGGTCTCTGATGTGAGGGGGGCTTTGTGTGGGGGGTCTCTGATGTGAGGGGGGCTTTGTGTAAGGGGGTCTCTGATGTGTGGGGCTCCGTGGGGAGGGGGGGTCTGATGTAAGGGGGGCTTTGTGTCTGGGGTCTCTGATGTGAGGGGGGCTCTGTGTGGGGGGTCTCTGATGTGAGGGGGGCTTTGGGTCGGGGGTCTCTGATGTGAGGGGGGCTTTGTGTGGGGGGTCTCTGATGTGAGGGGGGCTTTGTGTTGGGGGTCTCTGATGTGAGGGGGGCTCTGTGTGTGGGGTCTCTGATGTAAGGGGGGCTCTTATGTAAGGGGGGGTCTTATGTAAGGGGGGCTAAGTTATTAGTGATCATAAAAAAGAAAAGTCAAATAAAGTGCAAAAAAGGTGCAAGAAGATTTGCGCGGGGGGCACCACAGGATTAGCTCGCACAGGGCGCCTGATCACCTAAGGCCGGCCCTGTGTGTTCATTTTAAATACCCAATTATGTTTAAGGTAAATTAAAAAAAGACAGGGTTTTGGCTTCTTAGTGAACACAGTGGTGTAGATTTACTACAACTGGAGAACTCAGAATCTGGTGCAGCTGTGCATAGTAGCCAATCAGCTTCTAAGTTTAGCTTGTTAAATTAGGCTTTTACTATATGTAGCACCCTCCTAGGTAGGTGCTAGTGGCTCTTTCTGCTTATCAGGAGAGCCTGATCTATCAGTTTGGCCTGTCACATGTTCTCAGGTGTGATCCATTGAGTCTTAGGGATTCTCCCCACTGTATCCAATAAGGGAGCTTGTTGGACAGTGGAGGAAACCTAACCAATAGCACACCAGGGTTTATGACTGTCCCATTGCTGCAATGCATCCTAGGATTGGGAATAAATCCAAAAGGGGGCATGTGACAAGGGGTCTTTTGGTGGGAGCAAAGTCCCAGAAGGAGGTGGACGGCTGTCTATCCTCCTGCAGAGTGAGGAAGGTGGTCCAGGTGGTCGGCCTAGGGACCAGGTGGAGCTGGGCTGCAGAGGATCCAGTGTGCTGACCAGTGGAGCTGTTGGGCAGAGGACTTTAGAAAAAACAGTATCGTGAGTACTGAGAGATCTGCCTAAGGGTCTGCCTACGAGAGGTGACCACTCCAGAGAAGTCAGGGGATCAAGGAGACAGCTCACTCAGAGTGTTACATTAAAGGGGGTGCCAAGTAGCTAAACCCTGAAGATAGGGATATAGAGGGTGCCAGGAAGGGCCCTAAAGTTTTTCAGCATTACAGTCTACCTGAGAGTACAGCTTGCCTCAGGATAGAGTTTACCTCAGGAAGCTTAGCACAGCCAAGGGCAAAGTGAAGCGGCCTAGCGGTGACTAGCTTAATTTCAGCATTACTCAGCACTACTCGGCGTTAACCAGCGTTAACCAGCATTTATTCAAGTCGTCCCTGCCTATTGTGCATAGTTCTATTCAGTTGGAGTATCCCACTCATCCTTTCTCCTATCCAAGTTCCAAATAAAACCTAAAAAAACAAAGATACTGGACTGATTCTTGTCTGAGGTAAAACACTTGGGAAAATGTCACAATGCTCTATTGTTGCTATTGGTAACCCAGGGGAACCCATAACGAGCAGCTCCCTTGGGAGTAGTGATACATATAAAACCTGGAAGCTGATTGGTTTCTATGCAAAGCTACTCCAGTTTTAGTAAATAACCCTTAGTATCACCTTATTTGCTAAATGAAAGAGTAACTTTACTCTACCTAACCCGTAAAAAAAAAATTAAAAATCTCAAATCACTCTTCCCTGTCTCAAAATGTAAAAAAAACAAAAAAAAAAAAAAAACAGAAATTCTCCCTTAGGGCTCTTTCACACGGGCGATCCGATCAGATCCGCCTGTCAGTTTTTTAGGCGGATCTCATCGGATCCTCCATGCAGCTCTATGGGGCAGCGGATGTCAGCGGAGACACCTCCGCTGACACCCGCTGTCATCCGTATCCGATCCTGTCCATGAAATCTGGATGGATGGAAACCCTATTTTTCCATCCGTTCAGGGATCAGATCGGATGAGAGCGGACATGCGGCCCCATAGAGAGCAGCGGGAGCTGTGACACCTCCCTCTCTGCACTGCAAGCGGAGACGGAGCTGTCATCCGCCGGCTCAGCGGGGATCGGCGGATCGATCCCCGCTGAGCAGCACGGATCCGCCTACGGAGGCGGACCGTGTGAAAGAGCCCTTAGCCATTCTCCTCCAGCACTCTCATCTTTAACGGGTATCTGGGGCATGCACCAATGCACAGGGAGTCTCTGCCAGGTATAGGGGACCTGGCAGAGATCTGCATAGTGCATCTGCACATGTGCCATATCCCCCACGCATGCACACACACGACGCTGGTCTCCATCAGTGTTTTGGTGCCCTGTGTGCGTATGTGCGGGTCCTGGGATGTCTATGAGACATCATCCTAGGTGAGGATTTAGCAAATAAAAAAGTAAAACATTTTTGATTTTTACATAAATTGGTTTTCCAAATGTGTAAGAGAGAGGGGACAGGAGAGAGGGGACCTGGCTAAAATGGCTGAAGTTCTGCTTTAAACGCACCGTCACATTGCAAGTCAGCAGTGGCAGGTCCTATAAGTCTATCCTAAAAGGTTCCTTGGGACAGTTCTGGGCCCTGGCGATTGACTGCTAAGGATAAGCAAAACAGGGAGCTTTCAATTCTCCATTCTGGCAAAATGCATTGAAGTCAATAGGAAAGGTAAAATTAAGGGCAATTCTTTTTGTGTTTTTTTAAGGGTGAAATGGGATTTTAATGGTTTCTAAGGGTTATTCCAGCTTTCCTGGACTGTTGAAGAAAAACAAGCCTTCCTTATCTGGAATATATAACTTTTTTTCTACTAAAAGAAAATGCAGACAGTGAAAATAATAAAGGAAAAAAATAAATAAAGCCGCGGTACACAAATAACAATTACAAAAAAAAAAATACAAATAAAAAAACACCAAGAGCCCCTTATATTGCATGTTAACATCACCCTTTTTTGTAATGCAACACAGAGCAATGCACTACCATGTGCTGCGGCATGCTACGATGTAAGTGTTTAGCCTTAGGGCGTTAGGGTGCAATTCACGCATGTAAATCTGGCATAAATGAAAACAACTTTATCCACGCAATCTCCTTTTGAAGAAGAGAGATTGCCTCTTGAAATGTGTAGGCCTTATTGGATGAAAAAGGGGTCTTCCTGCGCTATGAGACATACGTCGCTGATCTGAAGACAGTTGGCTCTTGGTGCTTTGATATGCCTATTTAAAACCGAGCTCCACCCAAAACGGGAAGCTTTGCTTGTTCACACCGATTTGGCACTTTTTTGGGGGAGCGGTACCTAATTTTGACAGGTACCCACTCCCGCTTCCGGGTAAGATCACTCATCAACAATCTACAACATTTCCAGCCCCTCCTCCTTCCCTCCATTGCCTTTTGGAACACACAAAGGTCCCAGAAGACGGCAGGACCATTCAGAAAGCGCAGCGTGACTCTCGCATGCGCAGTAGAAATATTTCTGTGAAGCCGTAGGGCTTCACTGTTGATTTTCCTTACTTATGCCTCGTACACACGCATCGATAGTTGGCCGTGAATTTTCGGCCAACGTCCGATCTGCCGATTTTCGGCTTGTTAATATGATGCTTTTGACAACCGACTCCGACTTTTCGGCCGAATAAAATCTGGTGTGCAGGCTATAAAATTTTTGTTGGCCGTCAACACAACGGCCGATTTTCCATCAGTCAGTACAGATTTCGGCAGACAAAAATGTGATGAGCAAGACTGGGCATGCTCAGAGAAGAAAAAACACACGGAAAGTAAACCATCACATGACATCACTTCTGAAGTAGAATTTTGTTGGCCGAGAAAATTCGTTTGCAGTCTAGGCATATTCCAACCAACAAAACACCACTCTGGACAAAAGTCAACCAATCGGTCGGCTGATAATCGTTGTGTGTGTACAAGGCATTACAATGCCGGCACCTGCACCCAAAGCTGATTAATGAATCGGCTCGGGGGGGGGGGGGGGGCACATTTCGGAATACCTGGACAGGTAAGTGTCTTTATATTAAAAGTCAGCAGCTCCATTTTTTTTTTTTTTTTTAGCTACACTATTTTTAAATGCTGACTTTTTTTACAGGCTGGAGCTCCTGTTTAATTGTATTGTTTGTGAGTATTTCTTTAGCTTTTTTTTTTTTTTTCAATAAATGATGTATTATGGTAATGCGCTAGGCTGATGTGCCATCTTTTTGTTGTTTTGTAGTGATAAATGAAAATAAACCTGGTGAGCTGACTTTTCTTTGTTGCAGTTAAGCAATACAGTCTAGTCATCCCTGTGACAGTGACTTGACAGTGAAGGAGCAGCAGAATACTGATAAATCATCCTTCTCTCTCATGTGCCCCACATTTGGGCGGACGGGGATCTACTGGGGCTGCAGTACAGTTAAATTATAACTAAAGGCAAAACTTTTTTTTTTTAGTTTTGGATAGAGTGGAGAGGGATCAAAACACCTGTCAGTTTTTTGTTTTGTTTTTTTGCTGTCTGTGTCCCCATTAGGGAGATTCACCCTCTTTATTTGTCCTGTTTACCGTTATCATTGAAAGTGAAAGTAAAAGAAAAACCCACATTTTGGGTTGTCCTCTGAAAGGTAACAGAGGGGAAATCTTCCAATGGGGACACTAGTTCTGGTAACTTGGGGGTCCCCAAGGAATTCCCTTTAATTTGCAGGGATTTCTTAACACTTCCTGTTTGGCTATGGGACAGGAAGTGAAGGAAATCTCCTCTATGGAACATAGATGGGGGAAAAAATCTGACAGGGTTCATAACCCTCCCTTGCTCTATTCAAAATGAAGAAAGAGGGTTTGCCTTTAGTTCTATTTTAAGTTAAAGTGGAACTAAAGTTAAAGGAAAAAATACAAACTGGCAGACTCTTTATTGCAGAAGAGACATGCAATATCTTTTGCAATGAAGTACACTTACCTGCCTGTTTTCAATCCCCTATAGATTGTACACTGAGCTTGGCATGTACAGCTCAGGTTACAATCCGGCACACTGCCTGTGCGCTAAAATGACTTTACTTCTGTGTATGCTTGGGAGTAATGTCATCCTATGCCAGCCAATCGAGAAGGCCAAAAACTGATATTCTAAAGAAGTTGGGGAGTAGATGGTGGCACCAGCAAGGGACCTCACAGGCATCCGACCTTTGAAATAAAGTAATAAAATAAAAAAAATAAAAATAAGTATTTTTCCCTTTAGTTTTCGCTTTAAGCTAGCCATACTCTACATAGCTTGATTTCCTCTCATTAAGCCTGCAGCTTCTCAAATATGCTGCTGAACAGAACCTACATCTGATAAGATTTAATTTGCCTAGTCAATTTTTAAATCTGCTTTTGTCAAGCCAGGTGGTGTTTGCAGGCTCGTAGCTCGAATTTCGGATGATTCGGTGGGAATAACCCTAAATTCGAGCCATCTATGGTCAATGGTCATTGCAGGTCTCTTCTAAGAGCAGCAGAGGGTCCTCTTTTTTTTCCAAGTTGCCTTTAAGCCCAAAGAGGGCCTTCGGAAAAGTAGCAGGACAACGGTAAAAACTTGTGAAGACACGTAAGCTATATATATATATATATATATATATATATATATATATATATATATGTGTGTGTATATATATACATTTCTAGTATGAATTTCCATTTTGTCCTTAAGGATAGACTAAGCCAGTGCACTGATCAGAATAGCCTGCGAGAGGATAAATGACAGGGATAGCACCACAAATCGATAGCGTTGGAACCTGACCAAGCAAAATACAGTCAACAAACAAGTAGACTCCTCATTGATCATTAAGCTAGAAAGTTATATGAACAAATAAATGTGTTGATCTATAACAGTGATGGATGAGTTGCTAAATGAGCATCCAGCTAAGTATTTACCGACGGATTTAAAAGGCAACAAAAGTCAAATAAGGCCTTTAATATCCAGTAAAGGTTAACCCCTGAGAAGTCAGTAAATCCACAGTTTGTTACCATGAAGGCACCAAAGCAAACCATCTGCAAAAAAAAGCCCAGCGCTGAAACATGTGCAAAATGCATTATATAACATGGGTGTATTTAAAAAAAAAAAATGTAATCCAATTCACTTAAAGGGCACCTGCGACTAAAAATGTAATAAAAAAAAAAGAAATTGTAAAAGAATTGTACAAAATTATATTACTAGAAAACAAAGGGCTCATGGCGCATACCTATATAAATATGGATTTTTAAATATCTCCAGTAAAGTTTGGGAATACCCAAACCCCTGGAAAAAATATGGAGTTTAAAGGTTGACATACTTGGCCAAAATTTTGGCCGGTTTATGCTGAATTCACAGAAACGTGAGCCGTGGGTGCCCCTGTTGGCACCACCTTGCTGAACAACAGTTGGCGGTGCAACCCGCTATTGTCAAAGGAAGTTGTTAGCAAAACCGTACCGGCTTCAGATGCGGACACTGTTTTGGGTATTCTGACAATAACCCGGCAGGAGGGATTCGTCCATTTCAACTGTTTACTGTGGATGGAGCAATATGCTTATTTTCTTTCGTTCAGCCCATGGGCTGAACAAAATAAATCTCTGCATTTTTGGCCATGACCTTTGAGCAACTCATGTGTTTATTGGTATCAAAAAGACTAAGCAGGCTAGAAAAATGTACTCAATTCCAAGGTCACAAAAAATAGTGAGATGCCATGTTTTTGAAACAGTTCTTTTAATTTTAATTGGCTTTGGTCAGAATTCTGTGTATACTAAGAAAGTATATAATAAAATGTATTTAGCTTGCCAAGAATGCAACATTGCTTACACATGGAGCATGCTCATGGAGTGGAAAATGGCCAGTTCTGGATAATTTGCTCTTCTGTTTAAAGTATATACATCTCTATGACCAACAGAATTATAAAGTCTGTGATTTTAGGTGAATTGGACAACATTTGGAGTGTCTATGTCCACCTTTCTAAACCTTTTCAATACAGAGGAACCCTTGAAATAACATTCCAGTCTCAAGGATTCCTTGCTATAATTTACTTTATCTACAACTCATGATATATTAGTGTGAGGGAGGGGGAATGGGGAAAGGGAAGAATGCTCCTTAAGCCTGGTACACATGATGAGATTATTGGACAAACGATTATTGATGATACATTTTTTTTTTCATGCTAGTCTCCACATCGAAAATGAAGAGGTTACTAAAGTTATGAAAATTTTTGTATGACAGTATGAAAATTTTCTGATCGTCGTGTGTACTGGGCCTTAGATGTGTGGACATTGGGAAGAATAAAGGCCCGTACACACGTACCAATTGTCGCCCGTAAATATTCGGCCAACGTCCGATCGGCCGATTGTCGGCTTGTTAGTATGATGCTTCCGACAACCGACTGCGACTTTTTGGCCGAACAAAATCTGGTGTGCATGCTATAAAATTTTTGTAGGCCAACAAAGAACGGCCGATTGTTCGTCAGTCAGTACAGATTTCGGCCGACAAAAAGCAGATGAGCAAGACTGGGCATGCTCAGAGAAGAAAAAACACACGGAAAGTTAACCATCACATGACATCACTTCTGCAGTCGGTTGTTGTTGGCCGACAAAATTCGTGTGCAGTCTTTAGCACTTTTCAACCTACAGGACAAAAGACCGCCGAACTGTCGGCCGACAATCGGTGCGTGTGTACGGGGCTTTACTCTCTTACAGATAGCTAAAAAAATCAATGGTGTCAGTGGGAATTTATCTGAGAGGCAGACATTGCTCATTGCTCAAGGATCTCCTAGCAACCTCTGAAGGAACCCTAGGGTTCCATGGAAGCCTGGTTGAGAAACACTAGTCTTAGTGGTATTCTGGAAAATTACCTTGCCATAGTTCATCCTGTGGTTATTGAAGAGATTAATTTTTGTAGCTGCCCACCTACAATGGAAACGTATGGGTGTGCTTTCCTCTGTTATCCATAAAATGTCCAGGCCACAAGTATTTTGTGTGTACCCACCACCTCCTCTTCAATAAATATAACAAGGAACTAGTAACATGCAATGGTGTGTGAAAGCCATTGGAATTGTGGGAAAGATGATGTTCTATGGCTGACATTTTGTACTTTGGTTTGATCATCAGTCTCTAGAACTAGTTGAGACCCCGTTCACACTGGGGCGACCTGTCAGACGACCTGGTCGCCTGACAGGTCGCCGTAGGTCGCCTGCCATAGAGAAACTGTGGAGCCGTTCTAATAGGAGCGACACAAGTCGCTCCGACTTAGAAAAAGGGTCCGGAGCTTCTTTGGGGCGACCTGCAGCGACCTGCATTTACTTCAATGATATGAAGTCCGTACCGGCCGCTCCGAGGTCGCGGTGCGAGCTGCGCACCGCGACCTGTGAGGTCACTCCGGCAAGTAGCATCGCCCCAGTGTGAACGGGGGTTACCTATTGCAAGTTTCAGGTAAACAAATTATGCCTATGTGGTCTCTAGCCTAGAGTCTGTTCCTACAAAGAGGGACCTTTGCAGGATATTGGTGCACACATATATGTGAGAGCTGGGCTGGCAGTGGTCTGACCATTCCCATAACTCCCAACTTTCTGAGATGGGAAAGAGGGAATTTAGGCAAAGAGCACACACTTGCCATGTCCCCAGTACCATGGATCGTGAAGAATTAATAAGACAAACAAATAATGGCTAAACCCACAAGAGTTTTTTCATCACTATGTTTCCTTTTTACTGGCTTTGTGATAATAAAAAGATCTGTGCGAAAAGTTTAGTGTAGCATAACATTTTAGTAATTAAGTATTGCCTTTATTATAGAGGTCGAAACATCTGTCCAAAAAGAGGGACAACCAAAAAAGAAAGAGGGGCTTGGCTGTAAAAGAGAGACAGTCCATCCAATCGATGGTATGGATTCTCTGATGCCAGATCACCATTTAAGATGCAATGCTAGTTGATAATGTGTACTCTACAGCCAAGTCTATACACAACAGTATCTTCACAATTGTCCTCAGCCATACACTATATTTTCTTGCAATAAAATAGATGTTAAATTATGCTTTTAGAACCCTGCACGATTACAGTCACAGTTAATACCTTTGCAAAGCTTTTCTAGGTCACCACATTTCACACGTAGATTTAGTGGAAAGTGTGAATAATCTTTTAAGCAAGCTGTAATTTTTTTCAGCAATGATATTTTTACATTGCATCTGACTTTTTTGTATGCGTATGTGCATTCGTGTTTTTTTGTTTTTTTTTTAATACTAAAAAGTTAGCCTCTTTTTTTTAGATGCTTAAAAATTATTTCCTTATTTGTATTTGTATATGTATTGATTTAACATCCCTGCTAGTTTTCTAAAATAACCCTTCAATCAACATAATGAAGTCATGTAACCTCCAAGCTAAATTGGACATGGAGAACATGGCTATGTGTAAACAGCAGGGTGGTGTGTTTTTTTTTTTTTTTTTTGAACATGCTGAACTACATGGTACTGCAAAGGTTGAAAGCTACAAGATTTAATAAAAACATAAAGTTGTGTATACTTACTTTAAGCAATTTACAGCGAATTTGAGCGGAGACCATATGGCTGTTTCGGAGGTTGCCCACTCTGAACATCAGGGTGAGCTTGCCATCCCTCATGGAGATGACGGCATGTTCGCTGAACATAAGAGTCTCTGCTCTCTTTTTGGGCTGGGACATCTTGATAAACATGCAGCCTATCAAAAAGGCATCAACGATGGAACCAAGGATGGACTGGAAAAGGAAGAGAATAATTCCTTCAGGGCACTTGTCAGTGATGTACCTGAATCCATACCCAATGGTGGCCTCGGTCTCGATGAAGAAGAGAAAGGCAGATGGAAAGTTGTAGACATTGGCAACGCAAGGTGTATAGTTCTCGTCATGTACTCTGTTAAGATCCCCTCTCATATAAGCAATGACCCACCACATGGATGCCATGAAAAGCCAGGCTACGGTGTAAGTCAAGATGAAGATGAATAGGTTCCAGCGCCATTTAAGGTCCACCAAGGTGGTGAAGAGGTCAGAGAGGTATCTGCTCGTCTCGCTTCCCAGGTTCCCATGCTGGACGTTGCACCTGCCGTTCTTCTCTACAAACCTCTGCCTTTTCTTTTTGGGGGCAGCTTGATTAAATCCAGAGCCACTGGAGGAAGTAGTCACTACCTGATAATCGTCCCCAAATTTCCTTCGGAGTGCAGACATAATATGATAAAAAGCAACAACAGCCAGATTCAGTGGATGTGCAAATCAATGTTAGTTTATTATTCTGGCCTTTCGTCGTCTCTTTTTGGTTGCCTTCCACAGCTTGGATACCTATATCTGACAAAGTATTATTCTCCTGCGCCAAGCTACAAACCTGATAATCCGTCAGAATCCATTGAGAGGTTGTGTGAACTGGTCAAAGCAGGTTACGAAACTGATTGGCAATAGCTTCTTACACACAATACAAATGATCTCATTATCTCATCCCCAGATCCCTATCCCTTTGGCTTGGGTTCTGCAGCACAGCATCTCCGGCAGCTTTTGTGTTGCTTATAAGTTAGCATGCAGAAAGAAATAAAACAAAAAAAAAAAAAGGAATACAAAAATATAGCAAACTGGTTACAAGAGTGACAGCGAATCTCGCTCCCGTCTGTTCAGGTGGAAGTCTTTCAGGATGGCTCTCATTGAAAGTATCGCTGAGCAAATGCACATGGGTTCGAGCGAAGGTCCAGGCTTGCAGTCTCACAGAGGCATAGTCCCCCCTCCCCTTAAAAAGAGAGGCTCAGCAGAGCAGAACTGTCTTGTGCTTGCAAGGATTTGAGGTTGCAACATCAGGCTTGCTTTCTACAAGCAGTCCACTCTTCCTATAGCTTCCTGGGATGTTGTGAACAAAAGACACTAATGATCCTCCGAGCTCACAGGGTCTGCCTCTATCCTTACACTCTTCGCAGGAGATCCTTTAGAGGGTCTGACAAGGGGAGGGGGGTGGTGGTGGTGAGGTGGATGGCATGAAGGGACCCAGCTCAGGGAGAATTAGCTCCAATTTTTTTTTCTTCCGGGGGGAGGTGGAAGGATCATGGTGAATGTGGTGAGTGTGTGTTAGGGAGAATGGAGATAGTGTTGGTGTATGTGTGTGTGTATATGTGATCAGCTGCAGCGATCCCTGACTCCGCCTGCTCCTCTCCTCCACTCCCCATCTGTACGGTGCTTTCAGACTGCAGTGCCCAACACACACAGACAATGAGGACATCTTCCTACACACACTTGTACAGCATGCACTACCATTCATAGAGCTCATCACATCCAGATCATTGCACGCATGCACCATTGCAAGCAGATCAAGGCATGTGTACCCAGGAGCGCTGGCCCTTAGGAACCATGGACAGTTGCCAACTCTGTCTATAATTTAAAGGGGGGCTCCACTGATCCCTCTTCCAGGAAAAAAGAGAAAAAAATATTTCCCTTGATTTAACCACTTCAGCTCTGGAAGGTTTTACTCCCTTCATTGCCAGGTCATTTTTTTTGCAATTCAGCACATTGCTACCTTAGCTGGCGATTGTGCGGTCATGCAATGCTGTACACAAACAAAATCTATAATTTAAAGGGGGGCTCCACTGATCCCTCTTCCAGAAAAAAAAATAATAAAAATATTTCCCTTGATTTAACCACTTGAGCTCTGGAAGGTTTTACCCCTTTCATTACCAGGTCATTTTTTTGCAATTCAGCACCTTGCTACCTTAGCTGGCGATTGTGCAGTCATGCAATGCTGTACACAAACAAAATCTATCTTTTTTTTTTTTTCGCACAAATAGAGCTTTCTTTTGGTGGTATTAGGCACTAGATTTTTATTTTTTGTAATATAAAGGAAAAAAAAAGCCCACAATTTTGGAAAAAAAAAACAAAAACATTTTTTACTTTCTGATTATACAATAAAAAAAAAAAAAAAAAAAAAAAAAAATTATATATATATATATATATATATATATATATATATATATATATATATATATATATATATATATACACACACACACACACACACACACACACAATACATTAACAATACATTGTTATAACAATATATACAATAAAAAAATGTATCAAATCGAATTTCTTCATAAATGTATTTTTCTACGTCTTTGGTTAAAAATAATCCCTATAAGTGTATATTATTTGGTTTTCATGAAAGTTATTGCGTCTACAAACTAGGATATAGATACTAGAATTTTTACGTATTTATTTTTTCATACTAGTAATGGCGGTGATCTGCGACTTATAGTGGGATTGCGATAGTGCAGCAGACAATTTGACACTAAAGCCCCGTACACACGTACCGATTGTCGGCCGTAAATATTCGTCCGACGACCAATCGGCCGATTGTAGGCTTGTTAGTATGATGCTTCCGACAGCCGACAGCGCATTTTCGGCCGAACAGAATCTGTCGTGCAGGCATTAAAATTTTTGTTGGCCGTCACCAGAACGGCTGATTGTTCGCCAGTCAGTATAGAATTCGGCCGACAGACAGCCGATTAGCAAGACTGGGCATGCTCAGAAAAGAAAAAAAGACAAGGAAATTTAACCATCACATGACATCACTTCTGCAGTCGGCTGTTGTTGGCCGACAAAATTCGTGTGCAGTCTTTTGCAGTTTTCAACAGACACGACAGCCCTGGACAAAAGACGGCCGATCGGTACGTGTGTACGGGGCTTAAGGGGGGGGGGACTGACTAACTGCCACTGACATCTCCAGTGACACTAATACAGTGATCAGTACTAACAAATATACACTGTCACTGAACTAATGACACTGGCTAGGAAAGGGTTAACATCTAGGGCAATCAAGGGGTGAAATGTGTGGCTAGCAATAAATCATTGGCCAGGACCCGCTGATCGGGTTGTGTTGCAGCAAATGGCAGCACAGTCTTTCAGGTCTGCGCACAGGTGCAAGCTGCTATGTACAGGTGCCTGATTGTACCTGTGTGAGCCGACCTGCTGGGTCAGCAAGTGGTTAAAATTGATCTATGATTGTGATCTGCTTATGCTTACTTTGGTGTTGGGCGCACTTGCTGCAAGTTGCTATAGCGCTGATTCCTGTGCCAGACGCAGATGCTATACACACCGCCGTGCTTATCATGTACTAAATGCACCTGAATAGGAGGCACGGCGTTTGGCTGTTTTTGTTGACCTCTCCTGTGCTCACAACAATGAATAGGTGTCGGAAAAGCGACTTGCACAAAGCAAGTGGTGATCCTAGTGGTAGTCATAGCCAATGCCGCGGTGGCCATGCATATTTTGATAAATGATCAATTTCTCTTCTGAACAATCTCTTTCGATAAAAATAATCTTGGGGAAGTGAATTGTGATTGATACAAAAATGTATAATTGTAAGTTATTTATCACATCTCTGTTTCCTCCATGTAATCTCACAATCTAAACAACCGAAATATGATCATACTCACAAAGTATCTTACTGCTGCCGATAGATGCAACCCGATCGATAATATTCTGCCCTGGCTGATCGACTCAGTTTGATCAAATTCGTTCACAATTAAGTCTGAACTGGTTGGAAAGGAAATTACAGCTTTTGGATTGTTTGTGGATTTGATCATTTTAATTGAATTGCACATCGATCGAATAATAAAATCAAAGCACTTATGGCCAACATAACCACCACCAGGGGTAGGCATAGACACTTCCAATTGATCTCTTCTGATAGGAATGATTGATCTACAGGGTGTCCCAAAAGTCTCCATACATAGGAAAAATTAACTTATATTTTATTTTATATTTTACATTATTCTTATATTAATATTAATATTTTCTAAACGTTTTAAATAAATATTTTGGGAATTTAGCTACAATTTACCTTTTTCCCTATGTATGGCGACTTTTGGGACACTCCGTATAGTTAACAACCGATTTGATTGATTTACCTCACTGTAAGAAGTGGACTTTAATTGATAAGTAAGATACAATCATAAAGCCAGCTATACATGGATCAAAATTCAGCCAATTCAGCAAGAAATAGCCGAAATTCAATACATGTATGGGCACCCTGGTTGTACAGAAGTCAATCTCCCGAATTACTTCTGTACACCCAGCCCTGTTGGGTTTTTCCTGATGGAACAGTGCTATAGCCAGCAGCACTGATCATTGTATTCAGGGATCAGCTGCATTTTGATCAATGTATGGGCACCCTGGTTGTACAATAGTCGATCTACCGACTGCCTTCTGTACAACCAGCGCTGTTGTTTTTTTTTTTCCCCGATCGATCAATTCTATAGCCGGCAGCACTGATTAATGTATTCTGACTGCCGAGAAGGCTCTAGGCTGTCAGAATACAGAAGGACAGCGGGATTGAGTCCCCCATCCACATCGAGTGAGTGAGTGGGGGATTTGAGTCAGTTTTTTTCATTCATTGACTGAACAAAAAAAAAAAAAAAAAAAAATGAATGTATGGGCTGCCTAATTTCTGAAAAAAAAGTTATTGAACGCATCTCTGTTTCCACCATGTAATGTCATAATCTGATGATGCAAAATGATTGTTAATATCCCACCCTGCCCGATTGACTCAGTTTGATCAAATCCAAAATCTAAATTAAGTCTATATTGATCAGAAGGGAAATTATGGCTATTTGATTGTTTGTGGATTTGATCTTTTTGATTGAGTTGCCCATTGATCAGGTAAAAAAATCAAAGTGTGTATGGCCACAGCAGATTCATTTTAACTTTGATTCTACAAGAAATTCATACCGCACAGGATATACAAGATTTTCTCTTAATAGGACAAGTGTAATGGTATTTAAAAGATCATAAGGTTGCCTGACATTCATAAAAATACCATTTTAATTCCATTGATTGTCACATTTATACATACATACATGTTTAATTATATTGTATAAACTACCAAACCAGATTTTTTTCCCCTAATTTAATGATAATTATTCATCAAGCTTTAGCCTCTCAGTCAATAATGTTGCATGTTGTTTTAGGCTTGGTTTTCACTAGTGTGGGCCGTGCGTCCCGCGTTTGCTCAGGCACGGTGCTGCGTGAAACGCACAAAAAAGGTGCATGTACCTTCGTAAAAACGCGGCCGCAGGGAAACCACATATTCTTTTTGACCATGTGGTTTCCCTGCAGCCCCTGTAGATACGATTCCCATACCTGCAACCATAAAGCACAGTGTGGGCTAGTGTGAACCTAGCCTTAAAGTGATATTACCACTTCTGGACCGAGCCCATTCCTGATACTTGTTGTTTACAAGTTAAAATCTGTATTTTTAGCTAGAAAATTAATTAGAACCCCCCAAACATTATATATATATATATATATATATATATTTTTTTTTAGCAAAGACTATGGAGAATAAAATGCAATAAAAATTACAATATTTTTTGTCACGCGGTATTTGCGCAGCGGGCTTTCAAACGCCATTTTCTTGGAAAAAATAAATTTCACTGCATTTAATAAAAACTAAACAGTAAGTTAGCCCATTTTTTATATATTGTGAAAGATGATGTCACGCCGAGTAAATAGATACCTAACATGTTACGGTTTAAAATTGCGCACACCCGCGGAAAGGCGACAAACTACGGTCAATAAAAATATCCATAGGCGACGGTTTTAACATTTTTTAACGGTTACCAGTTTAGAGCTACAGTGTAGTTCTTTTTTTAGAGTTGGTTCTCTCGCTCTGGCGATCGCCGCGATAACTCACATTTTCCTATTTATTTTATAAATTTTTTTAATTTTAGCACCGTTTTAAAAAAAATAAAAAATCTGATCACTTTTATTGCTGTCACAAGCAATGTAAACATCCCTTGTGACAGTAATAGGCAGTGACAGGTAATCTTTATGGAGGGATCGGGGGTCTAAAAGACCCCAAACCCTTCCACTGCACTTCAATGTATTCAAAATGTCGAAATCGGCAAATTTTTGAATACTGTCACTTTTTTAAATTTGGCGCCTTTAGCCACTGAGTAACCTGGACGTCACGTCATCACGCCGCTTCCGCTTTGATCCAGCTTTGATCGGGACCCCAACCAGCCAGCGGACGTGCAGGCAGGTTGTTCGGGTCTCCAGGTAGGATGGGAGACCCGGGCAGAGCCGTTCAAAGCGACGGGAGGGGGGGGGGGGGGACGTCCCCTCCCGCTTGTTGGGGTAACGACCGAGCAGCTCCCGAGCCGCAGCGGCCATTATCACCTGAAAGCCGACCGCTGGCTATAAAAAATGGTACCAGGATGATGCCTCTAGCTGCAGGCATTACCCCGGTACAACCACTTCTCCGAGTCAATGTAGAGCTACGTCAGTGTGCGGGAAGTGGTTAAAGTCTTGTTTTTTTTTTTTGCTTTAAAATTTCAAACATATCATACTTATCTCCTCTGTGCAGTTGGTTTTAACAGAGCAGTCCAGATCCTCCTCTTCTCGGGTCCCTCTTAGGCGCTCCTGGCCCCTCCTGTTGATTGCCCCCACAGCAAGCAGCTAGCTATGGGGGCACCCGAGTCGATGTTGAATCCAAACTGAAAAAAGACCGCTCCAGGTGAGATAGTGTCATGTGCTGGTCGGATCCGTAATCCAAAAGCTATTTGATCAAAAAGAAAGTGACCGCACTCCGAGATGAAATCAAGTTCAACTTGGTAATGAGTAAGCAACATTTTTAGTCGTGAAACGCGTCTACCTGCTGTCCCATGTCTCACAGTTTTGAATTTTGATGCCTATTTTTGATGTGGAATAAATATACTCCTGTTTGATTTCATCTCGGAGTGCGGTCACTTTCTTTTTGATCAAATGGCACCCGAGTCGAGCCACAGCTCCGTGTATCCATTCAGACACAGAGCTGTGATCCCTCTCCCTCTCTCTCCTCATTGGCTAACTGAGTTTTATAGAGTCACCTGCTGCTGTGTCTCAACCAATCAGGAGAGAGAGTCCCAGACGACCGAGGCATTCATGGACATTGCTGGATCTAAAGGGGGCTCAGGTAAGTATTAAAGGGGGGGGGCTGAGGGCAGCTGCTGCACACGGTAGGCTTTTTATCTTAAAGTGGATGTAAACCCCTTTCATAAAGTCTGACCTGGGCACATATATCTGTAGTGTTAACTTATCTCTCTCCAAAGCCCTAAGCCGCATGTCTTTTTGCTGCTCTGTTCCTCTGTTATCAGCATGATAACTTCTGACAAGTACTCAGATACAGGAGATAAAAGCAGATGGAAATTTGTGTCCGGTGGGTGCATAGAGATAGATTAGTAGGGAGCTGGTCTATTCACAGCACAGCACTGCGTGTTTCCTCCTTCCTCTGCTTATGTGGAGGGGGGGGTGCCTTTCCTCCAATCAGCCATCAAACAGTGTATGCCAAGACTCCACACCCAGTGGTGGAACAGGAAGAACATCTAACACGATGTTCACTTTCTAAACAGTGTAAAAAGCTGAAGACAGCAGATATACAAATAAAACTTATGTAGGGAGATTTGTCTCATCTCTGTGCATTTTCTGAGGCTGTTCACTTCACTGGGTATATGTGAGGGTTTACATCCACTCGAATGCATAGAATGTATTAAGTTAAAAAAAAACCTTCTGACTTTACAAACATTTTAAGCAGTTACAGCAACAGTTATTATTTCCCTTCAGAGATGATGGTTTTACATACAGTATATACAGTGGGTACGGAAAGTATTCAGACCCCCTTAAATTTTTCACTCTTTGTTATATTGCAGCCATTTGCTAAAATCATTTAAGTTCATTCTTCTTCCTCATGAATGTACACATAGCACCCCATACTGACAGAAAAACACAGAATTGTTGACATTGTTGCAGATTTATTAAAAAAGAAAAACTGAAATATCACATGGTCCTAAGTATTCAGACCCTTTGCTGTGACACTCATATATTTAACTCAGGTGCTTTCCATTTCTTCTGATCATCCTTGAGATGGTTCTACACCTTCATTTGAGTCCAGCAGTGGCGGAGCCAGAGGGCTAGCTGGGGTGGCAATTGCCACCCCAGATGAAGTCCTTGCCACCCCTGTTGCCACCCCGCACATGGGCGTCCGCAATTCCAAATTCCACACACAATATCTGTTTGCTTTCGTGCAGCGCTGATCGCCGCCAAATCGCAAACTTGGTCCGCCCGTCGGCTCTGGCTCCCTCCTCTCTCTGTCTTCTGCTGCCCTGCCGACAACTGTAGCGGGCGGGCCGGGATTCCCTGCTGCTGATGTCAGTCAGGAGGGGCAGAGCTGCAGCCCTTGGAGTAGAGGAGCCTCAGCGTGCCCTGGAGAGGAAGCGGGACTCGGAGTGACCTGACACGTGACCTGAGCGGCAGCGGTGAAGAGTAGTAAGTCTGATTGTCACTGTCACTCAACTCCAGCTGCCCTATATATACTGCTCACCCAGCTCCATCCTGCCAAAACCCCATAATTCCTGCCTACCCAACTCCATCCTTATTGCCTGCCTACTCAACTGCATTCACTAGGAATGCCTGCTTACTAAACTCCACCCTGCCCCCACTTCATACTGCCTCCAACCAAACTCCATCTTACCCTGACCCTACCTACTGCCTGCCTACCCAGCTCTCTACTGCCAGCCTAAATCCATCCTGCACCAAACCTGTACTGCCTGCCCATCCAACTGCCCTATATAGACTTCTCACCCATCTCCATAGTGCCCCCACTCTATAATGCCTGCCTATTCAACTCTATCCTGCCCCCACCCCATACTTTATCCACCCAGAATGACTGCCTCCTTACACAAGTCCATCCTAACCTGACCCTGTACTGCCTACCTACCCAGCTCTATACTAGAACCCTAAATCCATCCTGCCCCCACCCTTTACTGCCTGCCTAACCACCTGCCCTATATAGACCGCCTACCTACGTCCATCCTGCCTCCACCTCCACCTCATTCTGCCTGCCAACCCAATGCTATATAGACTTCCCACCCACATACCCTGTTCACTGATCTTCTTTCTGTCTCTGCGCAACATTGCCACCCATTTTCACCCTGCCCACTTCCCTTCTATAGCCTGCCCACCCAACTATATTCTGCCTCCGCATACCCTTTCCATTTCTGCCCACCTCCCATTTATAGAATATCCATCCACCTCCATCCTGCCCCTACAAAACCTGTCTTCCTGACTTCATCTTGCCTTCCTTCCCCTATATACTGTAGTGTGCCTATCCACCTCCATCCTGCCTCTACATAACCTGACCATCCATCTTCACCATTCTCATCTCCTTTATATAGACTGCCCACACACCTTCAGGCTGACCATCTATCTTTATCCTGCCACTTTGTATATTGACCCCCCAAAATAATACCTTGCCACCCCTTTGCCACCCCTGTTTTAAAAGTCTAGCTCCGCCACTGGAGTCCAGCTGTGTTTGATTATACTGATTGGACTTGATTAGGAAAGCCACACACCTGTCTATATAAGACCTTCCAGATCACAATGCATGTCAGAGCAAATGAGAATCATGAGGTCAAAGGAACTGCCTGAAGAGCTCAGAGACAGAATTGTGGCAAGGCACAGATCTGGCCAAGGTTACAAAAAGATTTCTGCTGCACTTAAGGTTCCTAAGAGCACAGTGGCCTCCATAATCCTCAAATGGAAGACGTTTGGGACGACCAGAACCCTTCCTAGAGCTGGCCGTCCGGCCAAACTGAGCTATCGGGGGAGAAGAGCCTTGGTGAGAGAGGTAAAGAAGAACCCAAAGATCACTGTGGCTGAGCTCCAGAGATGCAGTCAGGAGATGGGAGAAAGTTGTAGAAAGTCAAACATCACTGCAGCCCTCCACCAGTCGGGGCTTTATGGCAGAGTGGCCCGACGGAAGCCTCTCCTCAGTGTAAGACACATGAAAGCCTGCATGGAGTTTGCTAAAAAAACACCTGAAGGACTCCAAGATGGTGAGAAATAAGATTCTCTGGCCTGATGAGACCAAAATATAACTTTTTGGCCTTAATTCTAAGCGGTATGTGTGGAGAAAACCAGGCACTGCTCATCACCTGTCCAATACAGTCCCAACAGTGAAGCATGGTGGTGGCAGCATCATGCTGTGGGGGTGTTTTTCAGCTGCAGGGACAGGACGACTGGTTGCAATCGAGGGAAAGATGAATGCGGCCAAGTACAGGGATATCCTGGACAAAAACCTTCTCCAGAGTGCTCTGGACCTCAGACTGGGCCAAAGGTTTACCTTCCAATAAGACAATGACCCTAAGCACACAGCTAAAATAACGAAGGAGTGGCTTCACAACAACTCCGTGACTGTTCTTGAATGGCCCAGCCAGAGCCCTGACTTAAACCCAATTGAGCATCTCTGGAGAGACCTAAAAATGGCTGTCCACCAACGTTTACCATCCAACCTGACAGAACTGGAGATAATCTGCAAGGAGGAATGGCAGAGGATCCCCAAATCCAGGTGTGAAAGACTTGTTGCATCTTTCCCAAAAAGACTCCTGGCTGTATTAGATCAAAAGGGGGCTTCTACTAAATACTGAGCAAAGGGTCTGAATACTTAGGACCATGTGATATTTCAGTTTTTCTTTTTTAATAAATCTGCAACAATGTCAACAATTCTGTGTTTTTCTGTCAGTATGGGGTGCTATGTGTACATTCATGAGGAAGAAGAATGAACTTAAATGATTTTAGCAAATGGCTGCAATATAACAAAGAGTGAAACATTTAAGGGGGTCTGAATACTTTCCGTACCCACTGTAAATAAGTGCTGGCCATTGTAAGCCCCCCTGTCAGTGTTAAATGGTTTTGTCGCAATCTCCATAACTGCCACTTTGTCTGGACAGTTTGGTCTGTTAAAGAAGGTTGTAAAATAACAGACTTACTGGTTGGAGCACCAGGTGAAACAAAAAGCCTAAAAACAGAAAGCTATTGAAGAAGTGAATATTTTTTGCCAACCCTCTAACTGCCATTTTTGCTGGACAGCAAACAGACTTACTGGCTGGATCACCAGATGAAAATAAAGTGAAAAAAGTAAAAAAATACATTAACCACTTGTCAAACGCTTACTTTATATGTACGGCGGCAGAGTGGCTCCTACAGGCAAAACCACGGTGGCAGCTAGGGGGCGAGCGCACCCCACCGGCGGCACGCTCCCGCCCCCGATCGTCAGGGGCGGAAGCCGATGCGGCTCTGATTGCCATCTGACACCCGCGATTGCTCCCCGCTGAGAGAGAAGGACGGTCGGCTGTTGTAAACAGAGCTGTCCGTTCTTCTCTCTGGAATGATCACAGAGCTCATGTGATCCTTCTATATAGGATCACATGTCTCTATGGTCATCTCAGAAGCCACGCCCCCCCACAGTTAGAATCACTCCCCTAGGGTCACATTTAACTCCTTGATCACCTATACTGTTAACCCCTCCCCTGCCAGTGTCATTATTACAGTAACAGTGCATATTTTTAGTAATGTCACTGGTACCCTCAAAAGTGTCAAAAATGTCAGTTAGGGATCTAATCTGTCCGCCGCAATGTCGCAGATCGCCGCCATTACTAGTAAAAAAAAAAAAACAATACAAATGATATAAATATTTCCTGTATTTATTAGGCATGACAACTTTTGTGCAAACAAAATATGATTTATTTTACCAAAAATATGTAGCAAAAAACAAATTGACCTAAAATGTTACAAAATTTTGATTTAAAAAAAAAAAAATTTTGAGAATGTCATATAGCAGAATGTTGTTGTTTATAGCGTAAAAAATGAAAATCGCACAGGTGATCAAATACCAAAACAAAGCTCTATTTGTGGGAAAAAAAGGACGTCAATTTTATTTGGGTACAGCGTCACACGACTGCGCAATTGTCCATTAAAATAATGCAGTGCCGAATCGCAAAATAGGGCCTGGTCATTAAGGGGGCAAATGCTTCTGGTCTTAAATAGGTTAATGATAAAAATGTAAGAAAGGTTGAAACCGGCGCTACCTTCAAAGTGCTAATGTGCCAAATAAAAAAATAAATAGTGTATGAAATAAAGTGCTGGTGTGTCTAATATGATGAATATTATTTAGTTAAAGTGCTCATATGCTGAGTGATAACGGGTTAAATATTGCAACACTTATCAATCATAAGTGCTAGTGCCAGAAAAAACTTGAAAAGAAACCAAACCCAGTGCTTTATTCAAATTAATATTGTGTGTTACAGTGGTAAATCGTGGAAGTTTACATAAATAACATATAAACAAAAAGTGCTTATTTTATTGAAAAAATGACTGTAAAATAATAACCTGTTATTATGACGTGCGGTGATCAAAAAGTGATGTGAAACTTCACATATATACAGGTGAAAAAATAAATAAAGTAGTGAGTCCTCTCTAGTAGAGAAATGAGAAAACAGGTGTTGATAAAAAGAAAAGGAGAGCACGGGTTGCAAACACCAATGTAGCCACTAGGTGTCGCATCCGGCCAGTATACCACCTGTATATCAATAGGGACCAATATGGAATCCTGGGGTTCCCTTACCACGATCTCTCCTCGTCCCGAGTACCTCAGAATACAAAAAGAGAGAGAGAGGGGGACCCCTTGGTGCGATGTATAGTGCCAATTTTTTAAGGGCGAGGTAGTAACTCACGGTTAGGCTGTCCTCGATCAGTGAAGAGAAGCCGGGGAAGCTTCCGCGTTCCACGGCCCAAGCTCCAAATACCGGAAGTGACGTAGTGACGTAAGACTCCACCCAAAGGGTGGAGTCTTACGTCACTACGTCACTTCCTCGCTACGTCACTACCTCGCCCTTAAAAAATTGGCACTATACATCGCACCAAGGAACCAAAGGGTGGAGTCTTACGTCACTACGTCACTTCCGGTATTTGGAGCTTGGGCCGTGGAACGCGGAAGCTTCCCGGCTTCTCTTCACTGATCGAGGACAGCCTAACCGTGAGTTACTACCTCGCCCTTAAAAAATTGGCACTATACATCGCACCAAGGGGTCCCCCTCTCTCTCTCTCTTTTTGTATTCTGAGGTACTCGGGACGAGGAGAGATCGTGGTGAGGGAACCCCAGGATTCCATATTGGTCCCTATTGATATACAGGTGGTATACTGGCCGGGTGCGACACCTAGTGGCTACATTGGTGTTTGCAACCCGTGCTCTCCTTTTCTTTTTATCAACACCTGTTTTCTCATTTCTCTACTAGAGAGGACTCACTACTTTATTTATTTTTTCACCTGTATATATATGTGAAGTTTCACATCACTTTTTGATCACAGCACGTCATAATAACAGGTTATTATTTTACAGTAATTTTTTCAATAAAATAAGCACTTTTTGTTTATATGTTATTTATGTAAACTTCCACGATTTACCACTGTAACACACAATATTAATTTGAATAAAGCACTGGGTTTGGTTTCTTTTCAAGTTTTTTCTGGCACTAGCACTTATGATTGATAAGTGTTGCAATATTTAACCCGTTATCACTCAGCATATGAGCACTTTAACTAAATAATATTCATCATATTAGACACACCAGCACTTTATTTCATACATTATTAATTTTTTTATTTGGCACATTAGCACTTTGAAGGTAGCGCCGGTTTCAACCTTTCTAACATTTTTATCACTTTTAACCCTTTCAGGGTTGGTTGTTGGCAGCTTACACCTTAGGTCTTTTTTTGTATTTATTATAAACTCCATAGCGCTGGTCACCTCCTGCAGAAAACATTAAATAGGTTAATGCACCCACCACATCTAAGAATTGGCAAGCGGTACACGATAAAACGTTCCACATCAATTTCCAGACCGTTATCCCCCTTTGAAAAACTATGTTCCCCAAACACCCCAAAACAACACACAATATCCAAAATTCATAACATCTTGTGGGAGCACCAACATTCTGATACGGGGAAGGCATGCAGAGCCTGGACAGCGGAGTTGCAATTACAGTTAACTGGGAACACATACACCTCCAAGCTTATAAAGGGTCCATCAATGTCTCTATTCAAGAAAACAGCTACAAAATCCTAACACGCTCCCTACTTCACAGATTCAATCCAACCATCCCAAATCAATGCTGGGAATGCCAACAATCCATAGGCTCATTCCTACATATTTAGTGGGACTGCCCCCTTATACAAATCTTTTGGGAAAAGATCCATAATGAAATATCACGCATATCCTCAAGCGCACTTGATTTCTCACCATTGCAATACCTACTTCATTATTCCCCATCCATGCCTCAGTCATGGGTACCACAAATCACTTGCAATGATGCTGATAAACGCAGCCAAAATGTGCATTCCAGTGCTCTGGGGGACCACGAAAACACCACCTCTATCCACTTGGTACAGAAGAATAAATAAGATAGCCGAAATGGAGGAATTGATTGCTATTGCTAAAGATGCACCTTCTAAATTTACATCCACTTGGGAACCCTGGCTACAATTCCAATCTTCGGAAGCGTGATTACGCACGTGAAATGAACAAAATCAAATAATATTTAACTACTCTTACACAGCTAAATGCGAACCCTGACAGACGAGTGAAAACCCTGGTAGTTCCATCAGATCTCACTCCCCCGAGACTACAGTGCCCCCAATCCCCCCCCCCCCCCTCCTTTTCTTTTTCTTTCCGACTCCCCTTCCAACTAACACACGACTCAATTCTCTTTAGCCATGGTACACTACAAGACCTACAAACCCTCAACGCTTGGCAGTGCAGGACATTGTCAGGTTTATTGAGGTCTTAGTCGAATATCAGTTCATACACAAACAGTTCAACCAGATTCCAAAATGCTAAAACTTCGATTTCTCTTGGATAAGATTTTCCTACCATCGGAGAAGCTCAACATGACCTTCTCTTCAATGTTACGGTTGTTGTTATATAACTCAGTCATAGTTATCCTCACAACCGTTAAGTAATTGTTTCAGTTCATGCACACTTTATCCTTACTTGCACTATGTTTGTATAACCTATCATTTTTCAAAAAAGAAATATTATGGAAAAAAAAAAAGAATTGTCAAGCGGCAATATATGAACTTTTTTACTTGGGTTTAATACCGATATTATTTAGTTTGCTAAAGCTCTGAGTATTAAAAATGATTGCATTTATTAATAGTAAAAACACATTTTTTTATGCTCTTGGGAATCTAACTGCTGTTGCTCTTATGCAGCTTCTTTGCAGCTACTTTGTGTTTACAAGCACTTCAGTGGCATATCTCAATAAGGCCCCGTTCACACTGGGGCGATCCGACTTCCCGGGGTGACCTCACAGGTCGCGGCGCGTTGCTCGCACCGCGACCTCGGAGCGGCCGGCACGGACTTCATAACATTGAAGTCAATGCAGGTCGCTCCAGGTCGCCCCAAAGAAGCTCCGGAACCTTTTTCTAAGTCGGAGCGACTTGTTTCGCTCCTATTAGAACGGGTCCACGGCTTCTCTATGCGAGGCGACCTACGGCGACCTGTCAGGCAACCAGGTCTCCTGACAGGTCGCCCCAGTGTGAACGGGGTCTTAAGGTTTCCTAATAGCAGGGCTTTTTTCAGCGGGAACGCGGGGGAACGCAGTTCCGGCACCTCCAGTCTGAATGTATGCAATGGCAAAGGGGTGCTGGGGTCAGTGGCGTGAGCTGAATGGCCTGTTGATGCTGGCTGCTGGGGGATCTATTGTTGCTGGGAAGAATCTATTGTTGCTGGAGGGCATTTTATTGTGGGGGGGGCTATCGTTTCAGTGGAGGATTTATTGTTGTTTGGGGGAACTATTGTTGCTGGGGGCTATTTTTGCTGGGGGGTCTATTGTTGCAAGGGAGGATTTATTGAGGGGGGGGGGGCGATTGTTGCAGGGGAGGATTTATTGTTGCTGAAGGGCTATTGTTGGGCGTCTGTTGTTGCTGATTGCGGGGGATCTATTTGACTGTTTTTTTCTATTGTTGCAGGGGAAGTTGTATTGTTCCTGGGGGGATCTATTGCTGGGGGGTCTATTGTTGCTGATTCCAGGGGTTCTATTTTACTGCTTTTCTAGTTATTAACAAACTCTATACAAATTACCCAGAACCACAACATGATACTTGGTTCTATATTCTGTAAAAGGGAGGGGGCGAGTGCTCGGAGGTGAGTAGGGGGTAGAGACAAGGGGTGACTCAGAAGAAGGGAGTACCTGCACCTATTCTCTGAGAAAAAAAGCCCTGCCTAATAGTAAAACAGTTATCTATGCCGGAGTTCTGCCGAAAACTCCAACTTGCCGAGGTCTCCAATGCTGCTATTTCCGGTGACTGTACACCAGAAATAATTGGAGATTTTGACCCCTTGGTGTTTTCACACAACACCGGCAGCCTATACACTCCGGCAGCTGCTATAATTACTGCAAATTGTTAGTCCGCCCGCTCGTAACCAAAAACATGGCCGCCTCCAAGGCAGGTACAACTAGCGAGCGGACTAACAATCTGCAGTAATTATAGCCAGTGGTGTATTTAGGTTTTGTGCTGCCCTAGGCCTGACTAAACTTGTGCACCCCCTAATTTAAATATGACCCAACCTTCCTGTAAAGGCCACACCCCTTCCTGTTTCTGACCCGTTCTGTCACCTGTAAACCACAGACCACAACCACAGTTTATCAGTGCCCATCAGCGTAGCCTCATCAGTTCCCATAAGTTCAGCTTCATCAGTGCCCATCAGTGCTGCCTCATTACTGCCCATTAGTGCAGCCTCATCAGTGCAGCATATCAGTGTACCCTCATAAGTGGCCATCAGTACAGCCCATCAGTGGCCATTAGTGCAGCCTAAGATATCTGGACTTGTGTTTGCTGCCACTGATTGTAATTATAGGAATATTTTACTTTTTTGTATAATACCTAGGACGTCCAGAGTCATTATACAAATAAGTGAAATAATCAGTGGCAGAAAACACAAGTCCAAATATCTTATAAGATTGGAGTAATCTTACTAATCCAGTGACACATTGGGATAGTGCATATGAGGTGAGCAGGTCCAAACTATTATTGCCATCATGTACAATTAAAAGTCTCAGTTGTATACGATGCAATTGAATTTCCTCGCTCAAGGACAAGGATGTTTACAGAAATGAAATTATATTACTGACATGATGCAATACCTGGGGGCAGAGAAGGGTAGGCAGAGCATTAGGCTGCAGTGCTACACTTATTAGCATTGGAGGCCATAGGGTCAGTTGTATTAAGTGTGCTTGGCGGCCTGCGGTCTGTCCGAATGTCCTGACCTGCCGGTATTATCATACTGGCAGGTAGCAGTGTGAGTGCTTTATGTGGGTGCCAGACTTATTTGCCTCCTGGACCCTGTCCTCTGGCCCAATTCGCCCCATAAAACTGGCACTATACTAAAAGTGTAGCGCAAGCCAGTGGCGACCCTTTTCGTGCGGGAGCAGGGAGGAGGTTGTTTTTTGTGCAGGGTGCAACTTTTTGCTGCCCCCCTGCAAAGTGCCACCCTAGGCCTGGGCCTTGTTGGCCTAGGCCAAGATACAGCCCTGATTATAGCATCTACCGGACTGTAAATGCTGCCGGTGTTGTGTGAAAACACCAAGTGGTCGAAATCTCCAATTATTTCTGGTGTACTCTCACCAGAAGTAACGTCATTGGAGATCTTGGCAAGTTGCAGTTTTCGGCAGAACACCGGCATAATGTGTGCTAAAACTGCCACTTGAATACTTTACTGGAAGTCTGTGCGATGCCGGAGCTCAACTGGCAGACAAGGATAGAACCTTATCACCCTATTAGAAAAATTGTTTAAACAAGGTCCTTCACGGCAGGAATGCCAGATTATTATTTTACTGAAATCTTTTAAAATATTGAAAATGACTTTTCAAATGACATTAACAGGTTCCATCTATATTCAGTGCTATTGCAACTTGATGAATGGATATGATTATACAGTATATTTATGATTATAGCGCACCTTCCGTTCCAACACATGTTGAAGACTTTGTACGATCTGACCTAGAAAGAGCCGACTGCCCACTCAGATTGCAATGAGTCATTTAGCACTTCATTCCATTTTTTTGTGGGCTTTTAAAATTAATACTTATACAAAACCAGTATGTGAGTGATAGGTACTAAAATGTTTTACTAGTTCGGGTTGATTTAGATATGGGTTTAAATCTATCTCTGCTCTAAAGCTCAATCAACATTTGGATCGTGCTTCAGAGGAATGTGACGGGTAGTATAAGGCGACGGGACACCTCCTTACCACTACTGTTTTTAACCCCATTTTTGCTGACCAACGTGCCGCAATTGCGTGCATTGCACATGGTTGCAGGGTTTTTGCCGTGCTTCCTCATTTGCCTGAATGTGTTGTATTTGACAGGCTTGCTTCCCCTTAACCACTTCAGCTCCGGAAGGTTTTACCCCCTTAATGACCAGGCCATTTTTTGTGATTTGGCACTGCGTTACTTTAACAAAAAATTGAGCGGTCGTGCGACGCTGTACCCAAATATAATTGATGTACTTTTATTTCCCACAAATAGAGCTTTCTTTTGTTGGTATTTGTTCACCTCTGCGTTTTTTAGGTTTTGTGCTATAAACAAAAAAATAGGGACAATTTTGACAAAAACACCATATTTTTTACTTTCTACTATAAAACATTCCCAATAAAAAAAATAAAAAAAAATATATATTTTTTTTATCAGTGTAGCAAGGTTTCCAGGCCTATGGCCTGATGTGGGTCTGCCATTAGTACTGGTAATCTCTCCAGCCCCTGTGAGCTGCGACCCTGGGTTTGATAACTGAAGCAGCGACAACTCCAGCATCTTTGTTTGTGGTTTTTATTGGAATTAAGGGGATGGGAGAAGGGAATGAGTGGGATACTCCTTGAGGCTTAAATTAATTACAATTGGGACTTTTACTTCTAAAATGTCCGTTGGCGCTTCTGTGATGCCAGCCGGTGCCAGCCGATGCTCACTGACACTGAGAATATTCTGTAAAACAGAAGAAGTGCTGAATCCTCGACTTATAGTCCAGAAGATCCAAGACTGAGAACTGTAGAACTCCTGACACTGTTGCACTGTGAAAGTCACTGTGAAAGTCACTGAATACTTTCTCCCGCCTGGCACAGCTTGAGGTAGTATTTTATAGAACTCTGTATAGCTGTCACTGTAACTGGCACGCTCTGTACAGTTCAGGGCCCAAACTGCAGGTGGCCCCTTTAACCTCAAACTCTTCAGGGTCCACTGACTATGTACCCCCTCTGTAGCTTTAGGGTCCTCAACCTAGGTACCCCCTTTGCCGCTAGCCGACACTGGATCCCAGAACCTCTTCCAGAGTGGTCCCCTCTAACTTCAGGCAGACCCCCAGGGGCAATCCTCAGTACTCACGACCTGTGTAGGCTTTCCTGGGGCTGGACCCCTATTGCTCTCCGCAGGCTCTCGGCACACCGGATCCCCTCAGCTCAACTCACACCCTGAGACATCCACCTTCCTCAGACAGGAGGAGAGACAGCAGCACTCTCCCTCCTGGGACTCTGCTCCCACCAAAGACACTGTGCCACGCACTTCCCCACCAAACTTATACCCACTCCCAGAATCCTTTGCAGCATAATCTGCCTTCTGGGATGTGTCCCCTGATTGGGCTTCCCACACAGCCCTATGAGAAGCCTCTCACAGGAGCCAGTGGGGATACTTCTCCTCTCAGCAGGCATATCTGGAAGCCCTGACACCCTATCTAACAAATCACAGCCCTGCTGTTAGGCAGACAAGGCCCACTATACATTTACCTAGCACCTACCTGTAGGGTGCTACACCAACCCTACACCAAAATGAGGCAGGTCCCTCTGACTCTGAGGCAGCCACCTTCTACCAAAAACTCAGCCAGGAGTATGCCACAAACCTGGAAAGGGGGGAAAGGAAAAAATGAATTTACAGAATAAATTAGCGTGAAAAAATATATCTTTACAATCTGCTGTACATGTATATACACGTTTTAAGGTGCATGAAAACTGATGCACCCCCCACCAGAAGAACTCACCTGGTGGAGAATAACCAATAAAATACATTACAATATCCTGACTGTCTAACTCTAAGGTGATCCCCCCTGTATAGAGAAAGTAAGCAAAAGTTAGTCAATCCCATCACATAGAAATCACATCACATTTCTAACTAAGGAAAATAAATTAGGCGCAATATCTGTGAAAAAATTGTATGACGAGAAAAACATTTTTTTTTTATATAAATGGTGGTGGTGAATAAATTCCCCATATTTATTCACCACCACCGTTTATAAAAATAAAAAAAACAATTTTTTCTCGTCATACAATTTTTTATTGCGCCTAATTTATTTTCCTTACTTGCCACATAGCTTTTGCTATGGTTCAGCGACTGCATTTCTGGTGATTAATTGTTTTACACATAAGCTTCCTAGGCGCTGGTTTCCCCATTTGATTTACATTTCTAACTAACTGAACAGTTGAATGGAAAGACCCTCCTTCACAAAAAAAAAAAAAAAAAGGCGACCTTTTTATTCCCTCCCTGACTGCCTCAGCCAACCAGTGTCTTGACACGCAGGGGTCCTTCTTTAACCACTTAAGCCCCGGAAGATTTTACCCCCATTCCGACCAGGGGGTATTTTGCGATTCGGCACTGCGTGACTTTAACGGATAATTGCGCGGTCGTGCGACGCTGTACCTAAACGAATTTGGCGTCCTTTTTTTCCCACAAACAGAGCTTTCTTTTGGTGGTATTTGATCACCTGTGCGTTTTTTTGATCGCGCGCTATAAACAAAAAAAGAGCGTCAATTTTGCAAAAATAGCAATATTTTTCACATTTTTTTATATGAAATTCCCCCCAAAAAAAATTTAAAAATCAAAATTTTTTTACTTTTTCGGCCAATTTGTTTTATGCTACCTATGTTTGGTAAAAAAAAAAAAAAATCGCAAAAAGCGTATTTTGATTGGTTTGCGCAAAAGTTATCGCGTTTACTAACAAAGGGAATGATTTCTGTCATTTTTGTTGTTTTTTTTTTTAACGTGTAATGGCGGCGATCTGCGATTTTTTTTGCGGTACTGCGACATTGGGGCGGACAGATCGGACCCTTGACTGACATTTTTGACACTTTTGGGGTTACCAGTGACATTTCTACAGTAATCAGTGCTATATATATGCACTGTTACTGTAAAAATACACTGGTAGTGACGGGGTTAACTTTATTTGGGAGGGAGGGGCTGTGTGTATCCCTAGGGGCGTGATTCTAACTGTGATTGGCTGGGGCTTGAGCTGTATGGACACTGATCAACGGATCTACATACTAGATCCGAGTGATCAGTATCCTAACAGCAAGGAGAATGACAGGTGGCTTGTTTACACAAGCTGCCTGACATTCTCCCTCTCCCCCGCCGATCGCCGAGTGACCGGCGGACATCGGGTCCGCCGGTCACACGCGCGGGGGGGTCCGTGACCACGCGGGAGCGCGCCTCCGGGGGCGCGCGCTCGCTCCCTAGACCCTCACAAGCTAGTGACGTAGCCCTACGTCACTTTGCCTGTGAGGGGCTGACTGCCGACGTAGATCGGCGTTAGGCAGTCGGCAAGTGGTTAACTTGGAAGATTTGATCCTCTCACACTAGCTGTCTAAACAGAGTCCTCTTGGTTATAGTGAAACACAGCGCCTTCTGCTGTCCCTTTGAGCACTTCAGTGAGGAAACAGGGCAGGTCACAGTCTCTCATGACCCACAGTCTTGCTGAGTCAGGGAAACATCACAGGGGTCCAGCAGGGCACCCCACACCAAAGTTCTTGACCGCTCACGAACTTTGCAGAAATTTCTTATTCTGTACAGACTGTGGGTGAAGTCTCACACAGCCATTTGTAATCCACAACAGATCCCGGCCTGGTGGCCCAAAGGATCCAGCACACAAAATTTAACTTTCAAAAGACCCAGACCCTGATGATCCCAAAAGGTCTAGCAACACAACACTTGACTTTTCCAAAGACCCTGGCCCTAGCAATATTTCCCGGTGGGGTGAGGTCTGGGACCCTTGTGACATAGGCCTCACAGAACCCCAATTTCTGAGCCAGTTCCCCTCTTTCAATAGCCTCCTTGGTTTCCGGGGCTAAGGGTGTAACAACTTCAGGACCTTGGGAGCTGCTTCCAGTCTCTGATCCCCATTCCCATTCGGTCTCCTCAATGGACCCCCAGTCATCCATACCTTCTTCCAAAGAGCCATGCTTCATATAGAAGGATGGGGAGTCCACTTGAACTGGGCAATTTTCACCCTCACTGCTGACGGTGGAGGAAGACATCTGGGCAACGTCTATCTGGACAGGCTGGGGAATACTTATAGGGGCAGATTCCGTGATGGCCCTTAACGACGGTGCTTCTGACCAGGTCCCTACTGTTTGGGTGGACACGGATCCCCTCCCTATGGAGATCTGTGCCCGAACCCCCTTCCCGCAGACTGTAAGCCCACCAACTGCAGGCAGGGCCTCCATCTGCATCATCAGCCTGAAGATGCCTCTTCCTACTCCGCAACAGGACTTTGATTCTCTCCCCGTCACCTCCTGAGTGAGGCCTGTCTACCACATAACTGCAAACTTCTTGGGACGGCCCTTGCTCCTCTCTGCCCTGAGCAGCAAATCACCGCATTGCCCACATTGAACCCACGCCTGCACCCTCAGAGTAACAGTGGCACATTGGGACATACCACTACCAGGAACTCCCGAACTCCTCCGATGCACAATGTGAGTTCGCCTTCAGGCACCATACAGATACCGGTATCCCAAACTAGCAGGGGAACGGGCGGGTAGATCTGCTCTCGGCTCTCCGCAGGGTTTTCGGCCATAGCAGGAAGACTCTTCGCTCCTCTGGTGAACGACATGCCTCCTTCTCCTAGACGTGTCTCCTGCACGGCCGTGCCCGGAGGAGGGGATATTAATAGGGTCCCCTGGGTAGCTCCTGATTTCCCAGAAGTTCCCGCTATCTCCACCCATTCACCATTGTGGGCGGTGACTCCTCCCTCTGGGCAGTCCTGCTCGTGGCGCGCTTTCCTGCATGGTACTGTAACTCTTCCCCCACCATGCTGCTGCTCTGCAAACACTTGGGAAGTAGCTGCAAAGTGGAATATGTCACTTGCTAGACATGCATCCGCCCACCTTAATTGCACTGGGGTCTCCACTGCGCTTTTCCTGCCTAAAGCCAGCCGCCCCCTCTTGCTCGGCAAAAGCAGCACCCTGCCACCGACTGCACGGTCGATACTCCTCTTCCTTGCCACACACATACAATTAACATCTTCCATACTCACTCCGGGACTAGCTCAACGGCCCTCCTCGGCGTGGCCGACTACAATCCCCACAGTATGTGTGCAACAGCCATATAGAATAAATGTCCCGCTATCAGATGCACGGTCAACATTCTTCCACATAGCGTGCACCACCACCCGGCCCCTGGCACCTCTCTTTCCATGCCCCTGGCCTCCAAGTTCACTGTCCACACTAGGACCTCCGGCATCCTGACATACTTGTCTCCTGCTTTCCACTTCCTGACAGCAGAATACATCTCATAATCCATATGAAGAGTCTTGGTCACTTTACAGTCTCTCTTGGAGCATTTGCGTTTCCACAAGCATCCCTCTCTGTGGGCTATAATTTTATTATAAAAATAATAAAATTGTAAAATATAAAAAAAAAAATAAAAACTACTGACACCATCCACTGCCCTGTGTCCACTCTCTGCCCTACTGACAGCGTCCACTGCTCTACTGACACCATCAGTATATATACACATGTATGTGTTTGAGCTTTGAGGTGCACACCCTAATGCAATAGGCTGTGCACATTTATGTTCATAAAATACAAAGCGATCTGTGATTGGGTAAGGGGAGAAGAGGGAGGGGCAGTGCAGCTGCAAACAGTGCTACGGCTGCTGTGTAGGAGACTTGTATATGAGGTGTCAAATCACTGGAAGCACAGTGAGAGCTTTACTGTCAATGCTCGGTGATACAGTAAGTTGCAGCAAAAAAAAGAGAGAGCTCCAGGACCTGGCATACACCTCACTGCTCTAAACTCCTTGCGTGTCAGCAGATTTTTTTATTTTTTTTTTCTTGGAGTTACTTTTTAATTGCTTTTAGGCCCCAATTACATATTTACATTTTAGGAATTATTGTTTTCTATGTGTTTCGATGCATTTTTTTTTTTTTTTTTTTACACAGTCACATTTGTAATAAAACAAATAAAAATGATACAAATGATTTAAAAAATCCATAGCTCCTAAATCTTCATTTATTGTAACTGCATGTAAATTCTGTGTGAATCGGCAAAATCAAATATTTTCAGGCTATATTCTCGAATGAAAATCAAATGTGTGAAAAGGGAAAATACCACATTATGCCCACAAGATGGAGCTGATAAGCATACCACCTTGTTCGGTTTGCAGCTGAATTCCCGATCAAGGGAAATCCTCTAACCCGAACAGTGAACCCCTTTGAAGTCTGGGGAGCCGAACAGGAAAAATCAAAAGTTCCCATTTTGAAGGCTTATATGTGTAGCACTACCCCCGTAGGAGCTGCTGATTAGACTATTGGGTCTACGTCCTGCCTACCAACCCTCAAACGTGGCTCGAACCCTCCCTAGCCACAACTGACACAATATGAGTTAATAACACCAGAGGACTATAATGCCCCATACACACGTGCAGATTATCTGCAGACTTTTGTCTGCAGACTTACCAAAACCATATAATATGAGGTCAAACCTAAACACTTTCAATTTGTAGGCAATCCGGCAGGCCCTTGCACTACATTGAAAAGGTAAGTCTGCAGACAAAAGTCTGCAGATAATCTGCACGTGTGTACGGGGCATTAAGGAGCAAAAATTGGCAGATATCACTTTAAATGAGAATAAATATCTGGTTACCTTTCTCCAGTAGCTCCCTGTGGCCCAGGTGCGACACCAAAGTTTACGTTTAGCTAAAACAACTTCACTAGGGTGCAATGAGAACAGCATACATTAGAATACAAATGGACTTCACAACATACTGCAGGAGACATCTAATGAACTGGAATTTAATCAAATTGGTAAGTCATGTAATTAATACAGCTACACAGGTCTACTTGTGTAGTTAAATGACACACAGGAGCCCTTCCCTTAAAGTTACTCTCTGTACACGTCCAATCACTTTACCATATAGGCCAGACTTATACGGACCCCACACACACAGTTTCTTTCCCCGGATGGATGTCTTCGCTAGCAAATGTTGGTGCACATCAATTTATAATCCAAGAGAGGTAATAGGCAGTTCTAGGAGGGACACAGTAAAGTTAAAGGCTCCAAACATGCACTTAATGTCTTGTCTCACAGGGATGGGCAGCTCACTAGTGTTGCAAGTGTTGTATCCTGGCGTTTTATGCACTGGTACTCACTTGGTGATTTCTGTGAAGGTACACTAGGCCTCAAGTATGTTACAGAACATCAGCTACTGATATAGTACCACCCGGAGACACTTTCTCCCAACAGGGAATCAATTTGTGGGAAGGTGCCCTTCTCACCAACCAGCCTCTTTCTTCAGGAGCTCTCCACCTCTGATTTCTGTCACCAGCCACGCTTGTGGTTAGATGTGGGCAACCCCAGTCTCTGCAGAGCATCAATGGGTTCTCTGGGAAGGCTCCTTAAGACCCGGTTCACACTTGTGCGTGTGCGGGGTTCGCATGTAATGTCGGAGCGCACTGCTCCGACATTACATGCGATCAGCTGTGCGGTGCGAGTTTAGCCATACAGTTTGTATGGCTAAATTCTCACCTCAGCCGAAGCAAACACGCACAGGGACCCTTTTTGGCAGCCGCATCAGGATCGGATCGCACAGCGGTTCACACTTGTGCGATCCGATCCTGTGCGAACTGCACGATCGCACTGCGATATGCGATCAAACTGGGGGTGTCGTTAACATTACATTGACACCCCCAGCGTATCGCATATGGCAGTGTGAACTGCCGGGGGTGCGTGTGCGATGCGGGAACAGGCTGCGGATTTGCAGCCTTCCCGCATCGCATAAATGTGAACCGAGGCTTACTGAAGATGAAATGCTTCCACTCAGTCACTTCAGGCCTAGTCCGCAGCATCAGCCCACAGCACTTGCTTCCTTCTAGTTGTTGTGTGAGGAGACAAGAGACAGAGCCTGGCTCCTCCCTTCCTTTATAAAGCCTCCCCAAAAGGCTGTGCGGTGAAGCAATGCACCCTGGTATTCCAACTGAATTGTGGGTATCGTAGTATAAAAGAACGTCTGATTAATATCACCAAGCTGCAGTGTGGCAGTTTGGCCACTAGAAACTTCTGATGAAAATCATGAAGCTGCAGTTTGGCAGTTTGGCCACTAGATGGAGCCGAGTTCCTTAAAATGTCCAGCAGCAGTCTTTTACAACTTGTATAATGGAAGACCCCGCTACACATGAAAGTAATTGCCATGGCCATTAAAGGTGTATGGGGGTCTGGGTACTGCCCTGGGGGACATGGATCAATAAAAAAAAAATTAAAAATCATTTTTTTTCAGGAGCAGTGATTTTAATGATGCTTAACCACTTGCCGACTGCCTAACGCAGATCTACGTCGGCAGTCAGCCCCTCACAGGCAAAGCGACGTAGGTCTACGTCGCTAGCATGTGAGGGTCTAGGGAGCGAGTGCGCACCGCCGGAGGCGCGCTCCCGCGCAGTCACGGACCCCCCCGCGCGTGTGACCGGTGGACTCGATGTCCGCCGGTCACTCTGCGATCGTCGGGGGAGAGGGAGAAAGTCAGGCGGCTTGTGTAAACAAGCTGCCTGTCATTCTCCCCTGTGTATGAAGGATGATCATACGGTTCTACTATGTAGAACCGTTGATCACTGTTCATACATCTGAAGCCACAGCCAATCACAGTAGAAAGCACGCCCCTAGGGACACACATAGCCCCTCCCTTTCAAAAAAAGTTACTCCCTTCACTGCCAGTGTATTTTTACAGTAACAGTGCATATGTATAGCACTGATTACTGTAGAAATATCACTGGTAACCCCAAAAGTGTCAAAAATGTCAGTCAAGGGTCCGATCTGTCCGCCGCAATGTCGCAGTACCGCAAAAAAAATCGCAGATCGCCGCCATTACGCGTTAAAAAAAAAAACAACAAAAATGACAAAAACCTTTCCCTTTGTTAGTAAACGCGATAACTTTTGCGCAAACCAATCAAAATACGCTTTTTGCGATTTTTTTTTACCAAACATAGGTAGCATAAAACAAATTGGCCGAAAATGTTAAAAAATTTTGATTTTTACATTTTTTTGGGGGGGAATTTCATATAAAAAAATGTGAAAAATATTGCTATTTTTGCAAAATTTACGCTTTTTTTTGTTTATAGCGCATGATCAAAAAATCGCACGGGTGATCAAATACCACCAAAAGAAAGCTCTGTTTGTGGGGAAAAAGGGACGCCAAATTTGTTTAGATACAGCGTCGCATGACCGCGCAATTGTCCGTTAAAGTCACGCAGTGCCGAATCGCAAAATACCCCCTGGTCAGGAAGGGGGTAAAATCTTCCGGGGCTTAAGTGGTTAAAGTGCAACAATAAAAATGAAAAATTCCTTTAAATATCGTGCCTGGGGGGTCCCCTTAATGTGCCTGTAAAGTGGCACATCTGTAGCATATATAGATCCTGCTACAGCAAATATGACATTTCTTAAGAAATAAAAAACAAATTAAATCCCATTTAAAATGACTCGCGTTTACATTTGCTGGCTCTCAGCTATTAAAAAACTAAAGAAAAAATCGGCATGGGGTCCCCCTCAAAATCCATACCAGACCCTTATCCGGGCACGCAGCCTGACAGGTCAGGAAAGGGGAGGGGAACGAGCAAGCGCACCCCCCTGAACCATACAAGGCCACACACCCTCAACATGGGGGTGGGTGCTCTCGGGCAGGGGGTCCCTGCCCCCCCACGCCCCAGAGAACCTTGTCCCCATGTTGATGGGGACAAGGACCTCTTCCCGACAACCCTGGGCTGTGGTTGTGGGGGTCTGCGGGTGGGGGGACTTATCAGAATCTGGAAGCCCCCTTTAACAAGGGAGTCCCCAGATCCCGGCCCACCCCCTCATGTGAATGGGTATTGGGTACATTGCGTACAAAAGTGTACAAAAAAAACTATTTTTGACAAGTCCGTTATAGAAAAAATTTATAAAAAATAGTGCCCCCCGATGTAAATCCATCATCAATCACGCCGCCAACCACACCCACGACTCAAAAAAAGAAAAAGCTTCACTCTCATTGAACGCTTCCTGCAGTCTGCCTGTTCAGAGTTTGACAGTTCTTATATAGGTAATGGACGGCCCTCGTGATGTCATTGACCCAGCATGCACCAGTCCAGCATGCACCAGGCCCCGCCAATTCCATATATATATATAAGAACTATCAAACCGTGAATGGGCAGACCGCGGAAATCGTTCAATGAGAGCGGAGCTTTTTTTTTTTTTTTTCATTTTGCAGGTCGGTAGGTGCGGCGGGCGGCATGATTGACCATAGATTTACAACGAGGGACACTATTTTTTTATTTTTAAAATAAAAGACTTGTCAAAAACTGTCTTGTGTTTATTTGTTTTGTACACTGTTTTGGTGAATGGGTAGGGGTACAATGTCCCAGATACCCATTCACTTAGGCCGGAATCTGGGGGCCCCGCTGTTAAAGGGGGCTTCCAGATTCGGATGAGCCCCCAACCTGGAGATCCTGACAACCACAGCCCAAGGCTGTCGGGAAGAGGCCCTTGTCGCCATCAGCATGGGGACAAGGTGTTCAGGGGCATGTGGCCTGGTATGGTTCAGGAGGGGGTGCTCATTCGTCCCCTCCTCTTTCCTGATCCGCCAGGCTGCATGACTGGAAAAGGGTTTGGTATGGATTTTTGGGAGGGATTCCACGCCGTTTTTTTTCATTTTGGCGTTCTTTTCTTTCATTTTTAATAGCCGGGAGACTGCAATTGTAACCGCGAGTCATTTTAAATGGGATTTGACTAGTTTTATTTTCTTTAGAAATGTTATTTTCCTGTAGCATGTTTAATGCATGCTACAGATGCGGCTCTTTACAGGCAGAATAAGGGGACTCCCCTAGGCACCGTATTTGAAGGATTTTTTTTTTTACCAGCACTTTTTGTTTTTTTTGTTCAACTCTCAGTGGGGAAACCTATTGACAGCTGATGACTTATCGGTTGCATTGGGGCAGAGCTCCCCTTGCCCCAAAGCTGGCTCGACCCCTCCCCTTTCCTGGCCTTTTGGGCTGCATGCTTGGATAAGGGTATGTATAGATTTTGGGGGGGGGTGGACCCCCACGCCGTTTTTTTCCCTTTTTGACTTGAAGTTCCCCCTCAAGATCCTTAGAGAGCAAGTCGCACCACAAGTCATACCATTCTGATCCGACTTGTGATGCGACTTCCATTCAAATCAATACGCTCCCATAGGGAACAAATGATTTTCACATTAAAAAAAAAAAAAAACGCATAACGTGGCTTAACGCTGTATAAGCAACGTTAAGCAGCCTTTAGCAGGATCAGACGTTTTTACAGCTCTGACACTGGTCCTCAGAATGCGCAGGCCCTGGGGTTTTTTTAGCAGCTTAAAAACGCCTATGCCACTTGGAGTTCCTAAAAGCCTGTGTGTACAAGAGACCATAGAATAACATGGAGGGGCATTTTTAAGCTGCAAAAAAAAATGTCTGATGCTCCTAACAGCAGCTGCAAAAATGCCCTGTGTGCATGGGGCCTAATTCTTATAAACACCACAACAGATTGGCGCTGCTCCAAGCCCGCAGTATCAGTCTCCTGGGTTTACACTCTGTTTTCAGGTGCTGGCAGAGACAGCGTACATCTTACTCCAAGATATAATATAGTATACAACTAGCGTTGCGCACTTTATTCAACTAGAGGGGTGTGACTAATGGGTGGAGATTTGAGCTGAAGCCTGTCTTTCATTTACTTACCAGAGTTGAATACAGTGTATATGTTAGATCAATTCTTATGATCATCAGCTCCATCTAGCAGGGCCATCTTACCGAATGGGCACACTGCCCAGCGACCCAGCCCCAGCCAAGCATTAGTCCAGATTCCTGTGTGCATCCTGCCACCAAACTTAGCAGGTGGCAAGCGCCTATCGGCCCTGTGCTGCTGTCAGGCCACTTGGGCCGTTGAAGGGGAGCCCACAACTGCAGGAATGCCTGTCCAACTCCACAGGAACAGGCAGACACAGGACAGTAGAGTCTGACTCCCATCCATGTGTGTGTTCACTGGACCCAGCCGCCAAACTTGGAAGCTGTCATTAGCCTTTCACTGCTGTACCAATAAATATCGCCTTATCGATAATTTCAATTTTTATTCTTGTGGGTGATCGTGTAGGCAGGGCCCCAGTGCACTGCATTGCCCGAGGCCCTTTACTGCTCTTAAGATGGCACTGCCATCTAGTGGCCAACATGTAGAATATTTTCTCATTGGGATATTTCATAAAACGATCCTGCTTTTTGGCCACTAGATGGAGCTGATGATTATTGGAATTATTCTATTACAGACATTACAGCCAAAAAAATGTATGCAGTCTGCACCAATGTGTGTTATATTCATCCAACAAATGTGTTTTTTATAAATAGACCTTATAGCAAATTTTTGCTTTATATTGTAGCATTGGACAATGGCACACTCGGTGGATACTTGGCACTTAGTGTAATCAGTGAACTGCTGCTTATCTTGGTATTCTTTTCTTGCTGACTGATTCCTTTTTAAATATTTGCAGCTTGTGTTTAAGAGCTGCATATAGTGTGTAATGTGACAAGCTGACCCCCGCACTTCTGTGGGCTTCCAACACAAGTTTCAGTTCACCCCCGTATTTTCTTTCCTACTCTTCTAAGCTTCTACTGACAGGGAAAGGAGTGGGAGTAGAGCGGTGGGTGTGGGAAAAATGAAGACACATTTAACTATGTAACTGCTGAGGAGGTGAATGTTATGGACCCTCTCCCTTAGAAGGACACTTACACCCAGCTGCATTCTCAGTGTGGTTTTTGGATGTATCTAAATACATCAGAAAATGGCTAAAAACACTTCCATTTTTTATGTGTGACTGACAACATACAAGGATACTGTCATGCATTTTTTAAATGTTCTTTTGACATTGAACTTGATGGAACGATGTATTTGTCTTTTTTTTTTTTTTTTTTATCCTAACTATGCAACTCTGTAGCGGGGAATGCATTGTTCCTCTGTTTCAATATGTCAGCGCAGACAGCACATGTCGTCCGCCTTTCTATGAATACACATTGTAAATGTATCCAAAATGCATTCAGTTTGGTAGTGATGAGTTGGACTAATGCTGGTACTGTAAAGATGAACTCTAGGCACATATAAAAGGCACCAATTAATGGAGCTCTATAATCAATAAATGTATTTTTTTTTTTTTTATGAAAGCAGTGTAAGTTTGCACATTTGCCTTGGTATTAGTCTCTTGCAGATTATATAGCAAGGCTGGAATGTGAAAGAAAGAAGTAGTGCAAGCAACTAATGAGTAGGGATGGGCGAACAGTTCGGTCCAAGCATGAGTTCAGGCCGAACATTTTCCGGTTCAGCCATTTCCAGGGGCGTAACTACAGGGGTTGCAGGGGTTGCAATTGCAACTGGGCCCCATGCTCCAGGGGGCCTGTGCGGCACCCCTGTACACCTGGATAGGGGAGGGCAGCATGTAGAGAAATCACTGCCCTCCTTTTTCTCCTGTAGCTGCAGGAGGAAAATGGAGGAGATTGGTTCTTCTGTATGCTGCCCCCGCCCCTCCTCCTATCCAGTTCACTTGTGTTCTGCTGTCTCTGGGCCCCTGTGTGCTCCCCTGGGCAACCCCCCCACTGTGCTCCCTCCCCTCTCCTGCCAGCTGTGTCACAAAAGAGAACCAGGAAGGGGTTGCTAAATATGTAATTCACCAGCTCCTTCCTTTTCTGAATGGACAGAGTCATAGTCAGTCACATTTTAAAAAATTAAGTAAAATGATAAAAAAATAATACAAATAAAATACCAAAAAATAAAAACTACTGACGCCAGTGGGTGAACTTCCAGGATCGCAAAGGTCAGAACCGGGCCCTGGCATTCCACCACCAGTGCAGAACTTGTGAAAGGGTCCCGCTGCAGGACCGTAATAAAGGGCCCCGCAACGAGAGTAAAGGGCCCCAGGATCAGTGGGGAAGAGCCCCAGGCTTGAAGGGAAGGGCTCCAGCCAGGGGGCCCTTCATGGTTTCTTGAACTGGGGCCCTGAGGGTTCTAGTTACGCCTCTGTGCCGAACACTGGAATTTGCAGGGTGTTCGCCCCAATGAGTGTTGCACAGTGAATTCTTCACCCTGATTGGGCAAAGCTTTGCCCAATCATGGTGCAGTGTAAGCTGGTTGTTAAGAAGCTCATCCCCCCCACCCCTTTCCTGATCTGCCAGGCGGCATGCTCATATAAGGGTCTGGTATGGATCTTGGGGGGACCTCACGCTTTTTTCTTTTACATTTTGCCATGGGGACGCATTTTTTTATTTTTTTAATACCTGGATGCCAGGAATTAAAACTGCGAGTCATTTTAAATCGAATTTGACACCTTCTTTTTGCTTTAGAAACGTCATTTTTGCTGTAGCATTTCATGCTACAGATGCACCACTTTGCAGGCACATTATGGGGACCCCCAGGCACTATATTTAAAGGAATTTTCATTTTTATTGTTGCACTTTAAGCATAATTAAAATCACTGCTCCTGAAAAAAGCGATCGCTTAAAAAAAAAAATATATATATATATATATTGATACATATCCCCCAGGACAGTACTCAGACCCCTATACCCCTTTTATGGCCAGTTACTTGTATATAAGCCTCCAAAATGGGCACTTTTGATTTTTCCTGTGCGGCTCCCATTGACTTCAATGGGGTTCGCCGTTCGGGTTAGAACATTTCTCTTGTTCGGGAGTTCTGCTGCAAACTGAAAAGGGGTGTTCAGGCCCATCCCTACTAATGAGTTCAAGAGCTGACAAGAAGCATGCTAATAGGAGGAGAGAGCAGATTGACCGAGAGATGAGCCCATCACTGTTCTGCGTCTCCTTTCATGGTCACAGGCTGGGGCTGGTCAGGGGAAGTGGGATGAATGATGCTGGCTGTCAGTTTGAGGGCATTTGGTGGCATACAAAAAAAAATACTGCAGGGTAAATCTTTGGAATAAAGTTGAAATTGCAGCAAAAGCTAAGTTTATCCTTCCCCCTTTTACTGCCAAAGTCGTATATCTTACAGCGTTAGCAGGTGAGGGGGGGGGGGGGTATGGGTTTGTAGAACAGTCAGCTTTCTAACAAAAGCCTAATCCCTTTCTTTGACCACCAGAATGTCCCTCCCCTCAGTGCAACACCTCCTCACCATGCTTCTGGGACTCCGCTGTCCCATCTAGCAGGTGTAGCTGGGTGGAGGGGAAGGAGACCAGCAAACATCCATTCACTGATCTCCCCTAGCTAGAGAGAACCTGGAAGTGACATATAAAATGTAGTGTCACTTAGGCTGGCCATACACTATACAATTTTCTTGTTCAACTTTCCTTTAGATTTACCAAAACCATGTAATATAGGGTCAAACCTAAACACTTTCAATTTGTATGCAATCAGGCAGGCCCTTGCACTACATAGTTAAAGGTAAATCTAAAGGAAATTGAATAAGAAAATTGTATAGTGTATGGCCAGCCTTACACCTCATTCACATTGAATGCGGCTTTGACATTGTGCGACTTCATCTAAAATCGCACGATTCCAAAGCTGCATGCAAGTGCCACTTCAGGTGCGACATTGAAGACATCTGTGCCACTTCATGCACAGACATCTGTGCCACTTCATGCACAGATGTCTATCCAAGTTGCACCCGAAATTGCCAAAAAGCGTGCAGAATCTAATTTTTCAAATCGATGAGGCACCCCAAAGTCGGCGTCGCTCCGATTTGAACAGTGGGATTGCTGATAATAGGGTGCGACTTGTCATGCAATTTGACCTATCAAATTGCATGACAAGTTGCTCCAATGTGAACGAGGACTTATGGGCCATACACACTATACAATTGTCTTTAGATTTTTTTCCTTTAGATTTACCAAAACCATATAATATGAGGTCAAATCTAAACACTTTGAATTTGTATGCAATCAGGCAGGCCCTTGTACTACATAGTTGAAGGTAAATCCAAAGGAAATCTACCAACAAAAGTTGTATAGTGTGTATCCAGCTTAACCCTTGCAGCCAGCGAAAAAAAGTAAATGGAACGCAATCTGCACTACATTAGCTTTGATGGAAGGCAGGTGAGATTCCATGAGTTTAAACAATTTGTCTCTTGAAGTGTATAAAGACAATACCTTCACAAATTGAACTGCTCTGGGGTGGAAACTAACTAGGAAGCATGAGGAGACTGGGAGTGTCTTGCTAACACTGGGCTAACTTGTAGCAAATGGTGGGGGGGTCACGGAACATACCAATACAACATGCTATGGCAACATAATGCCTACAGAGGTAGTAAGGGTGTAGGTGTGAAGAGGGCCTTTAATCCCACTTTTATGGCACATTTCAGTGCTGCTGATCTTCTCCAGCCACTTATGGCACTTTTCCACTGCAAGTACCGGCTCGGCTCTACTCGGCCCTGCTTGGCCCGGTTTGCTTTTCCACTGCTGGTATCGCATGGTATAGTGTCGGAACGGTTCGGTACGGTATAAGTTTGCTTTTCCACTAAAGTAGTACTAAAGTTAAGTGGGTGGGATAACAACGGGGTGGGTGGGATTCTCTGACCAATCAGTGGCTAGTAGTGACTGCATGCAAAGGATTGTGGGATATGGTACCAGTTTGGTACCTGTTGGAACCACAATCGAGTAGGTACTGTTTTTTCAGAGCCATACCGTACCGTACCGTTCGGTTCCATGCAGTGGAAAAGCAAACCTATACCGTACCGTACCGAACCGAACCGTTCCGACCCTATACCATGCGGTACCAGCAGTGGAAAAGCACAAAGCGTGCCGAACCGGTACGGTTCCATGCAGTGGAAAAGCGCCATTACTGTCTACTTGTACTCACTTCAGTACCAGGCCAGCACACAACTTTGACCAGTTGTACTGCCCCCTGGTTTACTGGAGAAGTATGAAGGTTTTAGCTGGGCTCCTGCCTAGGGTGCCTGGTGGTTGATCCACAGTTGGAGAGATTTTCCATTCCATCACAGTTCCTGTAGAAATTAAGAAATCATTTCCCAAGTGGGATTTACATTGACTAAACCCTGACGGATATCTTAACCCTTCCCCATTATATGTAGAACAAAGGAAATTTTCTACATAAAAGGTACATATTCTAGAATTTGTATATCCAAAACAGCTGGGCAGCCTTGAAAATAAACTTTGCTATAGAATAAAGCTTCCACAAAAGAGTTTTCTACAACTGTATACCCGTCACACCTTTAATACATTTACTGAAATCCTAATAGCTTCACCCAATAGACATATAAAAAAGGCAGCTGATGTAACTTGTATATCAAAAATGCTTTCTGTTACCTGAATAGAAGGCCTTAATCTGAACAGAAAATGCCTTGTTTGAGTGTCTACATTGATTGCCAATGCTCAATATTCTATACAGGTGACTCCCCAAATGCACACTGACCACAAGGGGTTGCTCATTTTCCATTGCTGCCATTCATTGAATGCTTCATTAAAAAAAATAAAGGATGTTCTATGAATGGAGATGGAGCCAAGCGAGCAACCCCCTGTGGTCAGTGTGCAGTGGGGCAACCCTGAAGCCTCGTACACACGCGTCGAAATTTGGCCGGGAATTTTCGTCCGACGACCGATCTGCTGATTTTCGGCTTGTTAGTATGATGCTTCCGACAACCGACTCCAACTTTTCGGCCAAAAAAGTTCTGGTGTGCAGGCTATAAAATTTTTGTCCTCCGTCAAAACACGTCCGATTTTCGTGCAGTCAGTACAGATTTCGACAGGGAAAAATCTTATGAGCAAGACTGGGCATGCTCAGGGAAGAAAGAACATAAAGAAAGCAAACCAACACATGACATCACTTCTGAAGTAGAATTTTGTCGTGCGATAAAATTCTTTTGCAGTCTAGGTACATTCCAACCAACAAAACACCACTCTGGACAAAAGACGGACGACCGGTCGGCGGAAATTCGTTGCGTGTGTACTAGGCTTTACACTGGGCTAACTTGTAGCAAATGGTGGAGGGGTCACGGAACACACCAATACAACATGCTGTGGCAACATAATGCATACAGAGGTAGAAAGGGTGTAGGTGTAAAGAGCACCTTTAATTCCATTTTATGGCACATTTCAGTGCTGCTGATCTTCTCCAGCCACTTACTGTCTACTTCTACTCATTTCAGTACAAGAAGACCAGCACACAACTTTGACCAGTTGTACTGCCCCCTGGTTTACTGGAGAAGTATGAAGGTTTTAGCTTGACCCCTACCTAGGGTGCCTGGTGGTTGATCCACAGTTGGAGAGATTTTCCATTCCATCACAGTTCCTGTAGAAATTAAGAAATAATTTCCCAAGTGGGATTTACATTGACTAAACCCTGATGGATATCTTAACCCTTCCCGGTTATATGTAGAACAAAGGAAACAATCTACATGAAAGGTACATATTCTGGAATTTGTATATCCAAAACAGCCAGGCAGCCTTGGAAATAAACTTTGCTATAGAAGAAAGCTTCCACAAAAGAGTTTTCTAAAACTGTATACCCATCACACCTTTAATACATTTACTGAAATCCTAATAGCTTCACCCAATAGACATAAAAAAGGCAGCTGATGTAACTTGTGTATCAAAAATGCTTTCTGTAACCTGAATAGAAGCCTTAATCCGAACAAAAAATGCCTTGTTTGAGTGCCTACATCAGGGGAGGACTGGGCCAGGGGGCAGGGGGGCAATTGCCCCCCGGGCCACTCTGATGTCTCGTAAAAAGGCTGCACCGCTTCTACCACAGACATACCTAAAGGATTCCTGGTGAAGAGAAGTAAAAAGTCCCCACCGCTGACCTACTGAGTGCCGAATGAAGACAAGGACCGAGCGCAGCCCCCCCCCCCAGCATGGATGGTGTAAACTGTGTCTGAGCAGAGGCCGGTTCCATGCCCCACTGGAGACTCTTCACCAACTGCCAGTGTCCCAGCTCCCCCCAAACACCCCCTGGCCAGATTCAGCTAGTGAGTACCTGGAGCAGGGCTTCAGCCTGGAATGGGGGTCAGGAGGAGGCCGGGAAGAGGGAGAGTGGGAGGGGGGCCGAGTCATTGCACCATGGGCCTCTGGTTTGTACTTGCCCCCTGGGCCGAAAGTTGCCAGTCTGCCCCTGGTCTACATTGATTGCCAATGCTCAATATTCTATACAGATGACTCCCCAAATGCACACTGACCAAAAGGGGTTGCTCATTTTCCATTGCTGCCATTCATTGAATGCTTCATTAAAAAAAAAATAAAGGATGTTCTATGAATGGAGATGGAGCCAAGCGAGCAACCCCCTGTGGTCAGTGTGCAGTGGGGCAACCCTGAGAACACAAACTATGTAGGACCCAGAAGATTGCGGCAATCACTGTAGCAACGCTTCTCCAGCAACCCATCAGGCATGAGATATGCATACTTAAGTTAAGATCATACCTGGAGTTCAGCTTTAAAGAGGAAGTAAAGTCGTAGTTTTTTCTTGTACCTACAGGTAAGCCTATAATAAGGCTGTAAATATCTCCTAAACTTGCACAGTTTAGTAGATACTCAGAGTATATGCAGCTGATGAGGTCATCGGCACATGCGCTCTGAAGGTCCAGCTTACCATGTCGGACCTTCAGAGCCATGCCATAAAAGCGGCATCGGCTGCATACATTCTGAATATCTACTAAACTGTAGTAGTGATGTCGTCGCGGCTCCAGCCACTCACAGCGCCGGAGCCCGCAAACCCAGAAGAAACACCGGGGAAGATGTCACCTGTCTCAACGGTGAGCTGACGGCGCTGGAAGGGCTTTGTTCTAAGGTGAGGTTCTAAGGTGAGTATTTTATAATGAGCTAGTAGTATGCGATGCACACAAGCTCCTTATGCCTTTATCTTAAAGGGGTTTTTTTTTTTGTTTATATTCTTTTCTATCGGGGTTTACAACCTCTTTAAGGCAGATGTACAACATGGGGGAGCAAGGATAGTGGGGCTTTAAATCTGGTAGGTTGCTATTATAGATATCCAAATTAAAATAAAGTAGTCTCAAAATATTAAATTTATTTCTTGCTGCACGGTAAAATTAATCATACAGCAATAATCAATAAATAGAATAAAATATCACATATTCACAGCACAAATACAGATAATCCAGGTATGGACATACAAGAGGCAATAAAGGAAATGTCATGGACATACAAGAGGCAATAAAGGAAATGTCATGGACATACAAGAGGTAATAAAGGAAATGTCTTGCTAGGCATATACACATATTAAATAGATATATAATAGCAGATAAATATATCATACAAAGGCATATATATATCAAATACATAGCAAGGATAAATCCAGTGGCTCATAGGCGCTTTCATATATAATCCATATCCTGACAAATCTTCATATTTCATATTTTATGGCTCTACGCGTTTCATGGAATTATCATCCACTCTTCAGGAGCTTGGTACAAATGTTCTGTAAATAAGGACTAGTTTAAGCTCAAAAAATCGCATATGGATAAGGAAACACACCAATACGTTCCCTCAAAAGTTTTCAAAAATCTGAGGCTCTGATACTTACATTTAAAAAAAACCACAAAGAAAATCGCAGAGAAAATTGCATCGTCTCCCGTCGCTGAGTGCACTGTGTGGATGTACGCCTGATCCGGGGCTGAGGCGGGTGAACGCCACTGGGTCCAAAAATGGGGGGGAGAGAAGGAAAAAATCCCACAGAAGAAATAGAGGAATCAGTGATTTCATCACATCAGTGACCAAGTAATCTAATCAAGGAAATAAAATTTAGATATACATGTGTCCATATTTCTTGTCAAAATCTTTCAGATATTGGTGTTGTATGTATTTGTACTGTGAATATGTGATATTTGATATTTTATTCTATTTATTGATTATTGCTGCATGATTAATTTTACCATGCAGGGTACAGCAATAAATAAATTTAATATTTTGAGACTACTTTATTTTCATTTGGATATCTATAATAGCAACCTACCACATCTACAGTCCCACTATCCTTGTGCCCCCTGTTGTATATAATATTAGGGATGGAGGTGGTTGCTGTGATGCCTTAGATCAATCATCATTTTTCTCTTTAAGGCAGATGTCAAATACTTTTCTACCATAATTCTTCTTTTTCGGAGCCCTTTAGGCATTGGTCATGTGATCAGTTGCCCGTAAAGCCTACCTGACAGGACCCCCCCAACCCTTGAAAATATCCAAACAATATTTCACCAAAAAATAAACTAAAATCAATAATAGTGAACACAAAATTCCTGCTAAATATAGAAGATAAGACTGTATTGAATTACTAAAATTCTGTGTGTAAATGAGGTCTTGTGGTTCATCCACATGGGTGCTGTGGCCTATGCTGTGTTTTTGTTTATTTTTTATTTATTGTGGCTATTGCTGTGTGCAGGCAGCCTAACTTATGCTATAGGGATGCAGCAGCTGTATGAACACAGCCACAGGTCCTAATTTGACAGGTTAGCGGATGCAGGTGTATGGCCCCAAGCACAGACAGTGTGCATTAGGGGGCCACTCACCCACATCCTAATAAATTAGGACCTGTTCATGCCGTTGCATCCCCATAGAGTGACAGACGGCAAGAAATTGCTTATTCACATTGTATGGGCCAGAGAACCCATGAGAATGAGCCCTTATATTTTAAATTATTTTTTACAATTTGTTATTTTTTTCAATTTTCAGAGTTGTGGGGGAGGGGGGCTTGGGTGAAATAATAGGGGTCTAAACAGACCTGACATTTCACTATTGAGACAGAAAGAAATTGAGGACACAGATTCTCAAATTCCTTTCTCTGCAGCTTCAGCTTTGAAAAGGAGACATAGGCTCCTGTTTATTCATAGACTGAAGCATAGTAAACACTAAACACAGTTTATCATGCTTAGTTATCAATGGGCACAGGAGTGGTCAGTGCTGTCAATTGAGTCCCGTTCACAATTGAGCATTTTTCAGCTCAAAGCTTGATGCTCAAAAAAGCTCAACAAGCAAAATCTTATTAATTTCAGTGGCCCCTGTTCACATTTCAGCGTTTTGTCATCTGTAGCAAAACGCCTGTCACTCAAAAAAGTGCATGAGCTACTTGTCAAGCAGATTTCCGCTTTTTTGTCCCCATAGACCATGGGTTTTCAAACTACGGCCCACCAGTTGTTCAGGAACTACAATTCCCATCATGCCTAGTCATGTCTGTGAATGTCAGAGTTTTACAATGCCTCATGGGACATGTAGTTCTGCAACAGCTGAAGGGCCGTAGTTTGAAGATCCCTGCCATAGACAATGAAAAATGCCTGAAAGTAGGGGGATGGTGATTATATGTGGGCAGGGCAAGGAGGATCGGTGTGGCAGGGTGGGGGCAGGGGGGCAATTACAGGAATGATGCACTGTGTGTCTCTCCCTCGAGCAGCTGAAAGGGAGGAGAGGGGGAGAAACCATCTTTCAGCTGCTGCAGGGAGAGCAGCACAGTGCATTGTTCCTGTAATTGCCCCACTGCAACAATCACCCTCCCTGTCCGGGACCCCTGCAGGAGGACTGGTGGTCTCCTCCTATTGGCAGGCCTAATCACATGGTCTATGCTAAAGTGGCTTTGGCAACCTACAGTATGTTTATTCAGGGCTGACTGATCAGTAGCTGTGTTAGCACATTATTCCTTCGTTTTATTACATGATAATGACCAGTGTAGTGGAGAATTGTAAGAGAAATATTTAGCATGTATGTGATGATAGATAGATAGATAGATAGATAGATAGATAGATAGATAGATAGATAGATAGATAGATAGATAGATAGATAGATAGATAGATAGATAGATAGATAGATAGATAGATAGATAGATAGATAGATAGATAGATAGATAGATAGATAGATAGATAGATCCAAGGTGGAAAGAAACCTACTAGCCAGGTCCAAGGTGACAAAATAATAAGCCTGGCCCAGTGCCATGAGCGACTCCTCTACCTTGAGCAGCATGTAGGCATCCTGGTGGGTACAGATGTTGAGTTTGCAATAGTCCACACAAAACTGTAAGCTACCATCCTTTTTGCATACCATGACAACAGGGTTGGCCCACGGGCTGCAACTCTCTTTGATTATCCCACTTTGCAGCTTTTTGTGAATCAAGTTTTTTGAATTCTTGGTACAGGGCAGGTGGTATGTGTTGATATCTCTCCCAAATGGGTGAAGCACTCCCGATGTGTATCAGGTGGTCTAAAGCTTTGGTACACCTGTATACTTCAGGACCAGCCTCAGAAACTAATAAGTGTTTTTCCAATAACTGTTGGAGGAGTTTCTGCTTGGAAAGTGGGTCTTCCTGAAAGGGTATAACCAATTGGTCTAGCAACTTTTGATACAAGTCAGCATTCAAGGGAGTGACAGTGGCTTGTAAGGGGGCACACATGGCTTCAACCATGGTTTGGGACCCCGTGATGCAAAGCTTGGGTACCACATAGAGGTCTGCGATAGTAATGCAATTTGGCAATGGAACAGGGGTGGTTCCCAAATTGATGAGCTGGACCAGCACCATACTCTGATGGAATATGAACAGGGTGGGAGCTGTTAGCCATTCTCCTGAAACCTTAAGGTCCCTGTGAGGTTCTATCATGTAGCTCCCTGCAACATTTTGTGAGCCCCCATAGGCAGTGACTAAATGCCTTCTTAACAGTAGTTTCTGCTTAGGAGGTAAGCGGAGAACGCCTATTCATTCTCTCTGCCATCTGCTTTCCCTGTGGAAGGCTTCATAGGCCGAATCACATTGAGCCAACCAGTTCGCAAGCACCACTTCCATTTGGGCACATATGCTTGACCTCTGCTTGCAAGCTGGACAAGCCCAGGTTTTTCAGAGAATTCATGCACAGGATGATGGGTGCCGTGGAAACCACCAGACTGCGGGTAACCACGACCTCCACTTGCTACACTAATTGGTTGAATACCTGAACCTTCACTCAAGTGACCCCCTTCCACCATGATTGGCAAGTTGTTGGCTGCTTTTAAGGACAACCAAGATGGGTTTAGCTAGTTTTGAGTCCTGAACTGCTGTACATAGAAGTCATACTCCATGGTGGTAACTTCAGATCCAGTGTCAATTAAGCAAGGAACCAGCTGGCCGTTCACTAAGGCGGTAACCACTGAGTTTAGGGCAACCATGGCCTCTTGCTTTGCAGGACATTAGTGTGTAGTTCCTGGAGATCATTCCTCCACCCAGGGAACCTTTAGTTTAACAGCTGACAAGGGGTGTTTTTACTCTTGGAGTGGCCACAGTTCCTGGCCAGGTGTCCAAAGTGCCCGCACTGTCAGCACCTCCAGTCTTTGTCTGGGTCTCTCAGAAGTGGGTTCCCATTCTTAGAGAATTGGGCCAATTCCTGCATGACTGTGGTAATTTCTTGGTGCATGGAAGCCATGTTTTTTGTCAGCTTCCGGATGGCCATCCTATAGGTCTAACAATGGTGAAGGGTCTAAAGCCTCCTCTCTAAAGTATGAGGGCTCCCTTTCTTTGTCATGGCAATATTGGCCTCTGTGTCCTCCTGTTCTCGAGCCACCACTTCCACCACTATATCATTAAAAGTGAGGGAGGGTAGAGATTTCACCAGTTCTTGTAGGGTTTGCTGGATGGAGCCAACACTCACTCCTCCAATGAATTGGTCCTGTAGCAGTTTATCTGGAGCACCTATGTCGACACACCCTTGCAAGTCTTTCTTCTCCAAATGCTTCCATAACTTTTATAGGGCTACAGAAAAGTGAGTGAGACTCTCGCCCTCTTGTTGCCTACAGATGAAGAACCTGCATCTTAACTTAGTCAAGGTCACCTTCTCCCAAAATAGGCCTTCTAGCCATGCCAAAATTTGTTCTAAGCTAACACATTCATCCTCTAGTAGCACCATAACAGCTTGGTGGGTATCATCTTCCAAAGAGTTAATAGTCAATTCTGAAATCAGCCTGGTGGGACGAACAGCACTGGCCAGTCCCTTCTCTCACTCCACCAGTGATATATTAGACCCATTCAATTTGGGCACCAGGGCTGAGACCCGCTCCCAACATGCCATGGTGGCAGTGTAGGCAGGGCCAAACATTTGGTATCTGGAGTGGAGAGAATGCACACAGAGATCAATGAATGCAGCAAAGTGTATTAATATAAAGTACTGACAGAGTGGTAAAAGGATCTGTGTAACATGGTCGATCTTGGCACAGTACTGCTTGACACAGTGTCTCTGTATTACAGAAGATAGTTTAAATAGCTTTCAATGCCAAGGAACATCTGATGAAAGAGGTGGCTGATAAGTGGACTGACAATAAGGTGCTTGGAGATGGGAAGAGCACCCGGCTGGCAACATGGTGTTTATTCTCTCCTCCTCTGGAATCTTTCCTTATGGTGAGCAGTAGCACACTGTCCCTAGCCAATGGGTTCCTGTCCTTGACCTAGCATTTTCACAAATACACGCCAACTGCAGAGGAATAATGCTATTTTTAGCATTGCCCACACCAAAGATGGCCGCCAAGGTCATCCAGGGCAGCAGCATCCAATCAGACAGCTGTCCTCCTGATAACACCTATGGAGGCCTGTTCCTCCTGTCCTCTGCCCTCTCTGCGTGGTGGCGGTCATCATAGCGCCACCTTTGCAGGGAGGCCATACTGCACCTGCTTAGAAGCTTATAGGCATGAAATTCAACATTTGGTTGAGTGGTATATAGAAAATGATATAATACTTAATACTGCAAAAACTAAAGAAATAATAGGGGATCAAGAAAGATGAATCAGTCCCCAGTCTATATAGGTGGTGAGGAGGAGGAAAGGGTGGACACTATCAGATTTTCGTTTGTCCATATTTTACAAAGGATTTGTCGTGATCCCAAAATACTTATTTTGTAGTGAAAAAATCACAGCAGAGACTGTTTTTCCTTAGGTGATCAAAACATGCTGGAGTGTCCTTCTATTTAATTTCTATCATTGCACCATTGAGAGTATTCTTCTCCAATGTGATGTAATGTGGTGTGCCAGCTGTAGCATGGAGGGTAAAGCCCCGTACACACGATCAGATTATCGAACGATCTGTCGTCTGTTTTTTGTGGCATGCTAGTCTGATGTGGAAAGTGAAGAGGTTTTTTTCATACGAATTTTCCCGTACGACAGAATTCTACTTCAGAAGTGATGTCATGTGCTGGATTGCTTTGTTTGTGTTCTTTCCTCTCTGAGCATGCCTAGTCTTGCTCATAAGATTTTTCCCCATCAAAATCTGTACTAATGAGACAAAAATCAGATGTGTGTTGACGGAGGACAAAAATTTTATAGCCTGCACATCAGGATTTTGTCAGCCGAAAAGTCGGAGTCGGCTGTCGAAAGCACCATACTAACAATCCGAAAATCGGCAGATCGGTCGTCGGACAAAATCTCCCTTCCGAATTTCTTATCGTGTGTACGGGGCTTTAGAAGTTCCTGTCTTGTGTGGTGAAATCAGCACAGAGGTCATAGGTATGGATCTACCAAATTTGGAAACAACATATGTCAGCAGATTAAAAAAGCTGGCAAAAGCTATTAGTAGTGATCAAACCCATCCTGGTTATAGTGTTTTTGCCCTGTTGTTGTCAGAGAAAAGATGTACAGAGCTTAAAACACACTCTACTCTAATAGTTTAAAGTATAATTTTTTCCCTAGGACTGTATTGTCCATAACCATAAGCCCACCAGGTGCAGAATTTTAGGTATGTTATGGGGAATTTTTACTTTTTTTTAAATATTTCATTTTTTTGCTATATTTAAAGTTGAATTTCACCCTAAAAGGGAAGACCCGTTTTATAACCTCCTCCTTTACATTGTAAAGTATAAAGAGCAACTTGATACATTTCATTGTATACATACAATGACAATAAAGTATTATCATAGATAGATAGATAGACAGACAGACAGACAGACAGACAGACAGACAGACAGACAGACAGACAGACAGACAGACAGACAGACAGATAGATAGATAGATAGATAGATAGATAGATAGATAGATAGATAGATAGATAGATAGATAGATAGATAGATAGATAGATAGATAGATAGATAGATAGATAGATAGCAATGCCCCCGTAGGGACTGCTGTATATCCACCCTGCATGCCCCCCTGGTTACCAACACCCGGTTATAAGCAAATGCAATTCTTACATTCCTCTTGGCTCTTCACTCCATTGAACAGTCCAGGGGTGTTTGGTGGTTTTTGTTGTTTATTTTGTAATGGCAATAGGAGAAGGAGGTCTATCTTCTACTTCACTTGTAGGTATGGAACCGCCTGGCTGTTAAGTCATCCTGCCACTTTAGATGAATGAGATGTCTCTTGCTGTCGCTCAAGACGACTTGGTGGACAATATATTATCTTATCTTCAGGATACACTCCCTAGCATCCTCTTTCTGCTGACACCCATCCACTGACTATCCTACGAGCAGGGGTGGCCCCCTCAGGTCAGGCCCCTTGACACGAGTCCCTGTACTCATGATACTGCAGCCATAGGGTCTCCCCTCTCAGTCAGCTTCCTTGATCCTCTGGGTTCTGGTCCTCTCAATCGCTCCTCTGGCCCTCAGGACGACCTCCTGCAACTGCATGGCACCTATACAGAGAAGGAGGCTGCCGCCCCCTCCCTCCAGGACTCCGTTCTCCCACGAAAGACCCAGAGCACATGTGCTCCTGGCATTTATACAGTATCGCAGCATGCACCCAGATGACCTGCACTCTGCCAATCATCAGGACTGTATCAAAAGCCTATGCACCTCTTTGTCACGATTTCTCCCACTGTCCAACATGCCTCCCTATTGGACTAGCGTGAAACACTCTCCAGACTGAATAAATTGCATACTGAGCCCAATGAGCAGACCTCACTAACAGATCTCTGGTAGGCAGAGAAGCATATAGATTTACCTGCAACCCCTCTGGAAAGCAGACGGAGCTCAAAACTATACTCTCTCGCTAGCACCTACCTAGGAGGGTGCGATAGATAGATAGATAGATAGATAGATAGATAGATAGATAGATAGATAGATAGATAGATAGATAGATAGATAGATAGATAGATAGATAGATAGATAGATAGATAGATAGATAGATAGATAGATAGATAGATAGATAGATAGATAGATAGATAGATAGATAGATCTTAGAATAAAGCATAGCTGGTTCCTTGGTCTGTATGGGGTATGCAGTCTCTAATTACACTCCATTTAATCATTCAATGTTATTTTGTATTGACACATTCTTCATACAGCCAAAGGAACCTTTTATTGATCATGGTTCACTGTACGGTCACCTTGAGGTGAAGGCATCATTGTGTACTTTCCCCCAGGACATGTATGTCTCTGTAGTAAAATCTGCAGATGTCATCAATGCCTGAGCACTAATTGCAACCAAATTAAATTATCCATTAATCATGTTAAAGCATTTCAAAATTCTAGTCCTCATGCATCCCTTCTACTGTATGTTTGTAAAGCTAGCCATACATATAGCAGGCTTCATGTTATTGATTTTGCTTTCCCCAACAAGATATGTTATGGGTTCACGGGCAAGAGGGCCTTCCATAGATAAATAGAACATCGGATGACAAATTTCAACATGCCCCATAGCTGTCATTGCCACTGTGGCACTGCTGCAGCTTTCAGTTGGACAATACATTCTTAAGCTGTAGCTAGTTGTGTATACAAGTGACGAGGCAGGATCAGATGGCAGCTTCAGGCCACATTCACACGGCCATTTACGTACAGCCATCTGATTCCAGTGGTAAGAATCTGCTGACTCTTGTGGCTTGGACACATCAGCAATCACTCAACCTATTTAAACTAATGACAGGCTGACAGCAGCCTGTTCTCCTGTAGCCCTACACCATGGGGTTACCTTGGGTTGGAGATGGATGTCCAAGCCTGGGTGCAATTAGCTGCGTCCAGGCTTGGACATCCAGGGCTTTTTTTCTCAGAGAATAGGTGCCGGAACTCCCCCTTTCTGAGTCAACTCTTGTCTCTGCCCCCTACCCACTTCCAAGCACTATCTTGATTCCACCCCCCATGCACCTCTCAGTACTGCCCATTTTAGAGGATACAGAGCCAAGTACCATTTTCTGGTTCTAAGTAATTTGTATGGCAACAATAGACCCCCCCCCTCCCCAGCCACAATAGATGTCCCCCAGCAACAATGGACCCCTGCAAAAAAAATACCACCCCAGCCCAGCAATAGATCTTGAGCACCATAAAACAGATCTCCCAGCAGCAAGCATCGATAGACCCCTCCCTCAACAGCAAAATACAATCAACAATTGACCCCCCCAGCAACATACGCATCCCCCCCCAGCAAACAGAAGCAACAGATGTCCTCAGCAACAATAGATTGACATGCAAAAAAGATCCCCTCCAGCAACAATAGATCCCCCAGCAGTCAGCATTGATAGCTCCTCCAGCACACCCCAGCACCCCTTGTCATTACATTTAGTACTAGAGGTGCCGGAACTACGTTCATCCACGTTCCCGCTGAAAAAAAGCCCTGTGGACATCTATTCCTAACCAAAGGTAACTGCTCCGTGTCAGCCTGTCACTGGTCTCTAAACCTAGGTGATCTTTCAGTTTAATTTAGCCAAGTACATTCCAGGTTTATGAACACAACAGGAATACAAAGTCTTACAGCTTGTTTTCTTTAGAAAACAGCCACAGCCTGAGTAGAAAGGTCTCACCCTTGCCAGTATGGTGGACAGAAGGATCCTTGCTTTCTGTGTGGAAGCACCGATCTCTCTGCAGAGCACCAACATGTTGCCTGCTGAGTCAAAGCTACACCTCTCCAATCAGCTAATCTCATGCTCTCCTAAATCAGAAGGGGGCATGCCAGATCTCTTCAGAGAGACCACTGCTTTCCCACAGAGATCAAAGGCCCTTCTTTACAGCATGCTGGAAAGGGACAGGCTTTTCTACTTAACCACTTAATGACCAAGCATGTTTGTGTTGTTAAAATCTGTATTTCTGTATTTTTAGCTAGAAAATTACTTAGAACCTCCAAACATTATATATGTATGTATGTATGTATGTATATATATATATATATATATATATATATATATATATATATATATATATATACATATTTTTTTTTTTTTTGACTTTGGAGAATAAAATGGCGGTGGTTGCAATATTTTTTCCACGCGGTTTTTGCCCAGTTGTCTGGGAAAAAATATGTTTCACTGCATTTAAAAAAAACTGAACGGTAAAGCTCTATACCACCCTTTAGAACCTGCAGGCTGCCAGTACAACTGAAACAGAGATGTATTATTTGGATTCTACATTACTTCTCTCAATATTTGTTATTGTTTAGTTCATTACTATTACGAGACCAGTTACAGGTCCTAGTCTTAGTCAAGTTATGGTGTGCACTTGACTTCGGGCGTGCCAGGTCAGCCTAACCGTACTTTGTTTCCAGATCGACAGCTGAAGTCGAGTTCTATGGTTTTCATTATTATTTTTAATCTGCTTTGCTCAGCTTTTGTTCTCTGTTCTTTTTTCAATATCTTCTACTTACCGGCCTATGGCAACTGTGTTATAATGGTCGCATGCACAGTGTGAGTTTAGCATTATATATGTTATATGCAAAGCCGCAAATAAATCTTTTTTTTTTTTTTAAGTGTGAAAACGCTGAAAGCTGGGAAGGAGGGGGGGGGGGGGAAGTGTCCGGTATTGAAGTGGTTAAAGCTAAATCACATGATGGGAAAAACACATTTTTTTTCTTTTTTAATTATAGTTATTCTGAGCCTGGTATTTCAGCTTGAGTATCAGAGTCTGAGGTACAAAACTGTTGATTCCAATAGCCCATTTACAGTGCTCAGTAGTAGTGATTAGCGTAGGTGTCTTCAGACTAGGATCGAAACAAATCTGTGCAAGGCCACCAGGAAGCTGTCTGTAGGCAAGTGTAGTCCACTTTTTCCATTGCAGATGGTGCTCAACCACAGAGACATTGCAGAGGGAGAGGAAATCAAGAGGAACATGGTTCCTCTATGGTTTCCTGGGTCACTGAGTTAGCTATCCAGTGGGATGCTGCGACCTTTGTAACTCTGGAGGCCATCTTGGGTCAGGCAGAGTCAATTAAAGTCCCTGGCTCCCGGGCTTTGCGTACTTCTCGCATGTGGGTAGTGTAGGGACAGGTCACCTATCTGTCAGGGACAGTTACAGATGAGTAGGGAAAGAATAGAGGTTCCAGACAAGCAGGGAAAGAATAGAGACGCTCCATCCTTCCTGGATGTCTCCCCATTTGGGCACAAACCAGCCAGACCACATTCTGACACTCAAAACATTCACAGTCGGTACATCTGAGATCTGCTCTGCTACACATCGCTGCTACATCCTGATAGTGTTTCCGGACGGGTACCTTCCCGCTGGGCTTTTTGTGAATTGTGAAATGTAACATTCGCACAGCCTCTATTTTTGCAAATGGACTCTTGAGTGTTCACTTCGGCCACACCAAGCTTCATCTCCCAACGTGTCACATGTACGGGCAAAACATCCGTAGCTGGGACATTCCCTACTTGTAATTGCACTAAAAAAAGGGGTGTGAATATGTGCCACAAATGTCTGTCCTGTACAGATGACAAGCTTTCTGGTGAGCTTGCACTTGTGGTTTTCGGATCCTACCCTGAACATGCCAGAGCTTATCTCTCCTCAGTACCAGCTAAACTCTTATGGTCGTTTACCACCAAATCACCAGTGCACTCTCCAGCTAGCTTTTGCATTACCACGTCCCATCGTCCCATCTGGAGCAACTTTTTCATTTTTTAAATGCATTTTAAAATCTGAATTTATGGCTATAAAATTCATTAAAACTCCCAAAACCAATAAAGTAGAACTCTCCCAATCAACATCAGTTATATTTAATTCTTATGCTGCTAGCCTTACTAAACAGATAGGAAAGGAAATCATATTTACTTGTTTTAAATACTTGACCCCCCCCCCCCCCGGAAGATTTACCTCTTCCCAGCCCATTTTTTGCAATACGGCTCTGCGTTACTTTCACTGACAATTGGCATGTGACGCTGTACCCAAGGAAAAAGTATGTCCTTTTTTCCCCACAAATAGATCTTTCTTTTGGTGGCATTTGATCACCTCTGTGTTTTTTTATTTCTTGCGCTATAAACAAAAAAAGACAAAAGAAAAAAAAATGTTTTACTTTCCGCTATAAAACACTAATAAAAAAAATGTAAATAATTTCCTCATAAATTTAGGTCAATATGTATTCTGCTAAATATTTTTGGTAAAACAAAATCCCAATAAGCCTATATTAATTGGTTTGTGCAAAAGTTATAGCGCCTACAAACGATAGGATATTTTTATTTATTATTTTTTTACTGGTAATGGCCGCGCTCAGCGAATTATAGTGGAACTGTGATATTGCGGCAGACCTTTGGACACTGACACTTTCTGGAGCCCAGTAAAACTAATACATTGATCAGTGCTAAAAAAATATGCACTATCACTGTACTAATGACACTGGCTGAGAAGGGGTTAACATCAGGGGCAATTAAAGGGTGTGCCTAGCCAGTGTTTTACTACAGTGTGGGAGGTGCTTTTACTAGTGGAAAGCATGGATCCATGTCCCTGCTTTGCAGAGACACAGGATTCATGCCTTCCCTACTGACAGAACCACGTTCTGCCTTGTGTACATAGACAGACTCCAGCTCTATCTGTCTGCAGGATGATCGGTGGGTGCTGGTGGACATCGCACTACCCGGAAGCGCAGGATCACGTGTATATATATATATATATGCAAGCCTGCTCACAGCTGTTGCCCTGTAGCAGTAAGACTGCTATAAGGTGGTCAGCAAGTGGTTAAACGTGTTTTACATTTCTTCAATTACTTCCTGGTTTTGAGGCCTAGGCAAATGATGTCATACATCTCAAGAGGGGAAGAGGGGTTTTCTCAGCTAAGCACACCCTCCATCCTGCATGCTTGATCTAAGGGCAGATGAATTCAAGGAAGAAAATGCTACATGAATCATCTGGCCTTACATAAGATGGCTGCGGCTAAAAATACTAGAGGAGTGTTTTTCAAAGTGATTTCTCAGCATAATAAAGCATGGAGACATGGATTGATGGGAGAGTTAGCTTTGGATGATCAAAATGAATTAATTTGCATTTTTGGTTTGTGGTGCTCAGATGCAGTACAGCTCCACTTTAAAAGATTTCTGGACGCAAAAACCCTGTGGAATAAAAATATAGTATTTGAAAATGTTTATACAGTATTTTCAAAACGGTTCATCTATATTTTAAGGAAAAAATTACACTAAAATGAATTTAATGCACACAAACTTTCAGTTACCTGCGAGACATGTAAAATGGATTGGGCGGCTCTACAAATAATAAACATAATGCAAAGCTTCGAGACATCTCTGCTCGCACCCAACCAGTTTGCCATTTTCTTCTTAAAATGGGGTAGTGCTACATGATATTTATATACCTGGATCAGAAGCCAATGGATGATCACCACACTGTCCATTGGTGGTGCTGGTGGATCACTCTTTTTGAGTCTGGTTGTTCCAGAGGGCTGGAAAGTTGCTATGAGAAGTGTAGCACCCTCCTAGGTAGGTGCTAGGAAAAAAGCACCTTCTGCTTATCAGGGGAGCCTGATCTGTTAGTTTGCCTGTCACATGTTTCCAGGTGTGATTCACTGGGTCTGAGGGAGTGTCCCCACTGTATCCAATAAGGGAGCTTGTGGGACAGTGGAGGAAACCTAGCCAGTGACACATCCTGTTTTATGGCAGTCCCAGTGGGAGGGCATTCCTGCAATGCATCCTGGGATTGACCATAAATACTGAGGGGACATGTGACAGGGCATCTTTGGCGGGAAGCAGAGTCCCAGGAGGAGGTGGACAGCTGTCTCTCCTCCTGCAGGTGTAAGGAAGGTGGTCTTAGGCGGTCGGGCTAGTGAACCAGGTGTGGAGCTGAGCTGCAGAGTGCTGACAGTGAAGCTGCTGGCAGAGTCTCTTGGGAAAAACAGTGTCCATGAGTATCAGGAGATCTGCCTAAGGGTCTGCCCAGGAAGGGGGGCACTCCAGAGAGGTCAGGGGATCAAGGAGCCAGCTCACACAGGAAGTGTATCAGCAAAGGGGGTGCCGGGTAGCTGACCCTGAAGAATAGAAACAAAGGGGGTGCCAGGAAGGGCCCTGAAGATTGTTCTGCAGTACAGTGCAGTTCCTTTCTTACTACTTCGCTGCTACTGACAAGGTGAAGCAGCGGCCTAGCTGCACTCTCAGCATTATTCAGTCGTCCCAGCTAACTGTACATAGTTATCTAAGTTGGATTATCACACTCATTCCCTTCTCCCATCCAAGTTTTCAATAAAAACACAAAAACCATATAAAATCCAACTATACATATACATCGAAGCAATTATTCAAATGTTTGTAATAAAATCAGTCCAATATATTCCAAGTGTCGATACAGTGTAGATAGGGAAAGTGCTTCAGTGCTTCACTTGTGCAATCAAGTGTCAGTGCTCCCCCTGTGGTTCCCCACTTACCACAAGTCCCTGGAAAATTAACGGTGAGTGTAAATCCTTTGATGTGGTCACAACTCTTTGGGGACACAGCTTGGAATATGTTGATCAGTTGGAGAGATCCTTTACAATAGCCATCCTTATGTCCAGAGTGCCCTCATGAAAACAGAATGCCATCCATGGTGAAGTATGTTCGAAAAAATGTATTGAAAATAAAGAAACCTACTTACAATGAGTAAATGAAAACACACAGGACACGGCGCGGTGGTTTGCTGCTCTCACAGCGTGCGTTCCACCGGCCGGAAGTGACGTCGTTCGTATTCGGGTACACTCAGCCAATCGCTAGACGCGTTTCGCCAACTTTCAGGGCGTCATCTGTAGCTGATTTTATTACGAACATTTGAATAATTGCTTCGATGTACTGTATATGTATAGTTGGATTTTATTTGCTTGTCAATTTTGATATTATGGGCACAATGCACTTTTGCACATTATCATAAGTTTGGTAGCAGCGCTGGACTGCTTGGGATTTGTTCATGTTAAAGGCACTAGCACTTTATATTCTAGCAGCAGCTACGTATACCCACTTTTTTTACCTTTTTTACCTTTTTGTATACACTTATATTTATTTATACCATAAGCACGGCGAAATTTCACCTTTTCACATACCTTTTTTACTGTTGTATCTGGATGTACATAAATCTGTGCATAAGAGCACATAACTGCATTGTTTTAAAGGGGTCAGGGGTCACGTGGAATCTAATAGATGCTGCTCTGTTAAGTGTCTGACCTTACCCTCTGGGACCAGTAATCAAGCTGTTTTAGTGCTTAAAGCAGTAACCCCCCCCCCAACTCTCCTATTAATAAAACTGCAAAGAAACCTAATTTAAATACCAATATTTGCAACAGTTACTTGCTTTCTGTTTTCTGCACACTCCTTGTTCGTCCCTATTGTCAGTGGAACCAATGCTAATATTTAAAAAAAATGCAATTGGTGGCCAGCTTCTGCTTCAATATTCTGTGCCAGCCCACTGAAGTTGTCTTGTCTGATCCTGCGGATGCACAGTACAAGATGGGGCATAGTTGTTATTATTTACAAATTACAGTAACCACAAAACCACAATGTTGTTATTTACAATAATTAACCACGGCAGACGTAATATGGCACATGCCCAAGATCTGCCAAGATCTCCCTGAAAAGCACTAGAGATGTAGCCTTCCCAGGGGACAGATGTGATGCCCTGGCTAGGGCACCAATGTCTCAAAAGACCATGATGGAAAAAGAATTACATGTAAGTAAAAGACATTTTTTTTTAAACAGTCAGCACACAAAATTATTTTATATCAGCATACAGAGCTGCATGCACCGTGCTGGGGTAAAAAAGATCCACGTAAGGCCCCTTTCACACATGCTGTCCGTTTGTCCGTTTTTCATCCATCCGTTGACAGATGAAAAACGGACATCAATGTATCTCTATGTAAAAACCGATGACAACGGATTTACGGATTTGCCGATAAGAGAAAAGGGTGCCAATAATGGGTGAAAATCAATTTACCATGAATATGTGGTAATTTTACCACTAATTTGTTGCGTTTTTTCCGCAATGTTACCACGATTTTACCCTGCTAATGCTTTGTTTTTCATATATCATGTGACTCAAAAACTGCATCAAAACGTAACACGCAGGGCCGGCCCTACCATGGGTCCCACTGGGTCCATTGGACCCAGGCGGCACTTTGAGAGGGATGGCAAATTGATGCCCAAGATTTTTTTTCCAGCAGTTTTGCGTGTTATCAGTTTGGGGCGGCATTTCCCCATCTCATACTGCCGCCCGTAGTGCAAACTGATGAGGAGACGGAGCGTCTCCTGCGGGGAATGTCCCTCACATGATTGTGGTGTGCGTAATGACGTCAGACATCAGAGCACTCCATCTCATGCAAGGCAGGCTGGATCTTCCAGGGCGCTGGCTACGGCAGACACAGGAGTGACAGGAGGACTGAGGACAGACAGTGGGTGTTTGGTGGACCGGTCCGGTGGTAAGTTGTGGAAGAAGATAACGGTATACATAATATTTTCGAAGTTGTATATTTAATAAAGGTATTACTGTTTGTTTTTTTTTACTCGACAAAGCAGCCCCAAAATTTCCATTCGGTGCACCTCTATCAATAACAATATTGTAATATGTTACATCTTACCAGACCTAGATGTAGCTGCATTTGTTTTCTTTTTCAGAGATTTTTCTTTTATTTTGACCTATCCTGCCAGTAACACACTCCCTGTCACAACACTCACTCACTTTATCTATGGAGGAGCAGCGTTGTCACCCTAGGACAAAAGGTATGTTAGGACTACAGATAATGTCCATTTCTCATCTTTAAAACACAGGGTGGAGGTGTTCTGTAGTTCATATACAGATGGACAGAGTAAATGTTGTTTGGGATATCCCTGCAGAATCTCTAAGACATGGCAGAGCACTGAATATCTCACAGGATTAGTAGGTATTTTTCTGCGCTTATCAAATAGATAACAGAACACATTCAACAGTTTTAATGTTTGTTCACAAGTGCAGCAGGGACTGCTGATCCTCTGTAAAGCAATCCACACTCAGATCAGTTTAGAGGTGTTTGACAGGTGCTGAAAAAGCAATATGTCACTGCCTGATTAACCCTATAAATGTTGCACATCACAAGAATTATGGGGAAGTTCCAGGGCAGCCTCATGGAATTGCATTAGTTGTGGCACTGCCTGCCAAAAGCCAGAGGCGTAACTAGAACCTTCAGAGCCCCGGTGCAAGAAACCATGAAGGGCTCCCCGGACCCCTGGCCCTTCCCTTTAAGCCTGGGGCTCTTCCCACTGATCCTGGGGCCCTTTACTCTTGTTGTGGGGCCCTTTATTACGGTCCCGCAGCGGGAACCTTTGACAAGTTCTGCAGTGGGCCCCCTTCCTGCCATCTTGGGGCCTCCTCACGGTGGTGAAATGCCAGGGCCCGGTTGCAAGTGTGACCTTTGCGATCCTGGAAGTTCACCCACTGGTGTCAGTAGTTTTTATTTTTTGGTATATTAATTGTATTATTTTTTTATCATTTTATTTATTTATTTATTTTTACAGTGTCACTGACTATGACTCTGTCCATTCAGAAAAGGAAGGAGCTGGTAAATTACATATTTACTGACCCTTTCCTGGTTCTCTATTGTGACACCTGATCCCCTGCAGCAGCCGGCAGGAGAGGGGAGCACAGTGGGGGTACCGGGGGAGCACACAGGGGACCAGAGACAGCAGAACACAAGTGCACTGGATAGGAGGAGTGGCGGGGGCAGCATACAGAGGAACCAATCTCCTCCATTTTCCCTTCTGCAGCCACAGGAGGAAAAAGGAGGGCAGTGATTTCTCTACATGCTGCCCCCACCACCCCTCCTATGCAGGAGTCCAGGGGAGCCGCACAGGCCCCCTGGAGCATGGGGCCCAGTTGCAACTGCAACCCCTGCAACCCCTGTAGTTACGGCCCTGCCAAAAGCTACACGCTGTTTGAGTTTTGCCATGTCCGAAAGCACAGTATCCTGCCCACAGCAAGTGGACAGCCATGAGCGTCTGTATGATAGTGTTCAAGTTGGCATGGGGGGGAATGGTAAATCCACAGCTAAATTAACCGGTTTTACTGCCCCTCTCCCCCAGCCACATATATGAACAAGCCCTTAGGGTTTATACAAAGTATATTTTAAGAGCCCATTCATGCAAACCTAATACAGAACAAAGCATAATGCCTTATTTCCCATCAGGCCACTTCATGCTGCATTGTGTTGGTGTATGCTGAAAAAAAGTGAGGTGCGAGGTACTTTTTTAAGCGTAGCTGTCATGACCAGTAGAACTTATGAAATAAACTTTTTATAAAAAAGTATAGGATTGATGCATCAGCACAGCCGTCATGCTGCAGCACACCAGCAGCTGCTGGTGTTACCAGGACTTAGGGGATTTTTTTGTAAATCCTCAAAAAATCAATATACCAAAAATCAAATTATCAAATGTGAAATTATCACCTGGGAGATCACTTTAGCATGCCTCTCCTCCCCATCTCCTTACACATTTCCCCATCTACCGTCATCTGTGTCTTCCTCCAGGCTGCACAACCACTTTGTCACAATCTTTCCCGCTGGGCCGTACATTCACATTGTAATCTCTGTTCAATTGTATTGAGAGTTTGCACTCCACTGGAGCAGAGTCCCTCCGCTACCACTGAAAATATAAAAAAAGAAAAACGATTTTCTTCCTGTGTACAATGTTCCCACAATTCCCTGTAACGCCAGCGCTCATAAATGGCATGCAAAGATATTTGACATTAGGCTAGGTGAGCCATGTATGACATCTCCATGGGCTCGTTAGAGAAGGACACCATTGTGACATTAGGTTCCATGCATCAGCTGACATGATTCCTAATGCCTACAAGACACAGTTATTTATGGCAGACAGTGCGCGGGTATTGATTGAGGTGTGTTTGGCACACAAAGCTGTATCAGGTGCTGTGCGGTAACATATGACCTTTCAGACAAATCTTACTCTTTTGAGGTCAGTAATAATGGCACTGATGTCATCATTTAATCTGTCTCTTCTAGTATTTTTATCAATAGGATTTGTTCCTCATTATTGCTGTATTGATGTAAGCAGGCTGGAACTGAGAATGGTGATAATGCTGATGAATGCAAGACTGCAAACCCCATAGAAAGCCAACATTTCTACCTGTAACATTTCATTGTACGGTCTTCATTGTAGTATTTTAGTGGTGATGTATAGACATGTAAACATATCTCCAGGGGAGGACTGGGCCAGGGGGGCAATTGCCCCCTGGGCCACCCTGATGTCCTGTAAAAAGGCTGCACTGCTTTGTTTACAGACATGCCTAAAGGATTCCTGGTAAAGAGAAGTAAAAAGTCCCCACCACTGACCTACTGAGTGCGGGTGGAAGACAAGGAAAGAGCACAAGCCTTCCTCACCAACATGGATGGTGTAAACTGTGTCTGAAGCAGAGGCCGGTTCCATGCCCCCCTGGAGAATCTCGTCCCCTGGCCAGCCCCAACTGAACTGTCCCAGCTCCGCCCAATCGCCCCCTGCTGGCCCAGAGTACCTGGAGCAGGGCTTCAGCCTGGAATGGGGGTCTGGAGAAGAACCGATAGAGGGAGAGTGGGACTCTCACTGCACCATGGGCCTCTGGTTTGTACTTGCCCCCTGGGCCGAAAGTTGCAAGTCTGCCCCTGCATATCTCAATCCACTTTAAAGAGGAACTACAGTCTGCTCACATAATATGTAATAAAAACATCTTTGCCTTTATAAAGGTTCCCTCCAACCACTTTTCATTTAATTGTATATATATATTGTAATTCTGTACTTGCAAAATATACTGCAGAAATTAGGGATCAACCGATTATCGGCAAAGCCGAAATATCGAGGGCCGATATGCAATTATCTTGATATATCGGAATTGCCCCCCCCCCCCCCCGGAGGTTACCGATATTGCCGATATTTCTGGAAAGTGCATCACCCCGGTACCAGCGTCCATAGCCGACGGTTGGCTAATAACTTGTAATGACAACCAATGTGGCTGAGGAGCAGCTCGGCTATCATTACAAGGAGCGGGAGGGGACATTCCCCCCCCTCCCGCCACCTTCCGCGGCTCGCCCGGGTCTCCCGTCCCACCGGGAGACCCAGGTAACCAGCATGCACAGCCGCCAAAGGCCTGATCAAAGCCGCATTCGGCTCTGATTGGGTCTGCATGCAAAAACTTGGAAGTGATGTCATGAATGACATCACTTCCAGGTACTGTCTGGCGCCAGATTAAAAAAAAAATGACAGCATTCAAAACAGCCAAACTTGGCGTTTTGAAGGCTTTAAAGTGCACAGGAGGGGTTTGGGGTCTATTAGACCCACAGATCCCTCCACAAATGTGCCTGTCAAAAAAAAAAAAATTAAACATTGTAAACATGTACAAAAATATTGGCCAATATCGGCCGATACCGATATGTATTCGCCAAAATATCGGTATCGGCAACGAAAAACCGATATCGGTCGATCACTAGCAGAAATCTCCCACCAATAAGTCTGGCTGCAGCCATTTTAACTGTGGGCAGCTGAAGCTGCTGACTGTTCACTTCCTGGATTTACACACACACATTTCCTTCTTCTCCTCTCCCCCATTATTCAGACTGCAACTCTATGATAATATCTTATATAATAATAATGAATTAAACATGACTTTCCCAAAACATTTACTGGTAGTGAATCAAATACTATCCGGTTCATGGATTTATACTGTAAATATACACCTATCAGTGTGCAGCACAATTACACAGTGAAATTCTGCAGCGGGGCTGATCTGTGTCAGACATGTGTGTACATTAACAACAAATGCACAAGATCTAGGGTTTATACTTTTAAACCAGCATCTCAGTCTAGGCATTAGATGCTGTTCTGGGTTGGTACCTGAACAAATATGCCTCTGCCATTCTACAGATGAAAGCAGATAAAGGCATTTTCAGGGTTAGCACTGTGACCTTTGTCATAGATAATCAGTACCTGTAAAGATTACACTTACACATTACTTAGCATAAATGCAATTAAAATTAAGCAATATATCTGATGCTAGGGCCACTTTAAATGTGTCCTTCCGAATCTATCCCTATTGCCATTTCTACAAAGCAGGCATGTATTCCCAATGCACATTATAATAGAGGCAGCTGAATGACCCTAAGAATCTTATTTCCTGCTACGCTTAGCACAATTCTTACCCTGCCTTGTAGGGGTAAGTGACATAGAAAGAACAAGCTTTATGTGCCCATGTTGCTTGCAGTCGAGGACAAAGTCGTCCTTTTGAGGGAATTAAAAGGAGCTTGTAAATAAAAGACAACGAGACGGAATGAATATGCAAGATAAGTGGTGTTAAAAAATGCAAGCTTTCATGAAGCACAAATCTATTTATATTGTAGTATCTCTTTAATAGTCAATTAGGATGACACCAGAGTTGCCGGTAGGAAAAGAAGAAAACAATTTGCAAAAAATAGAAAACGCTTCTTGCTCTGAACCTAAAAATACACGCACTGGAAATCTAATCAGAATCCTTCCATTTCCACCAGTCACAGAATTGTTTCCAGAAACCGATTCCAAGATGTGTCGCTTGTTAATTATTGCAAATATATTATAGCAGTACACATGATGATATAGGCCAGTGAGGGGGGGGTACATACAAGCACATTTACTGCACATTTACTGCACATTTACTGCTGGTCGTTAAAGAGGAAGCAGTAATTTGTAAGGAAAACAATGTGACCAACCAATGGTACTAAAAATCTATTAAATTTGGCACATTTTTGCACTTGATTTCTACATATTAGTGAATGTAATCATTACATTTCGCAAACTTCAATTTTTTTTTTGGTAGTGACATGAAATTTTGGAACATCTCCTACTGGGTCTTTACAGCTATCAAGGACCTTATTGGGGAATAGACAAAGTCAAGGAAGATCACGCTTGGATAGTTAGTGGACCTCTTTCTCTCTATTGTCCTACATCAGGTCAGGTACTCTTTAACCACTTTACCACCGGAGGATTTTGCTGTCTTACGTCCAGGCCACTGTTTGCGATTCGGCGCTGTGCGACTTTAACTGACAATTGCGCAGTCGTGCAACGCTGTACCCAAACGAAATTTACGTCCTTTTTTTCCCACAAACAGAGCTTTCTTTTGGTGGTATTTGATCACCTGTGCCATTTTTACTTTTTGCGCTATAAACAAAAAAAGAGCGTTTATTTTGAAAAAATAACAATATTTTTAACATTTTTTTTATATGAAATTCCCCCCCAAAAAAATGTAAAAATCTAAATTTTTGGCCAATTGGTTTTCTGCTACCTATGTTTGGTAAAAAAAATCACAATAAGCGTATTTTGATTGGTTTGCGCAAAACTTATTGCGTTTATTAACTAAGGGAAAGATTTCTGTCATTTTCGGTGGTTTTTATGTAACGTGTAATGGCGGCGATCTGCAATTTTTTTTGCGGGACTGCGAGATTGCGGCAGACAGATCGGACCCTTGACTGACATTTTTGACACTTTTGGGGGTACCAGTGACATTTCTACAGTAATCAGTGCTATATATATGCACTGTTACTGTAAAAATGACACTGGCAGGGAAGGGGTTAATTTTATTGGAGAGGGAGGGGTTAATGTATGCCTGGTGCTTACTAACGTGTGTGGAGGGAGGTGACTGAGTGACACAGGGACAGATCGCATGTTCAGCTATGCTGAACACTGCAATCTGTCACTCCTTGTCACTTAGGAGATCCGCCCGCTCTGTTTACACAAGCGGGCGGATCTCCAAACTAGATTCCCCGACGATCGGGGAAGAGCAGCGGCGATCGCCGCCGCTCCTCCCCTGGCCCGACTCCCGCTGTGACTGAAAACAGCGGGAGCGCGCCTCCGGCGGCGCGCGAGCGCTGCTTACAGGGGGAGGAGTCAGCGACGTAGGTCTACGTCGCTGGATGGAATTGTGCCACTTTGCCGCAGTACAGTCCCAGTGACTGGTCGGCAAGTGGTTAAAACATTGAACAATATAATAGCGCACACATACACAGAAAAAAATAGTTTTTCAAATCTTGCAAGGCTATTTAAAAACACCTGCTCTTATGAAATAAATATGGGGATTTGGTCACACCATATGGCCATACTGTGCTTAAGCCCACCACTACGTCAAAGTACCCCATTTTCAGTGGGTCCTACACTATTCATAGAGAAGATAGTCCCACTTCTCAAAACCATAGGGCAATACTCACTCCTGTCATGGGAAAAGTGTGCAGGCTGCAGATTCCTCTGCTAGAGCTGCAATGAAGGGACACCTCCTGGAACTACTCACAGGTGGACAATGCTAATGAGGCTTTGATGTGGGAGAGTGGGGTGCTCCGCCCATAAGTCTGGTCAGAACTATAATGAAACAAAAAAGATATTGGGGGGCACACCCTAAAACGCACAATTCTCAGGTTGGTGCAGCTTAAGCACAGTATGGCCATATGGTGTGACCAAATCCCCATATTTACTTCATAAGAGCAGGTGTTTTTAAATAGCCTTGCAAGATTTGAAAAACATTTTTTTTCTGTGTATGTGTACGCTATTATATTGTTCAATTTGTATATTGGTCTTTTAGCAGCACCAACCTGAGAATTGTGCGTTTTAGGGTGTGTGTAAGGGATGTCAGGTACCCCATAAAAATAACACATTTCTGTTTCATGGCATTTCTATTAATTTACCAGTAGATGGCAGCACAAAGCACAACTGCAAGCAAGGCATGGGAGGAACTAAAAGTTAGAACCTTTGTTTCTGGGGGAACAGAATAGCAGTTCCTGTCCCTCAGACTCATTAAACCTCATGTCCTTATTGCAGGTAAGAGGGAGTATATTTATGGTTATAAACAGGGCAAAGTCGATTTAATTTACATCCCTGTGATCAGTAAAGACTCCTGTCACTACTGTGTGATTGAATAACATACTGCACAAATGTTAGTGGGCCACACTGTAGCATCACATGACTACAGTGTACCAGGAATGTGATTATTATAGTGTTATGTGTTTATATCTTATATTAGATTGTACTATGAGACCACTGTGATGCAGAAGGAGTAACAACATTTCAGCACATGTTTAATTGGTTATTATTTTCTATGAGGATGTTATTCTTGTATATCAGAATGTTGATATTAATATATATAGATGTGTAATAGTATGTATGAACAGAATAGCAGTTCCTGTCCCTCAGACTCATTATACCTCATGTCCTTATTGCAGAAACTTCTCAATAAAAATAAATTCTGGTTTCACCCGGTCCGATCCCTTCGCACATTGGAATTATTGACCATACTTTCAGCATATGTGCAACAAAATTGGCGCCCGAACAGGGACCGGGTGAAGAAAACGGAAGTGGAAGAGAGCGGTTACGCTGTCCGTGGCGAAGCTGAGAGAAGATTAAAGTATTAACCGCTGCTGCACAGGAATCGCACACAGATGGATATAGAAAAGTTGCAAGACGAAATCAGTGGGCATCTGATTCACATGACAGTCGGTGATCTCATAGAGACTTGCCAGTTTATCAAGGCCTCCGAAGCAAGTATGGCAAAAGGAAAAACCCGGCGCCACTACATGCGGATAGTCAATGGGGTGATAGATGAACTGGTCGAGACTGAAAGTGAAAAAGCGGTGACACAATTTCTCCAAGCAACTAAGAGGTTTGTCAGTGAGCTAGAGAAGAAGAGGGAAAATGCTGAAGCACCAAACACCAGTGAGAAAGACCCCCAACCAGAACAGCAATTAGCCAATCTGAAAGGACAATACCACACTATGCAGGAGAAGTTCCAGGAAACGTCCAGAATAATCGAGGAACAGATAAAAGAGCTGAGTACTAAAAGCCAGGACTCAAATGTCATTCAAAACAAGAACCTATTCCAGTTACTCAGAGACTTCACCATGGTAACTTGCCAGAGGTGACAATCAGAAAGGACTTTAGGATTGCTGGTCAGATAGGTGAAAAGGAACAGAAAGACAAGTTGTCCTATACAAACCTTATGCACCAGATCGACATGGGACTACAAAAAGGGTATCCCGAGTCCGAGATTGTGGAAGCTGTGGTAAAAGCCATAAGTCCCAGCCTTAGTCTCAGAGGTATGCTGGAAATGAAGAATGGACTGACCCTAGTGCAACTTAGGAGAATCCTAAAAAGCCATTACAAGGAGGAAAATGCTTCCGAACTGTACCAACAATTGATAAACATCTCACAGAATAGTAAGGAAACTCCTCAGAATTTCCTGTTCAGAGCTATCGAATTGAAGGACCGCCTGTTTGTCTCACAAGGAGAAGGTTCGGATGAACACTTCAGCGCTGAGCTGATACAAAAGAAATTCCTAAGGTCAGTTGGTACTGGACTGAGAAGTGACCACATCAAGTTCCAGTTAAAGCAGTATTTAGATGATCTGTCCATTTCAGATGAGGTGCTTATAGAGAAAACAAATGAAGCCACTAATATGGAGATGGAAAGGGAACAGAAGCAAAAGAAAACTCAGTCCAGCTATTCGATGAAAGGGAAAGAGTGTCAGTCCAATGTCTTACATTGTCCTCAGGAACCAGATTTCCTGACAACCACCGCCGACACAAGATCAAGTAGCCCAACCATCCAACAGCTTTCAAAGAGCAACTCTGAACTGGAAAAGCTGATACTCCAGATGCAAAAAGAGATGATAGAGATGAAAACACTTCTCCAAGGTTCGAGAACTCAAAGAGATCCTGAACTTAAAGGGCCTCAGGTAGCAGTGGGCATGAGCAATAGAGGTTGTCAATCTTGTAAAAGAACTGGTCGGAGAACTGCCTGTGACCATTGTTTCCACTGTGGTCAATATGGACATATAGCGAGATACTGTAAAATGACCAGTCCCAACCAGTTAAACGGGAGAGGGTTGCTGTCAAGGGACCGACAGTAACCTGTGCGAGAACCAACCCTGTGTCCCAAAGTGTAACTTTTGTCGGTAGCAAGGCAACAAGTTCTCAAACCACCATCAGTGCCACGGCTGGAAGGGTGAGCCCAGATCCCTTGCAAAGGGTACCCACCTGCAGTAACCAAAGATTCTACCAGGTGGCTGAGAAAATGCCAACTCATGTGGACTGTGTTTCCATGAGACAAAACAGCAAGTTACTGAGTCTTGTTGGAAAAAGGTGCCTTGTGAACTGTGAAATAGATGATACTCCTGTCCAGGCTCTATGGGATACTGGCTCTCAGGTTAGCATTATCAATGAGAGCTGGAGACAGCGGGTTCTGCCACATACAGTGCTCCGATCTTTTGAAGAATTGCTTGGGCCCGGAGTCCTCCTAGGTAAATCAGCTAATGAGACTGAGATTCCCTTCTCCGGGTGGATTGAGGTCGTTTTTCAGCTAACATCGGGAAGTAACACCTGCCAACAGTTAATAGTGCCCCTTGTGGTATCGGAGGATGAGAAAGTAGCTGAAAAGCCCATAATCGGTTATAATGTTATTGAAGAACTCTTCAAGGAGACATCTGCCAAAGGAAAGAAAGCCATTCCAGGTTTTGTAGAAGTACTAGGGACAGCATTGGAACTGTCAAACACCAAAACAGAGATCCTTGTAAGTCTACTACAAGCCAGTCACAGGGAAACTGGTGGTGCTACACTAAAGACTGGTACTAAGAGCCAAAGAATTCCAGCAAACACTGGAACATATCTCAGGTGTAGGGTTCACGCCAAACCAGCACTGCAAGATCAGACAGTTTTGTTTACACCTGATGAGGCCCATCATTGGCCGGATGGACTGCATGTAGATGAGACATTAGTATCACTCCAAAAGGGACAATTTTCCAAACTATCCATCCCGGTTTGGAACACAACTAAGCAGGACATTATTTTATCAGGTCAGACTAGGATGGGGTGCCTCGAGCCCATAAAGACAACTTACCCAGCTCAGGTGAAAATGAAACAATCAGTGAGTGTAGCCACTCACTCAGTAACTCATCGGCCACTGACATCCAGACAAGGGCCGGAAGGTCAAGTGGAAAACCTAAACATGAGTCAATCACTGGTAAGCGATGCTAATCGAGAACACTGGGATCCACCAGTGGCTATCGAACACCTACCGGAGGAGGATCAACAGATAGTGAAGACAATGTTAAGGGAGGAATGCAATGCTTTCGCCAAAGATGACTCTGATGTAGGATGTATTCCTTCCCTACAATTGCAACTTCACCTCAAAGACAACACACCTGTTAGGAGAACTTACATGTCTGTACCAAAACCACTGCACAGAGAAGTGAAAGAGTACCTGCAGGTTCTACTGAATCGTGGATGGATTGCGGAGTCAAAATCTCCATACTCATCACCCATTGTGTGCGTAAGGAAGAAGGACGGTAGTTTAAGACTGTGTTGTGACTACAGAGAATTGAACCAGAAGTCCATCCCTGACCGCCATCCAATCCCTAGGATCCAAGACATGCTGGACAGCCTAGGAGGAAGTTCATGGTTTTCGGTGCTAGACCAAGGGAAAGCCTACCATCAAGGATTTGTGGAAGAATCCAGTCGACCACTGACTGCATTTATCACACCTTGGGGTCTGTATGAATGGATCAGAATACCCTTTGGCCTTAGCTCTGCACCAGCTGAATTTTAACGCAGCATGGAAACCTGTTTAATGGGACTGAGGGATGAGATCTGTCTGCCATACCTAGATGACAACCTTGTTCACAGCAGATCATTCCAAGAACATGTGGAGCATGTCAGGTTGGTACTGCAACGATATCAGCAACATGGTGTCAAGTTAACAGCTAGGAAGTGTGAACTCTTCCGAAACAAAGTCAGATTCTTGGGCAAGATCGTTTCCAAAGATGGTCATTCTGTGGATCCAGCAGACACTGCGCCTGTGCTGGCATTGAAGAACAACCAGCCAAAGACTGTTGGAGAACTCAGGAAACTACTAGGATTCCTTTCCTACTATTGCCCTTACGTCCAAAACTTTTCCAGAATTGCAAAACCCCTCTATGAATTATTGTCAGCGGATACAACACCTGCTGCATCATCAGCACCAACTAGCCAGTCCAGGAAGAAGAAGAAGTCATCACCAAAGCTAAGAGGTCAACTACCCTCTCATCAGTCGATAGTCTGGACTGACCACCACCAGGTAGTGCTTAACCGGCTTATTGAGTTGTTAACTCATCCTCCAGTGATGGGTTACCCTGATTACAGCAAATCCTTTGTTCTACACTGTGATGCCTCGCAAGAAGGACTAGGAGCTGTGCTGTACCAAGAGCAAGAGGAAAAGTTAAAGGTAATCGCTTACGGGTCTAGAACTCTCACACCTGCCGAGAAGAACTATCACATGCATTCGGGAAAACTAGAGTTCCTAGCGATGAAGTGGGCCATATGTGATTCCGGGCCATATGAGGTTCCTAGACTACCTATACTACTGTCCATCCTTTGTAGTATATACTGACAATAACCCCCTAACCTATGTCCTCACTATGGCTAAACTAAACGCAACAGGTCATCCATGGATTGCAGAATTAGCTGACTTTAATTTTACCATCAAGTATCGTCCAGGAAAAAGGAATGCGGATGCAGATGTACTTTCCCGTATGCCATTAAGTCCTGAACAATACATGCAACAGTGTTCGCAAGAAGTGGACCGTCAGAAGGAAGAAATGCCTTGGCTGTGTCCAGTAACCATCGCCCATATGACATCAACAATAGATGGTACCCAAAATAAGGTAGCTCAAATACCCAAAGGAACCATTAGGACAGCCCAAAAAGAAGACTCCGTGATTGGCCCTGTGTGGAAGTACAAGAGCCAAAACCGGTTCCCATCAAAACAGGAACGACAAGGTGGACCGCTTGATCTCTTCATACTAATGAAACAGTGGACCAAGCTATACCTCGATGAAGATGGAATCTTGAGACGGAAAACATCATCAGTTTCTCAACTAGTGTTGCCCAAGTTGTATCATCAATTGGTTTTGAAAGAATTACATGAAGATATGGGACACTTAGGAGTCGAAAGGACTGTAAACCTGATCAGAGAAAGATTCTTTTGGCCACATATGCAGAGAGACGTTGAGCAATACATCAACCACCAGTGCACTTGTCTGAAAGACAAACGCCCACATAAGCCTACTAGAGCTCCATTGAACAGTATTGCCACCACTTATCCTTTTGAGCTGGTCTCCATTGACTTTCTCCATCTCGAGACTTGTAAAGGAGGTTTTGAGTACATATTAGTGTTAATCGACCATTTTACCAGGTTTGCTCAAGCCTATGCAACCAAAAACAAGTCAGCAAAGACTGTTGCCGACAAGATATTCAGTGACTTTGTCTTGAAGTTTGGATTTCCTACCAGAATTCACCATGACATGGGTAAAGAATTTGAAAACCAATTGTTCTTGGCATTAGGGAAACACTGCCATATCCAGAACTCTCACACAACTCCATATCATCCAGAAGGCAATGGACAATGTGAAAGATTTAATCGTACCCTGTTGTCTATGCTTCGGACCCTGTCACCAGAGTCCAAGAAAGACTGGAAAAGTTCACTTGCACAGGTCGTACATGCATACAATTGCACTAAAAGTGAAGCTACAGGTTATTCTCCATTCTTTCTACTGTTCGGGAGGTCTCCAAGATTACCCATAGATAGCATGTTTGACACTCCAGTAACAGAAAAATACAAGACTCACTCTGAGTATGTTAAAACGTGGACAGATAGGATGACTGAGGCCTACCAAGTTGCTTCAAAGGTAGCTACTCAAGCTGCACAAAGAGGAAAAGAACACTATGACAAGAAGACTCATGGAGTTGAACTTGCACCTGGCAGCAGAGTTCTTGTAAGAAATCTTACTGAAAGAGGAGGACCAGGAAAATTGAGATTGTTCTGGGAAGATGCCGTACATGTTGTCCTTAGGGAAAAGTGTGAAGATAGTCCAGTGTATGAGGTCAAGCCAGAAATTGGAAAAGGCCGAACAAGGATTCTACACCGCAATTTGTTATTGCCATGCGATTACCTACCCGTCGACAGAGGTCAGAAGATACTTGACGGACCCAGTGCCAGAACAGAAGGCAAAGTTCCAAAGACTACTCAACTGCCTACACAGATATCTGAGGAAGTATCAGAAGATGAATACGACCATGAACAAGAGCAATGGAGATCTTTTATTCCTGTAACTCAGAGAGACCACGCAAGGAAAGACACAGAAGCAGCAGAATTCTACCCTTGTCAGTTTGAAACAAGTGAGGAAGTTACAGAAGAAAGTACAGCGGAAGTTGTGGAAGAAAGTACAGAGGAAGTTACAGAAGAAAGTACAGAGGAAGCTAAAGCGGAAGTTACAGAGGAAGCTACAGTGGAAACTACAGAGGACAAGTTTGTGGGTCAACCTGAACAAACTACATGTTCACCAGGAGATATAGAAGAAGAAAATCCTTCACCAGGAAAGCCAACAGAAACAGTTGACTGTGACGAAGGCGAGTATGAGGACGCTTCGGATGCCCTTCCTCTATGCAGGATACAACCCAGCAGGAACAGGAGACAACCAAAAGTTCTGACTTATGACACTTTGGGTCAACCCAGTAGTACTGCCAGAAATGCAGCTGTACAGGTCATAGACTGTATTCATACACTACCCGTTTGCCCTAGCTGGTATTTAAGTCCAGAATGTTTTGCTGAGGACTCTAAAAACTGGTAAAAACAGTCATATATTATGATACGGTCTATTAATTATTATTATGTTACAGTTGTTTACTTATGTCGCAGATGTTAGGTGTTATTTTCTGTAGTTAACAAAAGGACATTTCTTGCACTCTCACTGCAGATTTTCCAGGTCAAGCAAAAATAGCTTCAAGTGATGGAACTAGGTAGTTAAGGTAAAGTCGGCCGACAACTAAAAGATAGAGAGTATTAGGTGGTTATGCTATATTGTATTGATAACGTACCGTGGGTATTCCACCTTAAAAACACAATAATGGACAGAAGTAATAAGATGTTCCCTAGTTCTCCATCAAACCATTTTCTCAATAGCCTACACAAACCTGTGTTGTAGAGGTTTACTTATTGGTTGGCTATATGCAACAATATCTTACCAGGTACATGAGCGCTCTGGACCTGGTGAGAAACTGTGACATAACTGGGAGTAGATGTCGCAGGGAGGATGATTCCTCCAGTAATTGGATTACTATTTAACCTTGGCTCCCAATGGCTATTGTGAGATGGGGAATGGAATGGTTCTAATACTAAATCTGCATATGTCTGGGACGACATAAAATTTTGTGGGGGAGAGTGTAAGGGATGTCAGGTACCCCATAAAAATAACACATTTCTGTTTCATGGCATTTCTATTAATTTACCAGTAGATGGCAGCACAAAGCACAACTGCAAGCAAGGCATGGGAGGAACTAAAAGTTAGAACCTTTGTTTCTGGGGGAACAGAATAGCAGTTCCTGTCCCTCAGACTAATTATACCTCATGTCCTTATTTCAGGTAAGAGGGAGTATATTTATGATTATAAACAGGGCAAAGTCGATTTAATTTACATCCCTGTGATCAGTAAAGACTCTTGTCACTACTGTGTGATTGAATAACATACTGCACAAATGTTAGTGGGCCAGGGTCACACTGTAGCATCACATGACTACAGTGTACCAGGAATGTGATTATTATAGTGTTATGTGTTTATATCTTATATTAGATTGTACTATGAGACCACTGTGATGCAGAAGGAGTAACAACATTTCAGCACATGTTTAATTGGTTATTATTTTCTATGAGGATGTTATTCTTGTATATCAGAATGTTGATATTAATATATATAGATGTGTAATAGTATGTATGAACAGAATAGCAGTTCCTGTCCCTCAGACTCATTATACCTCATGTCCTTATTGCAGAAACTTCTCAATAAAAATAAATTCTGGTTTCACCCGGTCCGATCCCTTCGCACATTGGAATTATTGACCATACTTTCAGCATATGTGCAACATGTGCCCCCCAATATCTTTTTTGTTTCATTATTTTGCCCCATTAATTTTCCTTCTATCCTGACAAGTACTCCAGTCCCTGCTGCAGAGAAACACCCCCAAAACAGGATATTACTATCTCCATGCTTTATAATAGGAATGGTGTTATTTGGATGGGGAGCTGTATTGGATTTGCGTTCGACATATAGTTTGGGGTTGAGGCCAAATAATTCAATTTTAATATCATCTGACCATAACACCTTTTTCCATGTGGCCTCAGTATCTTCAAGGTGCATTTTGGCAAAACTCAGTCATGACTGCATGTGGCCTTTCTTGAGGAGTGGCTTTTTTCTTGCAGCCCTCCCGTACAAGCCATATTTGTGGAGAGTTTGTGATATTGTTGTCACATGCACACAATGACTTCTCTTTGTCATAAATTCCTGCAACTGCTTCAAAGTTGCTGTAGGCCTCTTGGTAGCCTTTCTGACCAGTTTCCTCCTTTTATCCAGTTTATTGCGTCATTCTGATCCAGGGAGGGTCTGTGTTGTACCAAATACCTTCCACTTCTTAATAAAAGACTTAATTGTACTTCTAGGCATTGATAAAGCTTTTGACATTTTTTTAATCCATCTCCTCACTTGTGCCTGTCCACAACTTTATCCAGGAGATCTTTTGACAGTGTCTTGCCACCCATAGTTGATTGTTTGCTTCAGTTGCACTACCAGGCACTGGAATGGTCCAGGAAAGCTCTTGTCATGCTGAGCTAATAAAAATGACCACAGCTGATCACAGTTATCATCATAAATGGCTGTATGTGCCATTAAGAAGGTGATTAGCTACACCTTATTGAGTTTACGTCATTTTTTAGGAGGAGGGTGATCCGTTTTCCAACTCAGTGATTCTGATTTTTTTTTGTTTTTGTTTTTCTTTTTTTGTTTTTCTGACATGTTGGTGTTATATCTTTCACTTGGATGTGATAGGTACATACTGCTGGATAAAACTGTCTGCCTTCAATTCAGGCTACAAAGCAACACAATTTGATTATTTTAAAGGGGGTGATTCTTTTCTTTCTTTTTTTATTCTGTTTCATAAATTATTCTTTTATATACTCACTGTATATTTGAAAATTGATCAATCCTGATGTACTGACAACCTATAAAAATTCTTGAGACCCTGAATATGCCAGAACAGTACAAATTCCCCCCAAGTGACCCATTTTTGTAAACTAGACAGTCTGAAGTATTTTGTAAGAGGCAAGGTGAGTTTCTTGAAGTAGTAATTTTTTTGTAACAAGTTTTTTGAAAATGAAGAAATTAAATAAAATATGACTGGTGTGGCAGTGATCGGGGATACGATCTGGTAATAGTATGTTAAAAATATATAATGATAATAATTTTTATTACAATTTTTTTTAAAACTTTTTCTTTTTTTTTTCATGGTGGTGTTTTTTTTTTTTCCTGCTTATGGTGTCAATGAGGTTGATGCCTCACGTAGGGCTGGACAGGAGCAGAGGATGTAAACTAACCAGTGGCTCTTGTGGGGGCAGGGCTACATAAACAACTCAGATAAAGGGGCATCCTCCCTATGATGGGTTCTTACCCAGGTTACGTTTTTATTAAAGACTGCCTTCAAAAGCCCCTTTGACCCCGCCATGCTGCTATGACAGTGATAATTTGTTTGCTTTTTTAAGATAATTCATATGACGTAAAACTTAAAAAAATAAATAAAAAAATGCAACCCACAGTCTGGTGGGTGGGAAATTTACCCAAGTCCAGCTAGCTACTGATTGGGGACTGCTTTACTCCACTCCATGTACCACCTCTAAAGTTCCTCCTGCCACCTCTCACTTCATCAGTGAGATACGTGTAAGCAGATCCAAATGTGCCCGAGGCTCCTGCGCACCATTCCACAGGCCCTCCTTAAAACAGAGGGCTTGTATTTGTAAATGCAATTTTTTTTAAATCTAAAACCTTGGCTCTGTCCCCATTACTATCACACACACACCCACTATATACTATATTTGATATAGTACTTTATATCTCACCTTTTCACTGGGCATCCATCCATATATCCATCTTTCGTTCTTAGGTTCTTTCCCCCTCTTTTTATGTCTTTCTCTTGGGCTGTGTTCACAAAGGCGTCAACTGTAAGAACAGAACCTGGCAGCTTTTTCCAATGTCTCCCAAGTGCATTCAAGCCAAACAGGAAAGAAATAGTCGACTCAATATACCTTAGCAGGATGTTTGGATGTACCCAATTGACTATAATTGATTCCCCTTCCTGGTAGATCATGGACAGTAAGGGTGGAGCAGAACCTCCGAGACTTGGGAGCTGGATACCCAACTGCCCCTATTAGTGAATACAGAACCAATTACCATTTTACAATGGTAAGTGTGGAATGTGTTAATGATAACAAGAAAAGCAGTCAAATAGATTTCCTGCAGCTACTAACAATAGACCCCCAGCAACAATAGACCCCTCCCTCAACAATAGATCCCTCACAGGAACAATTAACCCCCTTAGCAACATAAGACCTTGCTCAGCAATAATAAATCCCCCACTAGTAACAATAGACCTCCCTAGCAACAGTAGAGATCCCTGCAACAATAGATCCCCCAGCAGTCATCGACAATAGACCTTCCAGCACACCCCACCACCCCTTGCCATTCATTCAGTGCGAGAGATCTGGAATTGCATTCCCCCCCCCCCCCCCCACATTCCCACTGAAAAAAAAACCTCCCCACCAGTATCCAGTACCATGTAAACAGGGACTTATTTTCTCTCTGTGTCTTTTTCTTTATACCTTTGTCACTTTTCTCTCAACTTACTTGGGTTCATTAATAAAAACTGGAGAAAAAATGAGTACAAAATTGACATTGTTATTTGTTACATGCTATCCTTTAAAATTTTGCATGCTTTTCGGAGTTTGCTGCTATGAATAACAGCTCTTTTTCTTTTTTTGTATTTTTGTATTTCTCTTTTGCTATTGCTCCCACTTTCTATTACTCTCTTTCCTTCTGTTTCTTTTTTCAATTCGTCACGCTCCCCCCAAATCTATCTGTCTCTTTGTTCTTCTCTCTCTCCCTCTCCTCTATCCCTATCATGTGGTGTTTCCTCTCTTCTCTACTTTAGAAGTGAAATCTGGGATTATAGCTAAAATAGTAAGATTAACCAGAAGTAAGATCTCAGGAAACAGTAGCAAGAAGTGGACCTCATGGGTGCTTTGAATGGGCAAGGTGCTCATAAAGTGTTGGTCAGTATGGCTTTATGATGGTATGAGTTGGGGCTGTTTTGCAAGTGGTCCAAGTAAGAATACACTCTCTTCTGTACTGCAAGCTGTAAAGGGAATCTGCCCAACTCAGCCCAGCAAGCATTGTTGGAGGTGCTCCAGTGGACTTGGGGTAGATGCTTTCAGAATTCCAGATGGAATATTTCTGTATGGCTGGACTCCCATTTGGGTTTGTCTAGGTAGGCTAGAAAGCCCCATACTTTATTGAAATAAAGTAAGAGTGGGGTGATAACACTATCAAGGATTTTAAGCCAGACTTCAAGTATACCGGTGGTTTTCGGGGGTACAACTGTTTTTCAGGGATTCCGTGGTTGGCTTGAAACTTCCTGATTGGTTAATATCTTTTCCTCTCTTTCCTTTCTCTTCTACCAATCTCCTTATCCCTCTTTCATGCTCCCTGTACCTTACTCTGTCTCACGCTCTTCTCTATCTGTCCGTCTTACTCTCTCTCACCTTCCTCTCACTCTCTCTCCTGCTCTCCCTCTTTATCTCTCCATCTTACTCTCTCTCTCTCACACTCCCTCTCTCTCTGTCTCTCTCCTCTCTATCTCTCTCTCACTCTCTCTCTCTCTCTATCTCTCTCTCTATCTCTCCTAATTACTCTTTCTCTCTCACCTCTCACACTCTCTCTGTCTATCCCCTCTCTCTCTTTCACTGTCTCTCTTCCTATCTCTCTCTCTCTCTCTCTCTCACACTCCCTCTCTCTGTCTCTCTCCTCTCTATCTCTCTCTCACTCTTTCTCTATCTCTCCTAATTACTCTACCTCTCTCACCTCTCACACTCTCTCTCTCGGTCTATCCCCTCTCTCTCTTTCACTGTCTCCCTTCCTATCTCTCTCTCACACTCCCTCTCTCTCTGTCTCTCCTCTCTATCTCTCTCTCTCTCACTCTCTCTCTATCTCTCCTAATTACTCTTCCTCTCTCACACTCCCTCTCTCTTTGTCTCTCACCTCTCTCTCTTTCACTGCCTCTTTTCCTATCTCTCTCGCACACTCCCTCTCTCTCTCTGTCTCTCACCTCTCTATCTCTCTCTCACTATTTCTCTATCTCTCCTAATTACTCTTCCTCTCTCACCTCTCACACTCTCTCTGTCTATCCCCTCCCTCTCTCTCTTTCACTGTCTCTCTTCCTATCTCTCTCTCACACTCCATCTCTCTCTCTCACTCTCTCATTTTCAATTACCAATAATGTGTTTCTGAAAATTCTTGTAGCCTGCACTACAGTGCTATAATTATCTCAGGGAAAAGAGCTGTTCTTTATATTTTTTTCACAATAATCTTTGCGCTTTAGTTGAGCTTTCATCATTGCTAATTCCACCTCTACATGCCTTTCATCAGAGTCGCTGATCTTTGATCTTCACTTTCCATGCCCTCTCTTCTTAACAGCATCATGCTGATTGCTGTTCATGACAACAAGTGTCCTGCTGACATTTTCTTGTCATGGGCATATGGTTGGATCTGTCAGAATTCAGACTTTGTGCTGTTTCATTCCCAAATAGAACCAGTTAGAGCAGTAAAGTGGCCTAATGGTTAGCATCTATGCCTTGCAGCAATGGGGTTCTTGGTTTACATCCCCCGCCAGCATACTATCTGTATGAAGTTTGCATTATCTCCCTGGGCTTGTTTGGGTTCATCCCATACTCCAAAGGTAGGTTATTTAGCTACTGTCTAAGCATGGCAAACAAAATGGCCCCTGCAACCACCTATAACTGGCCTTCACAGCAAGGAGAACATGGAAGGGAAACGCATGCAAGGAAAAATCTGAGAAATTGCCAGCTCAACTCACCAACCAGTCTGCATATTAACCTAATTAACCTGTCTAACAGTATGCGTTAAAAACAGGGGTTTAGTTAGCAAACATTTGCAGACTGAAATACAAAAAGCTGTATCTCTGCACTGTGGTGGGGCGGCAGCTCCCACAGATAAGTAATATACCAAATTTAAAATAATATTAAGAAAAAATGTGTAGTGCCAAACGCTATTTAATAACAATCAAATCTGAATACTGTGTTATAATTAAAGTCCAAAAAAGTGCTAAAGTAAAAAAAAAAATGTACATATATAAGTCCAATCTTGAATGAAAATCAACAATAAAAGCCAATATAGTGAAAAATATAGATATAAATGCACAGTCCCATGATAGGATCAGCAATATAAACTTATTGGTCAAAGTACAACGTTCAGTGCACAGATATGCACAAAATATTGGTGGTGACTTGAAAAGTGAAGAAGTGATCTAGTACAGTGCTCCAGAATCATTGTAACGCTCTGGCGTTTGTTTAGTGAACTGGATTTGCAGCTGCAGAATTTCCACTCAGTAGTCCTGTAGAGATGTGTTGAATCACCATATCCAACTCTCCAGACTCATCATTGTGGCCCAGCCTGCTTCAGCATGCACATATACAGACACTCAGATAAGATGTTCCTGGAGTGTTAGTTGTATGAGATAGTATAGAGGTGATGTGCTGGAAAGACAGGCGTGAGTAGTGATAGCAATGATAGGCACTCAAGTAGTAATGTTCAGGAGTGTTAGCAGATGGTGATAGATAGTATGCAGATAGGTTAGCAATCATGTACAAGTAACAGGTGGTAGGGAACAGCAGATGAAGTGTACAGGAGATGCTAACTTAGTGCAAGGATATAGATGGTAGTAGACTCAAGAGCTAGCAATCTATGTAACAGTGCAGATGATAGAAATAGTAATGCATAGATAGTAACAGTCTTTAGTATGCAAGAGTAGATAGTGTAAGTTGATAGGAAGGAATCCCCTGCGGGGTACTTATCACTAGTTGGTACAGAGAGGTGAGGGGTCCGGTAATGAGATAAGGATCAGTTAGCGAGATACAGGATCAGTAGCGAGATACAGGATCAAGTAGCGAGATACAGGATCAAGTAGCGAGACTCCGGTCTATCCAGATATTGGGGAAATAGCTGGAGGCTTCGGCAGCGCCAGACAAGGCTGTGTATCAAGCGGTTTGCACGAACACCTTGTGAGTGAAAGCCGGCGATTGAAATAGCCGCTCAGAGCGGCGCCTAGTGATGACGTCATGAAAGTTTAAAGGGACAGGTAGCTATATGCGTTCCACCTACCTGAATGGTGGAACGCAATGTGGAAATAAGAGGCTGGAAGGGTACCGAAGGTACCAGGATCTTACAATCATCCACCACACCCCTGTGAAATGGCTCACTGGAAAATGCCATTACAGCAGCAAACACGCACTCAGTGTAGATCCGCCATCTGTTGTGGGGAAGGCTGTTCAGCAACTACCACTATTCAGATGTAGCTGTGGTAAAAAAAAGCTCACTGGGAGCCAGATGTGGTATTTATTGGATGTGTATGTTAAAAGCCAAAATAAAATGAATCCTAAAACCATTTGACAATGAGTGCCACTACCGACCCAGTATTGGACAGTGGCCTGACGTCAGCACTAGTGTTTCCGCCCGACGCGTTTCATCCAATAGGACGTTATCAAGGGGTTCTGAATGGCAGCCAGCTTTTCCGGTGAGTGTCCATTTCACAGGGGTGTGGTGGATGACTCTGGAGCACTGTACTGGATCAATTCTTCCCTTTTCAAGTCACCCCCAATTTTTTTGTGCACATCTGTGCCCTGACCTTTGTACTTTGATCAATACATTTATATTGCTGATCCTATCATGGGACTGTGCATTTAAATCTATATTTTTCACTATATTGGTTTTTTATTGTTGATTTTTATTCAAGATTGGACTTATATATGTACATTTATTTTTTACTTGAGCACTTTTTTGGACTTTTTATCTATAACACAATTTTCACATTTTATTGTTGTTCATTCACTTTTGGCACTACTCACATTTTCTTAACACATTTGCAAACTTATGCGTAAGCTGCAAGGCCACTTCATGGCACCCTGTATTACCTGCAGTCCTAACTCCTGTAAATTTATGAGAGTCTCCACAGTGGAAGCACATGCCTTGTAATGGATAGCCTAGGAGGCAGGTGGGCCTGTCTAAACATGCCCTAGTATGTGTGTGCGGCTCTACAAATTCTACCTGCAGACCATGTGCTAAGTTCAGTGGCTAACATAGCTCTGGTATGCATTTTAGGCGTGCAGCCTTAGAAACATAAGGTTAGAAATACACCAAATATTGCAATGTGGTCATGGTAGTAGCCAGTTACCGTTGTGGATGAAAAAATATATAGTCTAAATTCAGAATCAAGGGTAATGATTTATTCAAATAAGGAATGTGTTTAGATTATCTGACCTTGTCACAGCCATTTGGTAACAGTAGGCAATGTAAAAATGTTCAGACTTAAAGAGTTTGTTACCCCAGAATGTTATATTCTTGATATGTGAGTGCTGTACCATGTACTTGTTTGAAAACGTATCCTGGTCTCTGTATTGCTTCCTTTGTGTGAAATCCCTGATGTTTCTGACAGTCCCTCTGCTCTCCTATTAGAAACTGACCACACTAAGCAGGAGAACACAACTCTAGCTATCCTGGGAAGTCAGCCTGCTCTTCTGCAATGATCAGACTTGTCCTGACACCCCCCCCCCAACCCTATACGGCCATTTACTGAAATGTTCAGTGTGCTTTTGATTCTCCTCCCCCTAGCCCTTATGAAGCTGAGAACATAAGGAATGTGATCACTTATAAAAAAGGGGAAAAGGGTATTTATATATTTGTTTATACCTATACACAAATGTTTTGCCTTTCATTTCTATTTGAAACGAAATGGCTTGTTTTACAAGGTGATCATTTTTTTACAGCCACTTTAACCAGTTCCCGACCACCCGCCGCCTTTTTACTGCGGCAGGGTGGCTTGGGCAGGCAAAACGACATAGACCTATGTTTCTCGCCTGAGAGGAGCTAGGGGGCAAACGCGCGCCGCCGGCGGCGCGCTCCTGCCCCCGATCGTCAGTGGGGAGGCCAGCGCGTGTGTCAGGCAGCTCCGATTGCCACCTGACACCTGCGATCGTTCCCCGCTGAGAGAGAAGAACGGTCAGCTGTTGTAAACACAGCCGACTGCTCTTCTCCCTGGGTTAATTGCAGAGCTCATGTGATCCTGCTATATAGGATCACATGTCTCTGTTGTCATCTCAGAAGCCATGCCCCCTTCACAGTTAGAATCACTCCCCTAGGGTCACATTTAACCCCTTGATCACCTGTACTGTTAACCCCTTCCCTGCCAGTGTCATTATTACAGTGACAGTGCATATTTTTAGCACTGATTACTGTAGTAATGTCACTGGTACCCCCAAAAGTGTCAAATAATGTCAGTTAGGGGTCCAATCTGTCCGCCGTAATGTCGCAGTCCCGCAAAAAATAGCAGATCGCTGCCATTACTAGTAAAAAAAAAAAAATGACAATAAATCTTTCCCGTAGTTAATAGACGCGATAACTTTTGTGCAAACCAATCAAAGTACTCTTATTGCAATTTTTTTTACCAAAAATATGTAGCAGAAAACAAATTGGCCTAAAATGTAAAAAAAAACTGATTTAAAATTTTTTTTGGGGAATGTTATATAGCAGAAAGGGAAAAATATTGTTTTTTTATTTTTCAGAATTGTCGCTCTTTTTTGTTTATAACACAAAAAATAAAAATTGCACAGGTGATCAAATACCACCAAAAGAAAGCTCTATTTGTGGGAAAAAAAGGACATAAATTTATTTTGGGTACAGTGCCGCACGACCGCACAATTGTCCATTAGAGTAAATTAGTGCCAAATGGCAAAATAGGGCCTTGTCATTAAGGGGGCAAATCTTACGGTCCGGAAGGGGTTAATTTGCAGCAAAGACTTGAGCATTGCATCCTGGAAGGAAGCGAACAAAGGTCTCATGTTAGGTGCTTAGGGCATCATCTTGATCCAATGGCTTCAGTACTGTCTATGTCACTATGTGCTTGTCCCAGGTCAATGAAAGCAGAGAAGCTAGGCAACCAGTATTTTTAGAATACGGCCAGCAATGGCAGCCTACACATTTCTCCCCGCACAAGTTTATAATGTAAATTGATAAACCCATGGGTCTAAATTATGAAAAGAGTTCCTGAAGATGTTTTCTTCCCCATGGCGTTCATTAGCTTCTTGTTTCATTCATAGGGTCAAACCTAACTAATTATTATGAGCTGTGCTCTAGTACAGTTTTCTTACATCAGCTCAGCAAATGTCTATCTAGCAACAGTGCATTGACCAATGAGACCTGTAACCTAAGGCAACCAATCTGAATCATATATTCTGCCACTTTAAATGACTTTAAGATGAACACTGAGTTCTGAATTGTTGCTAGGAGCAATGGCCAATGTCATCTTGGATTGCGATAAATTGGGTCTGTAGAACATCTTTTGGCCTCAGAGCCTAGCAAGATCTTCTGGGATATTAGGATCCACAGCAGCTGAGATGATAGACTGCCGTCTAATCTAGGTCAACATTGGAGCAACCCAATTGTCCTCTCAGAGCAAACACTCATGAGAGACAAGGTTGTCAAACACTATTCACTTTTTATACAGTGAGGAAACATAGTTAGGATGGAGAAAGATGATTGATAGCTCAGCAAATCAACTATAATATTTATCTTATCAATGGGATGTACATAATGTATGTTTCTTGAAGGGGCAGTTTTACAGTTGTGGTCATTTCAGTGACAATCAAGTCTCTGGAGTGAGATAAGAGAAGCTTGAAAATAATAAGTGAGTTACATAGTTACCTGTTGTCCACGATATTTCAATTTTTGTCCAGCTTCTAGTAATTTCCAAGTGAACGTTTTTCTGTATACCTTAAGTGTAACTTAAGTGTTAGTATATTACTACACTGTAGCACCCTCCTAGGTAGGTGCTAGTGAGAGAGTATAGTTTTCGGCTCTGTCTGCTTACCAGAAGGGCTTCAGGTAAATCTAAATTGCTCTCTGCCTACCAGGGAGCAGGATCTGTTAGTGAGGTCTGCTCATTGTGCTCAGTATGCGATTCATTCAGTCTGGAGAGTGTTTCACGCTGGTCCAATAGGGAGGCATGTTGGACAGTGCTAGGAAACCTGACGAATGGGTGCATAGGCTTTTGATACAGTCCTGATGATTGGCAGAGTGCAGGTCGCCTCGTGCATTCTGGGATACTGTATAAAAGCCAGGAGCACATGTGCTGTGGGGTCTTTGGCTGGAGAGCGGAGTCCCGGAGGAAGGGGGTGCCTGCCTCCTCCTCTGTAAAGGTGCCATGCGGTCACAGGAGGTCATCCTGAGGGCCAGAGGAGCAGTTAAGAGGAGCTGAACCCAGAGGTCCAGGGAAGCTGACTGAGAGGGGAGACACTGGAGACCCTGGGACTGCAGTATCGTGAGTACAGGGACTTGTGTCAAGGAGCCTGACCTGAGGGGGGCCACCCCTGCCAGTAGCATAGTCAGTGGACAGGTGTCAGCAGAGGAAGAGAGAGGATACTAGGGAGAGTGTCCTGAAGGTAACTAATTTGTTCATCAAGTCATCTTAAAGATAAGAGACTTAATTCCTATTTATCCAGAGTGGAAGGATGAATCAACAGCCTGGCTGTTCCATACCTATTGCAAAGAAGAGAAGATAGGAGTCCTCAACCACTGTGAATAGTTAAAGTTGGAGTATCCCACTATTTCCTTCTCCTATCCCCATTCTACAATAAACAACAAAAACAACCATATACCTCTGGACTGATTATTGGAGTGTGAGCCAAAGAGAATTAAGGAATTGTCTTTGCTTATGGTGCTGGGCTGGTAACCAGGGGGAACCCACATAGTGAATATCAAGCAGTCCTTACAAGGGCAGTGTTTTAACACTATATCAGCACACAGAAAATAGGCCACAGCTTGCTTGATGGTAGATATAATAAGTGTATTATTGTAGGGCAAGATGAATGCAGGTCTATCCAAATTGGGTCCCAGCACAGTGAAAGACCTTTCTGCAACTCAGTCCTCAGGCTCTATGGACACAGCAAGGCCACCCAATCTCAGCACAGCCTGAGTTTCAGAGAATGATTTGCAAAAGAGCTGGCACATTCGCTCAATGCCAACAGAATCGCAAATTAGCATCTAAATATTTGTCAATGCAAATGCGTATGTGTACACAGGCGCAAACGGCTGCCAAGATTAGTGTGCATGTCTGACAGATTCTGGTGTCCAGTGGCCTATTTAAAGCCAATAGCTTGAGCCACTTGTTGCTGGATGATCTTCAGCTCCCCCTTGTGTTCCTGAGTTCCTCTTATTATTGGATCTCCTGTTACTGACCCAGCTTGTCTTCGACCTGTCTTGTCTCCATTCCTGGCTTTGACCCTCGTCTTGTTCCATTGACTCCGCTCCTGTCTGCTGACCCATGTATGACCTCTGCCTTGCTCTTCTGGACTGCCTGATTACCAGTGTATGACCCCGGCTTACTTCTGACCTTGCTTGCTTTCTTACCCCTGGCTGATATTCTGTGTATGACTACTGGCCTGGCTCCGGACCCTGCTCCTGGCTCTCCCTTCTGCAAAGTCTCATCTGGCACATCTAAAGGGTCCCTGCCTAGCAGTGCATCCTGCTTGTCCAGCCGCTATCCAGCAGACATCTCACTCAGCCTGTCACAGCTGGCAACCATTGCTTCTTTGGGCATAGCACTTCCTGTCACCACCTCTAGGGCTGCTCTGCAATCAGCCACAAGGGAAGCCCTCTCGGCACTTTGTCCTCCGACTAGGTACGTGACACTCAGCAAAGCCAACAGGTCTACACTCTCCGGTCCCCACTCTACTCTGACTACATATCCCATGATCCATGACTGTATTCTTCTTCTGCATTCTTCTTTTGAGTCGCCTGCACTTATTGGCTCATTAAAGCTGCTGTGTCCCCCATGCAGGGGCTGGGGTGGTGGGGAAAAAAGCCAGCAGCTGCATGAACACACAAGTGTCCTGGCGCTCCTGTCAAGTGCTCGGCTACTCACTGGCGGGGGGAAAAAAGGATATTGTTTAGTGTTTTCAGCAATAACTGTGAATAGTCCTTCAGAAACAAATACCCAGTAGATGGTATTCCATCCCAAACGGATTATTTTAGATGGAGATTGGCCCTTTCAGTGCTTCCTGTTTGCTTTGTATGGGTCTTCTCATTATAACAAGCACCTGTGCTGGTGCATGGTATGTGTAAATGTGCACTGTGCAATCAATGGCATTAAATGTGGTTTACATTTGACTGTTCTTATTGCTTTTATGTTGTGAATTATAAATAACTATTGACACAAGCAATCCCTGTGCTCTGCTAGTACTACAGATGTCTAAAGAAGCTGTATATCTAGCAGGGCTTTATAGATTTGTCTATAAACCTCAGCATAAACACGGCTTGAGGTATCCTAATATCCTGGTATTAATAACCACAAGTGAGCAAATCCCGAGAGACAGTCAGTACAGCTGGGATGTAGACGATGATGCTGCCTGATAGTTTGCTGAGAGTCATTTATCAGCCTGCCCTGCCAGCAAGTGGAGGAGGGGAACAGAGGTATTAAGTGTGCCTGGTTCTTTCCGTAATTAAGTTTTCAGCCCCCGTTCATATCAGCGCGATTTGACTTGTCAAATTGCATGCCAAATCTCAGCCTATTGCCGGCAACAGCACTGACCCAATCGGTGCAACGTCGACTTTACGGTGCCATACCAATTTTCAAAACTAGTTCCTGGACTACTTTTGGTGACCTAGGGGGCGATTTCAAAAGACATCTGTGCATGAACCCGCACAGATGTCTTTCAAATCGCCTCCCTGAACTCGCACAATTTTAAACCTGGATTCAGTGTGAAAGTACCCTTAAAGTATTTTAGAGGTTCTGAAGTGGAACTCCAACCTTGTTTTTTTTTTTCTATTGTAAGTATTAAAATTTGCCTTGTTTAGGGATATTACTGTATGTTTCCTCACTCTTAATAGGATCTCTTGACAAGGACCTTACCAAACACCCCCACCCCCACTTACACTCAACTTCATCGAAGTCTCCTGTGCTCTGCTAATCTGTGGGAGTGCTGAACCTTCTCCTTGAATAAATTCCTTATTGGTTTAGATTGTTGCTCACGCAGGGTTAACAACCCTCTCTTCTTCCCAAGGTGAAAGTGTTAAAGCCTCGGGATTGGCGTCTTAGGTCTGAACACTACATCCTGGGAGGAAGATGGGGAAGGTCACATACCCAAAAATACCAATGCTTTCTCCACAGATGAGCAGAAGATCACAGGAGAGCATGGCGAGGGTGACTTTAAGTGGGTGTGTCTTGGGATGCCATATCAAGAGAACACTTTTCCCTGATTGGACAAAGTGATTAATTCTCTGTAAAAGGTGTCTACAAAATGCTTTATTTGAATTTCTATAATGATTTAAAAAAAGTACTTAACTGGGGTTTGTGAGATATATTCATAATTTTTGCTTGAGTTCCCCGATCTGAACACTTGCTGTTACCATTATGAGGGGTTCCCATTTGTTATTAGGTTCTGAAGGAACATATAAAAGTAGATAGCAACACAGAAAAGTGCAGGTGGACAAGTGTTGGAATTATGGAAGGCAGATCTTAGAGTTGGATATTTATAAAAACAATGGGTGACTCGGCCCCACAGGCTCCTGTATCATTTTTTTGGGTGCAACGACTTTTTAAAGAGCAGAAAACTACCGCACTAATGTATCCCCCCTTATTTGGGTGCCAAGGTTTTAAGAAAATCCCAGGAAGGATCAAGGATATCACTTTTAATCTATGCTGAAATCCTACTTGACTAGTTCTCTTGAATGGTTTTATATAACGATTTAATTTATTTATTTAATTTTAAAATTGTCTACAACGAAGGTAATACATTTTAGCTTGTCTTCCAGTCACTATTTCCTCAGAGTTGGGAGCTGAAGAATGCTTTTTTATAGGAAGGACTTCTTATTACACCAATATCTGGGCACAATGGCTAAATGGCTGGGTTGCACAGACCACAAGCACTTAATCCCATGTTAACAGAGTCTAAAACAAGAGTATAGAGTTCCTCTCAGCCTTGTTAAGAGTTTATTAACCAAGCCTGTATGGTGTTAAGCCTGGATCGAAATTTGGCCAGTTCAGCAATGATTGGCTACATTTTGATCCATGTACAGGCACCCTGATTGTAACACAAGTCACTACATTGATTGACTTGTGTTCAACCAGCCTGTTGAGTTTTTCCCGAATGATTAGTACCGCTGACTTTACACTAATCATTATGTTCTGCTGGTAGGGAAGGCTCCACACCTTCCTGCAAACAAAACACAATAGAGCTGGGGAAGGAATTACCCCATCAACACTGAATGTGGGAATTGAGCAATTTTCTTTCCTTCTACCCATAGTGAAAGGAAAGCAAATTACATAGTCTATGGCCTGCTTTACTTTAGAATGGTAGAGAGAGATCCTGAAGCAGTCTATACTGTAGTCCATGTCTCTGGGGTCTCTACCCCCACTGCAGGTCATGAGTTTTCCATAGGATGGAGATCTGCAATTAGAGGCGTCACCTTTATCACCATCTGATAGTAAAATCTGTTATCTTGGCATTACCATAAAATACTGTGATTCTTCGACAAAGCACACATTATTCTTTATCGGACTAATAATATTTTGTTCTGGGACTTGAGTTAGTCAAGTACTTTGAACAGCAGCAAATCCTTAATGGGAGGTATTGCATGGAGGGATCCTAGTAAAATAGTTTTCCATTTTCCTTGGAATTCCCCTTTAAAATTCTCTCAAGGCTACACATGTGCCTTAGGCACCACGTTTTGTTAAGATGTCCTTGCAGGCTACAAGAACATCTTCCTTCTAACGCTTTTCAAACACGAAGCCCATTCTGTTTCATCTTTATGATTCCTGCTTCTAATAATATGAGAAAATAATTGTATTCAATGCAAAGACAAGATGAAGGACTCCTAATCATGCTGACTAGCACATAACTGATATAATATGTGATTCTTTCACTGTAGAGTTTTTTTTTCCTTACATCTACTGAGCTTAATGATTACATGCTAATTTAAAAAGTGAAATAATTAAACTTATGTTGTACAAGTAGGCAATTATAGGCAGTAGATGCTTTTTTTTGATGGAAAGGCAGCTGAAACAACTAAACACAAAATTACATTTTGTATTTGTAGCACCCTACTAGGTAGGTGCTAGGATTAGTGTAAAATAGTTTTTGGTTTCTCTGCTTAACAGAGAGACAGCTAGGTAAATGTATTTGCTGTCTGCTTAACAGGGAGCAGTGATCGACTAGTGTAGTCTGCTCAGTGTGCTCTGGTGCTGTTCATGCTGTCCTGGCAACTATATAAAGTGCATGTACAGTAAATGGGAGCATTATTATTCATACAGCCCAGATCAATTACAAGGGGAGGTGCCCCTAGGCATGCTGGGTGCCTGTATTTATATTTGAGGAGAACATGGGCTCTTGGTCATTCCCAGCAGAAGATTGCATCAGGCTGGGGGAGAGGTGTTGCCTCTCCCTGCACTTGCTGCCATGTGGCCTCCGGTGGGCAACCTGAGGGCCTGATTTGCTCACATGTGGCCTCAGGTGGGAGACCTGAGGGCCTGAAGTCTGTGTGGCAACCATGGTCCTATCATAGCTGACAGTGGGAGAGTCTGCAGTGCATCTGGTCTGATATCATGGAGAGATAAGGCTGCTGGAGGTGCTGCGGGAGCCCTCTTGAGTACAGACACCCTAAGGATTATTAGACATTTATACCCTCTTGTGCTCTAAGTCAGCTGAGGGCACACACAAATAGAATGCTGGCTAGTGTTTTTAGAGCTTTGTCCAGAGCTGTCCACTACTTTCAAATCAATGTGGTGCGCTAAAACTGAAAATAATGTAACCAAATGCAAAAACAAATGTGATGTAACTTTACAACATGGTGCAAAATGCAACAGTGAATAAAGCGGTGAATAAAATAGATATGAGAATTTACAGAATCAAAAAGTCCAATAAAGTTCACAATCTTCCACCGTGTTTCTTCCCAAATGTGTATTATTTTCAAAGTGTGAAAAATGAAACAAGTGCTGTTCAAACAATATGTACGAATCCCACCACCTTGAGGATTTCCTCCTTACCCGGCGGATAAAGGTAAGGTCCAAAATTGATTCCAAATAAACTCCTTTTGTGAAAACAAAATCACAAGTGCTGCCAAAAATCAAAGGAAAATCAAGCAAGCCTCTTACCAAAAGTAGATCATATTGCGCTTGAAATAATCTCTCACTTAGAAATTCCCATTTTCCATAACAGCAGATAAGAATTGGATGATCTCTGCGCACGGACCAATGTGGCTTATGATCTTCTATAATTAATGACTGCACTCCTGGACCTACCCCACTGCCTTTCTTTGGGAATCTTCTTCAACTTAAACCAGGGAAACTGATGGACTCCTTGAAGGAGGTAAGTGAAAGCAGCAAACCATATGTTACCATCACAAACCGTTTTTTATCCCAAGCAGTATTTATTCCGCAATAAAAGGTATGTAGCCCTGTTATGGGGGGGGGGGGGGTCATATGAAGTTGTCCTCTCCACACAGGCTATGGCGCTAATTTGCAGGTAATCAAATAAGCCAGAACTCTCAATACCATCTCTGAAAGCAAAACCTTGAAGCAGATGGGCTACAGCAACAGAAGACCATCTCAGGTGCCACTCCTGTCAGCTAAGAACAGGAAACTGAGGCTAAAATTCACACAGGCTCAACAAAATTGGACAATAGACGACTGGAAAAACATTGCCTGGTCTCAATTTCAACTTCAACATTCAGATAGTAGGGTCAGAATTTTGCATAAACAACATGAAAGCATGGATCCATCCTGCCTTGTATCAACAGTTCAAGCTGGTGTTGGTGGTATAATGGTGTGGGGGATATTTTCTTGGAACACTTTGGGCCCCTTAGTTCCAATTGAGCATTGTTTAAATGACACGGCCTACCTGAGTATTGTTGCTGACCATGTCCATCCCTTTATGACTACAGTGTACCCATCTTCTGATGGCTCCTTCCAGCAGGATAATGCACCATGTCACAAAGCTCAAATCAAATCAAAGCTGTTTTTTGAACATGATAATGAATTCACTGTACTCCAATGGTCTCCATAGTCACCAGACCTCAATCCAATAAAGCACCTTTGGGATGTGGTGGGGGGATTTGCATCATGGATGAGCAGCTGTGTTGCATCTGACGTGTTTTTATGTATATAATAGCTAACAAATGCTATCATGTCAATATAGAGGAATGTTTCCAACACTTTGTTACATAATTACATAGTTTGTGAGGTTGAAAAAAGACATCAGCCCATACAGTTCAACCTATGATGTGTGTGTGTGTTTGCTGTTAACCGTACATTGTATACCCCTGTATGTTGTGGTCTTTAAGGTGCCCATCTAATAGTTTTTTGAAACTATTGATGCTCCCTGCTGATACTGTACCACTACTTGTGGAAGAGAATTCCACATCCTTACCGCTCTGACAGTAATGAACCCCTTACGCGGTTTAAGGTTAAACCGCCTTTCTTCTAGTTTTAGTGAGTATCTTATTGTATTCCCTTTCTCTGAAAAATTTGTTTCCTATGCTAGGGTCGCCAGTACAGTATTTGTACATTGATATCATATCCCCTCTCAAGCGTCTCTTCTCCAGAGAGAATAAGTTCAGTGCTTGTAGTCTTTCCTCATAGGCGATGCCCTCCATTCCCCTAATTATTTTTGTTGCCCTTCTCTGGACTCTCTCCAGTTCCAGCACATCCTTTCTGAGGACTGGTGCCCAGAACTGGACAGCATATTGTTGAATCTATGCCACAAAGAATTAAGGCAGTTCTGAAGGCAAAAGGTGTCCAACCCGGTACTAGCAAGGTGTACCTAATAAAGTGGCTGGTGACTCTATATGTCCCTATGTAAGCAATAATCACAAACCTGGCACTCCTGGGATGCCTGTAGGGTGGAGGGATAGAAGTAAGCCTTTGAGGCTCCCCAGCGGTTGTTCTGCTGTTAGCCAACTAATGGCTCAGTAAAGAGATTCACACCCAGGGCAGCCATAGGAAAAAAATCCAGTCCAGAAGTCAAAGTAATAATCACAAATTTGGCGCTCCTGGGGTGCCTTTAGGGTGGAGGGATAGAAATAAGCCTGTGAGGCTCCCACGTGGTTTTTCTGCTGCTAGCCAACAAGCATAGGAAGGGTGCTGATATGGACAAAAGTACAAGAGGAAGGCAGCGCATGAACCACACTGGGATGCAATGGATAAGGAAGTCAGGTGAACATCCAGTATAGGAAGGGTTAACAGTTTATTGGTATTGATAACCGAAAAACAAAGTACATAAAATGCTTACATCCCCCTGGGCTGGAGTAGACAAGGGCACCTGGCAGCAAGCAACACGAGTGCGAGGAGGTCAGTCTCCCAGGACTGCTGAGCAGTGTGTGCACAAAGCCAGAAACCAGCCGGCGCGAGGATGAAAGGACTCCGCTGCAGTTCCGTAGTGGTGACATCAGCCGGACAGGCGCCACTTGCGGGGAAATACCAGGAACCAGGGTGGACCATAAGCTATATGGTTGACATGACTACATGCATAGCGCGAAACATGTAGTCATGGCAACCATATAGCTTATGGTCCACCCTGGTTCCTGGTATTTCCCGCAAGTGGCGCCTGTCCGGCTGATGTCACCACTACGGAACTGCAGCGGAGTCCTTTCATCCTCACGTCAGCTGGTTTCCGGCTTTGTGCACACAAAGCTGGGAGACTGACCTCCTCGCACTCGTGTTGCTTGCTGCCAGGTGCCCTTGTCTACTCCAGCCCAGGGGGATGTAAGCATTTTATGTACTTTGTTTTTCGGTTATCAATACCAATAAACTGTTAACCCTTCCTATACTGGATGTTCATCTGACTTCCTTATCCGTTGCATCCCAGTGTGGTTCATGCGCTGCCTTCCTCATGTACTTTTGTCCCTATGTAAGCACTTTACTGTGCTGAGAGCACCCTCCCAGCACAGTAAGTGGTGGATACTGGGAAGCTCCTGATGCATACTTGCGATTGGGACCTTTCAAATAATGTGACCACTGTGCCTACCAATTGCAGTGGTCACATGATGAGAATGCCCGCCTCTACCTCCGTGTATTTAGAACCCGTTAAAGGGCCAGGAGGTGATAGCGGGAAGGGGTTAAGTTAGGTACAGCTTCAAAAAGTTCACTTACTCTTTACAATAAAGGAAAGTTGAGTGACTACATCACAAATGCAATATTTCTTGTTTAACATTAGCAAATCACTGTTTTTTTATGCTGCCTTTAGCTGCTTTTTAAGGCAATATCTTATAAATATATATTTCATGCATACGCAAATGGTTGTTTTTAAATAATGATCTCTGTTAAAAACTGAGGCAATTTCACTTTTCCATGCCTGTTTGTTAGATGATACACTGATTCTGCACTGACGGAAAAATAGCTGCAGGCATCATTGTGTCTTGTGGACCACTAAGTCAGAAGAAGTGATTATTCAGTGTAAATAATTTATTAGACTTCTGCCATCTGATTGTTTTAAAAGTCTCAACAGGAGCACATTTTAATGAACAACACTATTACAAAAAAGAAAATAATTGCCAGAGCCAGTTAGTAATTGTGAGAAGGTCAGATTTCCAAATGCCAGGATCAGGCGAGGTACACTGAAACAGCACACAATATAAAAAGAGTCAATGTGCATCATAATTATGCAGTCTAAGTGACCAAATATAGAGCAGAGTGAATACATAGTTTCTGTATGAGTTTTAATCTAAAGCTGGAAAGAGGAGTGTAGTTGCTACTCTGCATGCGTGTAATAAACTCATCTTTGTTAAGCCATTAACACTTCTGTTCTGTTTCAAATGACACTTTATGCATAGACATAGACCCGGTCTACCCAGACAGTATGGTCACCTATTGATCTGGCCCCATCCACAGGCATCCAACTCTTTAGTAAGAGACAGAACTTGAATCCAACACATTTTACTTCAGATATTTGCAGTGCAAAGGATGTTTCTCCAGTCTTTTGAAGTGTAAGGTCAATGATTTTCCTAAGCCATGTCTCTGGAAAGACCTAACATTGACTGAAGAAATAGGGTGGGTCTAGCAAGGACTAACTTACACTAAACAGGAGGGGAGAACAGAGGGAGATACTAAATCACAAAGTAAACAAGCTGAAGTGACTCTAAATCACCACTAGATATCAGCAAGACTTTTTTTTCAGCAGCAACGCAGGGAAACGCAATTCCAGCTCCTCCAGAATTGAATGTATTTAATGGCAAGGGGTACTGGGGTGTGCTGGATGGTCTATTGATGCTGGCTGCTGGGGAATCTATTGTTGCGGTTGGGAATCTTTTCAGGGGTTTTTCGTTGTTGCTGGGGAGGTTTATAGTTTCTTGTGGGTGATTGTCAGGAAGGGCATTCCCATAGACAGAATGGCTCTTCTAGACAGCTTGCTGTGCATAGGCTACGCCCATTGCACAAGTGCGTGCACCTGTTGCATGTATGGTCATCAAGGGGGCTATTTAAACTGAGCCTGTGCTGTGCTTCAGTGCTGTCTTGTCTACAGCGTTTCTGTGTAAACCTGCTACCTGTAAACCTGCATCTGATTACTGTTATCAACCCGGCTTGCCTTGACTTTTCCTGAACTCTGCCTGCATTGACCCCAGCTTGTCTTTGACCACGCTTCTGCCTGTACATCTGCACCTGATCCGTCTGCCAGTGTATGACCCGGTTTGCCTGACCCTGTTTCTGCCTACTATCCTGCTGGACTGCCTGCTGCTAGTCCCTGTCTACTTTTCACTGGTGTCCATCCGGCATTCCTGCTCCGCTGCAACCCGCTGATGGACTTGGCCTTCTTCTGTCTCCTGCTCGGTGGTGTCCATCCAGCATTCCTGCTCTGCTGCAACCTACTGACAGACCCAGCCTGCTCCTGTATCCTGTTCAGTGGTGTCCATACGGCACTCCTGCTCCGCTGCGGTCCACCGACAGTCTTCCCCTGCTTGATCCTGACAGTTCGTCCGGCTAAGCTACTATCAAGACCAATAGGCACTCGTGCCCCTCTGCACTCCTGTGCTACCTGTCTGCTCTATCAGGGGCCCCGAGTCAGAGGTGTAAGAAAGGCTTTCCTCACCGTATCAGGCTCTTCTACCAGGTACGTGACAGTGATCTATTGTTTCTAGGGGTGGGTCTTATGTTGCAGGGGGTCAATCGTTGCTGGGAGGGATAAAATGGTGAGGGAGGGAGCTAATTTTTCTGACTGCTGGAGGGTCTATTGTTGCTGGCTGCTGGGGAATCTATTGTTGCGGTTGGGAATCTTTTCAGGGGTTTTTCTTTGTTGCTGGGGAGGTCTATAGTTTCTTGTGGGTGATATATTGTTTCTAGGGGTGGGTCTTATGTTGCAGGGGGTCAATTGTTGCTGGGAGGGATAAAATGTTGCGGGAGGGGTCTAATTTTGCTGGCTGCTGGAGGGTCTATTGTTGCTGGCTGTTGGGAGTCCATTGTTGCTGGGGTGGATCTATTGATGCTGGGATGTCTAATTTTGCTAAATCTATTTTAATGCCTTTCTTGTTATCATTACCAAATTCCATAAAAAATACTTAGCACCACAAAATGATACTTGGTTCTGTGTCCTAAAAAAGGGGTGGTACTGCGAGGTGGGTAAGGGATGGAACCAAGGAACAGTGCTCAGAGGTAGATAGGGGGCGGGGTCAAGGGGAGGCTCAGAAGGGAGGAGTTCTTGCACCTATTCTCTGAGAAAAAAGAAGCCCTGGATATCAGCATTCTACAAACAATAGAGTTAACCAGAGTTAAATAAAAAAAAGGTGCAACAGAACAACATCTGTACGAGTGTGAGAAGTTCAGGCACAGACAATAATGTTTCAAGGGAGAGATAGTTCCATGTAATGACCTGAGAGAGGGGCACTCTCTTTGAAAAAATAAATAAGAAATGCTATATGAGGAACATGGGTGGGGAAACACAATTCATAAAAGTAAGGACATCGCATCCTATTGAGGCTGGCTCTTTTTAATGAGCACCTGTATATTTACAGCTTGGTTCCCACTCTCCTTCTTGCTATTCCCAATAGTGTTGAGCGAACACGGACTGTATTATTCGTGTTCGTACCGAATAATTGGATTTTTTGTACCCGAACACGGACACGGACACTTTACTGTATGTTCGGGTAAAAATCCGTGTTCGGTCTTTTATTTCCGGGTTTTGCATGCTTTGGCGCTCTTTTCATGGCGGGCTTTCAACAGCCAATCAACAATCGTTTAACTGGTGTGCCTTAAGCCATCCCAGCCATGCCTGCAAATGTCTCAGTAGCTGTGATTGGCCGTCTGAAGCATGTGACCAAGTCTTTATAAGTTCGAGGCAGCCGCAGCGGCGTCATTATGCTGCTTAGATTCAGGGACAGAGCACACATCAACGTGCTGGCTGCTGATTAGGGAAAGATAGGCAGGAAAAAACCATTTGTGTCCGGATAGAATTGAGGGACAGGTCGGAGTGTTTAGGCAGGGCGAGTTGTAGGCATTTTAGGGATAGAGTCTGCTGAATTATATAGGGTCAGTGTCTTCTACAAACTACAATCGATATTGCTGTGTGGGGGGTGGGGTGAATCTGCACTCAATCCTGATCTACGATCTCTTCTCAATCCTGTTAGGGACAGAGTCTGCTGAATTTTAGGGAAACTGTGTTCTACAAACTACAATCGATATTGCTGTGTGGGGGGTGGGGTGAATCTGCACTCAATCCTGATCTACGATCTCTTCTCAATCCTGTTAGGGACAGAGTCTGCTGAATTTTAGGGAAACTGTGTTCTACAAACTACAATCGATATTGCTGTGTGGGGGGTGGGGTGAATCTGCACTCAATCCTGATCTACGATCTCTTCTCAATCCTGTTAGGGACAGAGTCTGCTGAATTTTAGGGAAACTGTGTTCTACAAACTACAATCGATATTGCTGTGTGGTGTGGGATTGGAGATAGGCAGGTGTCAGTGATCCACATCCATTTTTCTGTGTGTGAGCTGCAGTGAACACAATCTTTTTGGGCTGCAGTGAACACAATCTTTTTGGGCTGCAGTGAACACAATCTTTTTGGGCTGCAGTGAACACAATCTTTTTGGGCTGCAGTGAACACAATCTTTTTGGGCTGCAGTGAACACAATCTTTTTGGGGTGCAGTGAACAAAATCTTTTTGGGGTGCAGTGAACACAATCCTTTTTGGTGTGCAGTGAACACAATCTTTTTGGGGTGCAGTGAACAAAATCCTTTTTGGGGTGCAGTGAACAACATCCTTTTTGGGGTGCAGTGAACACAATCTTTTTGGGGTGCAGTGAACAAAATCCTTTGTGGGGTGCAGTGAACACAATCTTTTTGGGGTGCAGTGAACACAATCTTTTTGGGGTGGAGTGAACAACATCCTTTTTGGGGTGCAGTGAACAAAATCCTTTTTGGGGTGCAGTGAACAAAATCATTTTTGGGGTGCAGTGAACACAATCTTTTTGGGGTGCAGTGAACACAATCTTTTTGGGGTGCAGTGAACACAATCTTTGTGGGGTGCAGTGAACACAATCTTTTTGGGGTGGAGTGAACAACATCCTTTTTGGGGTGCAGTGAACAACATCCTTTTTGGGGTGCAGTGAACACAATCTTTGTGGGGTACAGTGAACAGAATCTTTGTGAGGTGCAGTGAACACAATCTTTGTGGGGTGCAGTGAACACAATCATTGTGGGGTGCAGTGAACTCAATCTTTGTGGGGTACAGTGAACACAATCTCATACTGAAGGTTTGAGGGTGCTGCCTGTTCCATACTCCCCCTACTCCTCATCTAGCCTTTTAGGGGTACAAACAATAGTAATTGGGGCCTAGTGTGGTTGTGTACGTGTGATATACATACACTTTTTTGGGATCATATTTTCTATTCCGCTATTTAATCAAAAACCTTTGGGGATCAGTTAAATTGGGGGATAGTCTGTGTTGGTACGTGTGAGAGAGATCCACCTTTCCAAGTTGTTGGGGTTCATCTCATACTTCTGAAGGTTTGAGGGTGCTGCCTGTTCCATACTCCCCCCTACTCCTAGCCTTTTAGGGGTACAAACAATAGTAATTGGGGCCTAGTGTATGTATATCACACGTACACAACCAAACTAGGCCCCAATTACTATTGTTTGTACCCCTAAAAGGCTAGGAGTAGGGGGGAGTATGGAACAGGCAGCACCCTCAAACCTTCAGAAGTATGAGATGAACCCCAACAACTTGGAAAGGTGGATCTCTCTCACACGTACCAACACAGACTATCCCCCAATTTAACTGATCCCCAAAGGTTTTTGATTAAATAGCGGAATAGAAAATATGATCCCAAAAAAGTGTATGTATATCACACGTACACAACCACACTTTTTTGGGATCATATTTTCTATTCCGCTATTTAATCAAAAACCTCTGGGGATCAGTTAAATTGGGGGATAGTCTGTGTTGGTACGTGTGAGAGAGATCCACCTTTCCAAGTTGTTGGGGTTCATCTCATACTTCTGAAGGTTTGAGGGTGCTGCCTGTTCCATACTCCCCCTACTCCTAGCCTTTTAGGGGTACAAACAATAGTAATTGGGGCCTAGTGTGGTTGTGTACGTGTGATATACATACACTTTTTTGGGATCATATTTTCTATTCCGCTATTTAATCAAAAACCTCTGGGGATCAGTTAAATTGGGGGATAGTCTGTGTTGGTACGTGTGAGAGAGATCCACCTTTCCAAGTTGTTGGGGTTCATCTCATACTTCTGAAGGTTTGAGGGTGCTGCCTGTTCCATACTCCCCCTACTCCTAGCCTTTTAGGGGTACAAACAATAGTAATTGGGGCCTAGTGTGGTTGTGTACGTGTGATATACATACACTTTTTTGGGATCATATTTTCTATTCCGCTATTTAATCAAAAACCTTTGGGGATCAGTTAAATTGGGGGATAGTCTGTGTTGGTACGTGTGAGAGAGATCCACCTTTCCAAGTTGTTGGGGTTCATCTCATACTTCTGAAGGTTTGAGGGTGCTGCCTGTTCCATACTCCCCCTACTCCTAGCCTTTTAGGGGTACAAACAATAGTAATTGGGGCCTAGTGTGGTTGTGTACGTGTGATATACATACACTTTTTTGGGATCATATTTTCTATTCCGCTATTTAATCAAAAACCTCTGGGGATCAGTTAAATTGGGGGATAGTCTGTGTTGGTACGTGTGAGAGAGATCCACCTTTCCAAGTTGTTGGGGTTCATCTCATACTTCTGAAGGTTTGAGGGTGCTGCCTGTTCCATACTCCCCCCTACTCCTAGCCTTTTAGGGGTACAAACAATAGTAATTGGGGCCTAGTGTGGTTGTGTACGTGTGATATACATACACTTTTTTGGGATCATATTTTCTATTCCGCTATTTAATCAAAAACCTTTGGGGATCAGTTAAATTGGGGGATAGTCTGTGTTGGTACGTGTGAGAGAGATCCACCTTTCCAAGTTGTTGGGGTTCATCTCATACTTCTGAAGGTTTGAGGGTGCTGCCTGTTCCATACCCCCCTACTCCTCATCTAGCCTTTTAGGGGTACAAACAATAGTAATTGGGGCCTAGTGTGGTTGTGTACGTGCGAGATACATACACTTTTTTTGATCATATTTCCTATTCCGCTATTCAATAAAAACCTTTGGGGATCAATTAAATTGCGGGATAGTCTGTGTCGGTACGTGTGAGATCCACCTTTCCAAGTTTTTGGGGTTCATCTCATACTTCTGAAGCTTTGAGGGTGCTGCCTGTTCCATACTCCTCCTCCTCCTCATCCATCCTTTTAGGTGTACAAACAATAGTAATTGGGGCCTAGTGTGCTTCTGTACGTGTGAGATACATACACATTTTTTGATCATATTTCCTATTCCGCTATTCAATAAAAACCTTTGGGGATCAATTAAATTGCGGAATAGTCTGTGTCGGTACGTGTGAGATCCACCTTTCCAAGTTTTTGGGGTTCATCTCATACTTCTGAAGCTTTGAGGGTGCTGCCTGTTCCATACTCCTCCTCCTCCTCATCCATCCTTTTAGGTGTACAAACAATAGTAATTGGGGCCTAGTGTGTTTCTGTACGTGCGAGATACATACACTTTTTTTGATCATATTTCCTATTCCGCTATTCAATAAAAACCTTTGGGGATCAATTAAATTGCGGGATAGTCTGTGTCGGTACGTGTGAGATCCACCTTTCCAAGTTTTTGGGGTTCATCTCATACTTCTGAAGCTTTGAGGGTGCTGCCTGTTCCATACTCCTCCTCCTCCTCATCCATCCTTTTAGGTGTACAAACAATAGTAATTGGGGCCTAGTGTGCTTCTGTACGTGTGAGATACATACACATTTTTTGATCATATTTCCTATTCCGCTATTCAATAAAAACCTTTGAGGATCAATTGAATTGCGGGATAGTCTGTGTCGGTACGTGTGAGAGAGATCCACCTTTCCAAGTTGTTGGGGTTCATCTCATACTTCTGAAGGTTTGAGGGTGCTGCCTGTTCCATACTCCCCCTACTCCTCATCTAGCCTTTTAGGGGTACAAACAATAGTAATTGGGGCCTAGTGTGGTTGTGTACGTGTGATATACATACACTTTTTTTGGATCATATTTTCTATTCCGCTATTCAATAAAAACCTTTCTAGGGCAAGATCTTAAATTACAGAAATATGAGGAGACCGTCAAATAAGGGCCGTGGCCTGGGTCGTGGTGCTGCTGGTAGAGCTCCTGTTGCAAGGAGAGGACATGGTCGATCTGTGCCAGCTACACGCACAAGTGAAACACCTTCCTCAAGTGTGAGTAGGCGACAGAACCTGCATCAGTATTTGGTAGGGCATCAAACGCCCCTAGAAGTGATGAGGCCAGAACAAGTTGAGGCGATAGTAGATTGGTTTGCTGCTGACAGTGCCTCCAGTTCCTTCACATTGTCTCCCACCCAGTCTACTGCAGAAAGGTCAGAGTTGGCACCTGCAGCCAATGTCCAACCGTCTTTCACCTCACCCCCTTGCAAATCAGGCCAGCAGTCTGAGCCCCAAGCCATACAGCAGTCTCTTATTCTTTTTGAGGACTCTGTCAGCAGGGTTTCCCAGGGCCATCCACCTAGCCCTGCCCCAGAAGTGGAAGAGATTGAGTGCAGCGATGCCCAACCACTTATTTCTCAAGATGAGTACATGCAAGGATCATCGCAGCACGTCTCCGATGATGACGAAACGCAGGTGCCAACTGCTGCGGCGTTCAGCATTGTGGAGACCGACAAGGAGGGCAGGGGTGAAGACTGGGTGGAAGATGATGTGGAGGACGATGAGGTCCTCGACCCCACATGGAATGAACGTCATGCAGGTGAACTGAGTAGTTTGGAGGAAGAGGCGGTGGTCGCACAGAGCCACCAGCACAGCAGAAGAGGGAGCAGGGTGCAGAAGCGGAGCGGCCGTGCCCTAGACACTACGCCCGCTACTGCCCAACGCAGCAAGGGAACGAGCGCACCAAAGTCAGCTCAAAGGAGTTCTCTAGCGTGTTAGTTCTTTAGAAAATGTGCTGATGACAGGACACGAGTGGTTTGCACCCTGTGCAATCAGAGCTTGAAGCGAGGCATGAACCTTCTCAACCTGAGCACAACCTGCATGATCAGGCATCTAAGTGCAAAGCACGAGCTGCAGTGGAGTACACACCTTCAAAACCAAGAAACGTCTCTGGCTCATCCTGCTTCCTCTTCTGCTGCAGTCTCGGCCGCTCCAGCCACATCTGTAGTGATACCGGCACCTGCCACCCCGCAAACAGACGATCTGTCAGCAACACCACCACCTGGGTCACCAACAACCATCTCCACAATGTCCCGTGGAAGCGTTCAGCTTTCCATCTCCCAAACACTTGAGAGGAAGAGGAAGTACCCCCCTACCCACCCGCGATCCCTGGCCCTGAATGCCAGCATTTCAAAATTATTGGCCTTTGAAATGCTGTCATTCCGTCTGGTGGAGACGCACAGTTTTAAAAACCTTATGTCGGTGGCTGTCCCACAGTACGTCGTGCCCAGCCGCCACTACTTTTCCAGGCAAGCCATCCCTTCCCTGCACAACCAAGTGGGGGAAAAAATCAGGTGTGCACTGCGCAACGCCATCTGTGCCAAGGTCCACCTAACTACGGATACGTGGACCAGTAAGCACGGTCAGGGGCGTTATATCTCCCTAACGGCACACTGGGTAAATGCAGTGGCGGATGGGCCTGAGGCGGATAGCAATTTGGCGCATGTCCTTCCACCACCGAGGATTGCAGGGCGCTTCAGTTTGCCTCCTGTTCCTAACTCCTCCTACTCCGCTTCCTCATCCTCTACCGCCTCCTCATCCGGACAGCGTAACACCTTCACCACCAACTTCAGCACGGCCAGGGGTAAACGACAGCAGGCAGTTTTACAACTTGCCTGTTTGGGGGACAAACCACACACCGCGCAGGAGTTGTGGAGGAGCATGGAACAGCAGACAAATGAGTGGTTGCTGCCAGCGAGCCTCAAGCCCGGCCTGGTGGTGTGCGATAACGGGCGAAATCTCATAGCAGCTCTGGGCCTAGCCGGTTTGACGCACATCCCTTGCCTGGCGCATGTGCTGAATTTGGTGGTGCAGAGGTTCCTTAAAAACTACCCCGATATGTCAGAGCTGCTGCAGAAAGTGCGGGCCGTTTGTGCGCACTTTCGGCGTTCTCACCCTGCTGCTGCTCGCCTGGCAGCGCTGCAGCGTAACTTCGGCCTTCCCGCTCACCGCCTCATATGTGACGTGCCCACAAGGTGGAACTCCACCTTGCACATGCTGGAAAGACTGTGCGAGCAGCAGCAGGCCATAGTGGAGTTTCAGCTGCAGCACGCACGCGTGAGTCGCTCTGCGGAACAGCACCACTTCACCACCAATAACTGGGCCTCCATGCGAGACCTGTGTGCCTTGTTGCGCTGTTTTGAGTACTCCACCAACATGGCCAGTGGCAATGACGCCGTTCTCAGCTTAACTATCCCACTTCTATGCCTCCTTGAAAAAACAATTCGGGCGATGATGGAAGAGGATGTGGCACAGGATGAGGAGGAGGAGGAGGATGAAGAGGTAACATTTCCAAGGCTTTCAGGGCAGTCATTCGCAAGGGGCTCCGAGGGTGGGTTCCTGCACACGCAAACGCCAGGGACGCAATTGTCCAGCAGGGGCACAGTTCTGGAGGATGAGGAGGATGAGGAGGAGGAGGAGCTGGAGGAGGAGATGGAACCATGTTCACAGCAGGGTGGCACCCAGGCCAGCTCATGGCCATCACTGGTGCGTGGCTGGGGGGATACAGAGGACACGGACCATACACCTCCCACAGAGGACAGCCTTTCGTTGCCTCTGGGCAGCCTGGCACACATGAGCGATTACATGCTGCAGTGTCTCCACAACGACCGCCGAGTTGCCCACATTCTAACTTGTGCTGATTACTGGGTGGCCACGCTGCTGGATCCCCGTTACAAGGACAACGTACCGTCCTTAATTCACTCACTGGAGCGCGATCGCAAGATGCGCGAGTACAAGCGCACGCTGGTAGACGCCATGCTGCTGGCATTCCCATCTGACAGCGGGGCCACAGTGGAAGCACAAGGCAGAGGAGGAGGAGGAGGAGGTCGCCAACGCAACCAGGGCACCGCCAGCACCTCAGAAGGCAGGGTTAGCATGGCCGAAATGTGGAAAAGCTTTGTCAGCACGCCACAACAAACAGCAGCACCAGCAGCTCAGATGGAACGTCTTAGCAGGAGGCAGCATTTTACCAACATGGTGGAGCAGTATGTGTGCACACGCCTACATGTAGTGAATGACGGGTCTGCCCCCTTCAACTTCTGGGTCTCCAAATTGGGCACATGGCCTGAGCTTGCCCTTTACGCCTTGGAGGTGCTGGCGTGCCCTGCAGCCAGTGTATTATCTGAACGGGTATTTAGCACGGCTGGGGGCGTTATAACAGACAAGCGCAGCCGCCTGTCCAGAGACAATGTGGACAAGCTCACGTTCATTAAAATGAACCAGGCATGGATCCCACGGGACTTTTCCGTACCTTATGCAGAATAGCAATGGATACCGACCTTACCCACCCATTGTTCCATTTTTGCTCTTTCTCACTCTTTTGGGGTGTACCCTCATTTAAAATTTGTGAAAAGAAGCAGTGTTGGCTACCTCGTCCTCCTCCTCAGGGCCAGATTAATGTAGGGTCTATTGGAGCTGCAGCTCCAGGCCCCTACCTTTTTATATAGGCCCCGGGTTGGCCATATTCACTGTTACCGCTCTTCTGTCACTTGTAAACACAGAAGTCTGGCTTCTATGCTCGCTTCCCCAGGCAGCACCCTCAGAACCTCCCCACACAGCGTGAAGGCCGGACAAGGAGGGACAGTTGGCGATGCATGGATGTGTTTATGGGCTTCAGAGACAGCATCCCATGTTGAATTAGGCATGCATGGCTGCACCCTTCCTCCTCTGGGTGCATGGCAAGGCACGGCCCTTAAGGCCCTTCAAAATCCTCAGCACCAAGCCCATGATGCTGTTAATCCGGCCCTGGTCCTCCTCCACCGCCGCTTCCACCTACACCGCCCATAGGTGTGCGCAGCCTATTGCATTAAGGTGTGCACCCCAAAGTTGAAATACACATGCATGTGTTTGCCAGCAGGGAGAGTAATGTATCGGGGCCATGTACCTGTAGGCAAGGAGAAATAGAGCAGAGCAGGTCCCAGGGAGATCTTTCCCATCTCCTCACTGGCAATGCTATGTGCCCTAGGTGATTAGGGTGTGCCCAGGCACACCCAGCACACCCTGTGCGCACGCCTATGTCACCGCCACATCCACCACCACCTCAACCTCCCTCCTACTCCATATGGGCCTCGTCCTTCAGAGATGAAGAAGAACATTGTTTTATTTTTCTGTTTTTTTTTTTGTTGTTTTAAGTTATTTCCCTATCCACATTTGTTTGCAGAGCACTTGCCATGCTCTTAATTACGTTTTGCTGCCATTTGCAGCACTCTAGCCCTTTCCTTTGGTGTTTTAGAGCCATTTTAGTGCCTTAAAGTTCGGGTCCCCATTGACTTCAATGGGGTTCGGTGTCCGGGAAAAGTTCGGTAAAAGTCCGGGACACGGACCCGGACTTTTTTTTAAAGTTCGGCCGAACCCGTCGAACACGGACATCTAGGTGTCCGCTCAACCCTAATTCCCAATTCTTCATTCTCTTCTCTGCCTGCTTGTTCTCCTACTCTCTGCCTGTTTCCCATTGCCCTCCTTGCCACTACCCTCTCTTCCTGATGTGCACACCATTAGAGATGTACCGAACTGTTCGCCGGCGGACAGTTCCCGGCAAACTTAGCATGTTCGCGTTCGCCGCTGCGGGCGAACGTATGCGATGTTCGGTCCGCTTCCCCTATAATACATCATTGAGGCAAACTTTGACCCTGAACTTCACAGTCAGCAGGCACATTTCCAGCCAATCAGCATACCTCTCTCCCACACCCTCCCACCTCCTATAAATAAGCAAGGGCAGCATCCATCTTAGATCATTCTGAAGCAGTGTGTTAGTGAGAGCAGGGAGAGCTGCTGCTGCTGCTGCTGCTGTTAATAGCTAGGGACAGTTGTTAGTCAGTGTTCCCGGTCTTGCTAGTCAGTGTTCTTGGTCCGCTCCTGCTGTAAGGACAGCATCCTGACAGCACCCCAAAAAGCCCTTCTAAGGGCTGGTATTTGTGTAATTTTTTAATATATATATATATATATATATATATATATATCTAGTGTCCCCAAAAGCCCTTTTAAGGGCTGGTAATTGAGTTTTTTTCTTATATATTGTACACTGCAGTTGCCTGCCCGCTGTGTGTGAGAGGCCACAGACCCACCACAGACTGTACTGTGTGCACACCACACTCATTTCGGGTGGCACAGGCATTTTAAAAAATATTTTTTTTTTCCTCTGTCATAATTGCAGTGAGTGCTGTGTCAGGTCCACAGAGTGCACTGTACCCACTGCAGTGCACTGCCCACCACTGATATATATACGGTGGCACAGCATCTTGTTGCAAATTGAAAAAAAATATATATTTTTTATTATTGCAGTTGCCTGGGCTGCCAGTGACTGTCAGGTCCACAGAGTGTACTGTGCCCACTGTAGTGCCACTGCGTGCCCACCCACCACTGATATATATACGGTGGCACAGCAGCTTGCAAAGTAAAAATATATATATTTTTTTTATAATTGCAGTTGCCTGGGTGCCAGTGACTGTCAGGTCCACAGAGTGTACTGTGCCCACTGCAGTGCCACTGCCCACCCACCACTGATATATACGGTGGCAGGCATGACTTTTTTTGGATTAGTGTCTGGGGGGGGGGGGGGGTCTAAAAAGTGTACCTGTGAAGTTTCAGCTCTGTAGCATGTCCAGAACCAGAAAAAAAAGATCATATAGGTGTAAAAGGGGTTCCCACCATCCCTGCTCTACTGAAAAATGATCTTTTTTTCTGGTTCTGGACATGCTACAGAGCTGAAACTTCACAGGTACACTTTTTAGACCCCCCTAGACACTAAATCACACAAAAAAAAGTTCTTAAAAATTGTCATTTTTGATAGAGAGACAATTTTTGGAAAACTTAAAAAAAAAAAAAAAAACTTAAAAAAAAAAAAAATTCTTTGGATTTATTGTCTGGGGGGGTCTAAAAAGTGCACCTGTGAAGTTTCAGCTCTGTAGCATGTCCAGAACCAGAAAAAAAATAGAATTAGGGTTAGGGTTAGGGTCAGGGCTAAGGTTAGGGTTATTTTTAGTGCTTAGGGTTAGAGGGTTAGAGTTAGAGGGGTAGGGGTAGGGCTACTAACTCTAACCCTAAGTATCTCACCGTAACCCTAACCCTAGCCCCTAACACTAAACCTAACCCTCTAACCATAACCCTAACCCTCTAACCTTAACCCTAACCCTCTAAGCCTAGCCATAAAAATAACCCTAACCCTAACCCTAGCCCTAAGCCTAACCCTAGCCCTAACCCTAATTCGTATTTTTTTCTGGTTCCGGACATGCTACAGAGCTGAAACTTCACAGGTACACTTTTTAGACCCCCCAGATGCTAAATCCAAAGAAATTTTTTATTTTTATTTATTTTTAATTTTTCCAATAATTGGCTCTCTAACAAAAAATTACAATTTTTAAGAACTTTTTTTGTGTGATTCAGTGTCTGGTGGTCTAAAAAGTGTACCTGTGAAGTTTCAGCTCTGTAGCATGTCCAGAACCAGAAAAAAAAATTAGAATTAGGGTTAGGGCTAGGGTTAGGGTTAGGGTTATTTTTAACCCTAAGTATCTCACCGTAACCCTAGCCCCTAACACTAAACCTAACCCTTAAAGCCCAGTTCCTGTCCCATTTTGGTCGGTCTGGTCTGTTTGCGGTTGTTTGCGGTGCGTTAAACGGGGAGTTTGGTCTGTCACTGTGAAGCGGGCGTAACCCTTACACTACCTGATCGACACAACATCATGCCTGATCGTATACACACACTGGATGTTTTAAAGCACGTTATTCCAAACAATTTAGGAATGTTAGGTGATTTATGCCCTTTATGGAATAAAACCCGACTCTGCGTCAACTACGTAATTTTCCATGAGAGTTTTGCCATGGATCCCCCTCCGGCATGCCACAGTCCAGGTGTTTGTCCCCTTGAAACAACTTTTCCATTACTATTGTGGCCAGAAAGAGTCCCTGTGGGTTTTAAAATTCGCCTGCCTATTAAAGTCTATGGCGGTTCGCAATGTTCGCCGGTTCGCGAACATTCGCCGATGTTCGCGTTCGCCGTTCGCGAATGGCGAATTTTATGTTTGCGACATCACTACACACCATCAGTTCTCAGATATGCTTTCCTTCTGCACTTGCATTGCACCCATACTCCAGTGAATACAATGTCTCCTGTGCCTGAATTGGAAACTCTTGCTGATTTTATATTGTAGAGATTCTAGGACAGTGGTTTCCAAAATGCTGCCCGGGGGCTGGATGTGGTCTTTGCTTGCCTTTTTCTGGCCCTTGGGGCACTTTTCCTGCCACTGACACCAACAATGTAGCACTATTCCTCCCGCTGAGACCAACAATCAGGCACTATTCCTCCCATTTACACCAAAGATAGGGGCACTATTCCTCCCACTGACACAAACCACAAGTCAATATTCCCATTGGCACCAATAATGCGGCATATTCCTCCCAATGACACCAATGATGGAGCACTATTCCTTCCACTGACACCAGCGATGAGGCACTATTCTTCCCACTGAAATCAATTATGGGGGACTATTCCTCGCACTGACACCAATGATGGGGCACTATTCTTCCCACAGATGCCAACAAGGGGGCACTATTCCTCCCACTGACACAAAACGATGGGGTACTAATCTTCCTACTGACACCAACCATGAGGCAATATTCCTCCCATTGGCACCAATAATGGGGCCCTATTCCTCCCACTAACATCAATGATGGGGCACTATGCTTCTCACTGACACCAATGATGGGGCACTATTCCTCCAGCTGATACCAACAATGGTATCCTACTGTTAATGCGAAAAATGGACTGTTTACTCCCACGGACACCATTTTATTCCCCCACTGACCACAGTGTGGCCCCCCATAAAGTCTGAAGAACAGTAAACTGGCCCTTTCTTCAGAAAGTTTAGAGACCCTTGTTCTAGGGGTTGTAGGAACTCCCACAACTCAAAGGTGTGATTGGGTAATATGGAGAGCAGTTCTTAGCAAATGATATAAAAAGCCAAAGTGTGATCTAAGCTAGCAGACTTATGAAGAATAATTATATTACATTTGGTTGGACCTAATCTTTACTGTATATTACTCAGCAGAATGAGAGTAAAATGTACAAACTAGCTTAGTCCTTTAGCCTAGTTCAGAAGGGTAATGGTAAATCACAGCTGTATATAACTAATCAGTCTCTGCACCCCACACCCCATACAGTTTATATTAAGGCAGTTCTAAGGAGACCCAAGAAGACAAGTCCTTTTAAATCTTTAAACCTGGGAGCAAAGGCCACAAGATGCCTTCTATTATTAAGACAGGAACTCCTCCCTGTGTCTCTTTTAAACTGGTGCTAGGTACCTGACTTTAAAGCCTTGGCAGGCAGGCGAAGGGCAGTAAAAAAAGTTATTAAGCCCCCCGACCACCCAGGTGCAATTAACATGGCCAGTGGGCATAGTAGTACACTTTGCCTTATTAGCATTGCAGCAAAAAAAATACCATGTCATACCGTGCGTGTCAAACATGACCCATTCAGGTGCAGTAGGCCATGCTGCAACTGGGAACCAAACAATTGGCTTGTGGTTGTGGAGTGTTAATTCCCATTCAAGATCCCATTTGGATGAAAAAATATAGGCATTCGGGAGACATCAGTATTGCTGCACCAATGCCCTCTGAAAAGTGTTCCATTGCTTTTAAGAGCAGCTGTAGAGCCTGGCACCCATCTAAACAAGCCCAAAGACTAAGAGCCCATTTACACCAGGTTTCATTGCAATAATGCATGCAATTAATCGAGTGTTGTGGCATGCTGCGTTACCACAGACCAATTAGGTGGGTCCCCAATGTAAGGTAGATCACTTGTCTTCTATTTTTCATTTCTTATAGTATGCAGACGGTAAACATGAAATTATACTAACAACTATAACTTTATCAGTGGAAGGAGCAAAGCCTTGCATTACCATTTGGACACTGAAAAGAGTGGACCATGCGTGTGCATGGACACTTGCAGTTGTTATCTGGAACATATTTGACAGGGTGAAAATGCAGGAGCACATTTGGGAGACAGTTGTCACTTTTAAACAGGATATGTCTGAACCAGGATTCATGGCAGCTTCAAAAGGAATTTTTTAAAGAACTTCAGCAACTTCCTTTTTTCCAATCTAAAATTGTGTCCATGTGTCCTTGTCATGTCACCAATGATAAATTTGTAGATTGTGATTATGTCTCCTCCTAAAGTGGGATACACACTAGTAGAAAATCTCCCCAAAATTCCCATCCGAGGTAAAATCGTACGATTTTCCGCTAGTGTGTACACAACTTTCAGCAGCCGATGCCGACATTTTCAATGAACAAAAAAACCGAGGGACAAACACCAAAATTTTTATCGTCCGTCACCAGACGACCAATTTTTCATTTAATGTGTATGCAGTACGTCCGTGAAAAATTGGATACGAAAGACCGCGCATGATCTGAAGTTGCTAACGACCCGGAAGTCTAGGAACAAATGTCCCAAAAAAAAAATGGGACGAGAAATTTCGTGAACATTATGCACTGTCAACTAAAAATGGTTATGACCGCTGAGCATGAGAGATAAAAATCGGAGGATATTTTGTCCGATTTTCGTCAAGTGTGTATGGGCCTTTAGTGTCTCCTCAATAAGGTAAACAGGGTAAATTGTTTAAATTTCTTAATCATTCCTCATAGCTGAATTCCTCTAAACCCCAGATACTTTTGTTACCTTGGCCAGACTCTTTCTAATTCTAGTAAATCCTTTCTATTGATTGGTGACCAAAGGTGAACTGCATATTCCAGGTGAGGCCAAAATAGTGTTTGTAAAAGGGGTAAATGTATCACATTTTCCCTTGAACCCTTTCTAATGCATGATAAAATTCTGCTTGCAGGCAGGTATTGCCTGCTACTACTTGTTTGTGGTCCACTAGGACCCCTATATCTTTTTCCACCACTGATTCTCCCATTGTTACCCCTACTAACACATTTTTGGCATCTACATGCATAACTCTGCACTTTTCAACACTGAACCTATTTTGCCAGATTATAGCCCATCCCCCCAATTTGTCCAGGTTTTTCTGTAATTTTGCTATATCCTGTGACAAGGTTTTTGCTCTAAATTTGTATTGGCTTTTAATTGCAACCCCAATGTTCTTTAAAAACAAGTTAAACAGCATTGGCCCCAAGACAGAACCCTGGAGTATACCCCTGTAACCCTAGTAAATTCAGAGGATTAATTATTTGCCACTACTCTCTGTACCCATTGATAAAGCAAGCCCTCTATCCATGTACATACAATTATCTCCAGTCCCATGAATCTTAAGACAGCCGTAGATAGTTTAAATCTTGGCTGGTTCAGCAAGGACTGGCCGAGATTCGATCAATCTATGGGCAGGCTGAGTCTAATAATCGACTTGAGTACTTGTTGGATTTCTAGCATGAGATTACTGCCAGCAGTTATTGCCGCTAGCAATAACCGTTGTATTCTCCTCGCATGGGCGGCTCCTTGGCAAGAAAGAAAATTGCATAATGTGTGGCCTGCCTTAGTTTGTAAATTAAGCATTTGTAGAGCACAATGTCAAATGCTTTACAAAATCCAGATAAAGTATATCTACTGTCTTTTTCTAAACTATTATTCACTGTATTGTAGAATGTTAACAAGTTTGCCTGACAAGAGCCCTCTTTTATAAACCCATAAGAAAAAAATCCTTCTAAAGAGTCCCTTAGCATTCCCTCAAACACCTTGCAAACTTTTGATGTTAGGCTGGCTGGTCTGTAGTTCCCTGATTTACACATAGACCATTTTTTGAATGCTGGAAAAATATGTATAGTAGATGTAAGTAAGGGTACTTCCCTTATATTGGTACTAGCAATACTATTCCTACTAATAAATCCTTATTTTTTCTGTATATAAACTGAAGAAAAATTGTATTTAACACATTAGTATTAGCCATGTCATTTTGTGACCAAAGTCTCAAATTATTCCCTCATGGGGCCTATTTATTCTGTTCTTACCTTTTTACTGTTGATGTATTTATAGAACTTTAGGGGATTTTTCTTGCTTTCTGAGGCAACTTGCTTCTCATAATCCATTTTAGCTGCTTTCACTTTTGTATTTCTTAGTTGTTCCCATAATTGTCCCTTGCAAATTGTATTTTTCTAAAATTCATTTTTTCTTTAATTGTTTTTAAAACTAGAATCGAGCAACATAGGTTTAATGTTTGTTCTCACCAAAACTCACTTTATATCTACTGAAGGTGCTTTGAAATGGAGTAGCTAAATACAGTTTTGGAGGTGTTCCAGTCTGCGTTACAATCCTTTTTATATTCACTCTATCTCATGGTTTTATTAGACTGGAAGAGAGATTGCATTTAAAGAGCAGGAGGCTGGCAGCAAGCCATATGCTGAACCAAGTAGGAGACTGCTGCCACTTTCTTGAACACAGTAGCAATCAGCAGACTAAGAAATTGGCCATTAAAATGGAATCTCTGACTGTACATCTTGTGAATTTGTTTTTATAACTGCTGAGTGGCAAACTACAGAGCTCCCGTGTTTAGTTTTTGCCTTCTAAACTTTCACTGAAGACAGACATCTTTAGATGCTTGTATGAACAGTCAACCCCACTTGAAAAGTGAATCCACAGTTCAGAAAGCCAAGGGCATATCACACAGTTGTGTGTGCAGGAACACACGTAACAGTAGCTGTGGTTACAACCAGATCACTTCTTCTATAGGGCCTGCGAACCACATCTTAATTCTAATCTTAATTAATAATGCACCCAATGCAATCACCTTGAGCAGAATTGTGACTAAATTGGTGCTTGGTGTAACCCTGGACTCTGAACTATCCTTTCAGCTCTACATCCAATCGCTGTCCAAAGCTCGCCACCTCAACCTCCACACCATCTACGAAATACGCCTCTTCCTAACAAATGACACTGCAAAGCTCCTTGTTCAATTCCCTGGTCATCTCTCGCCTAGACTACTGAAACTCCCTTCAGATTGGATTAACTTTACATAGACTATCCCACCTTCAGTCCCTCAGGAATGCTGCTGCCAGACCCATCCACCTCACATCTAATCCACAGCTTTTACCTTTTGTATCTCTTGACCCTCCCTCTTAGATTAAAATCTCTAATTAGCAGGGCTCTCTGATTCCTATTGTATTAAATTGTATTGTCTTTGTACTGTCTGCTCTTATGTAGTAAAGTGTTGGGTAAACTGTTGGCGCTATGTAAACCCTGTATTATAATAATAATAATAATAATCAATTGCTTCTGGTCGAAATGAGATAAAGGATTTACTGTAATGTAGTAAGAATTGGGAGAGTTATTTATGAAGAAGCTGTTATAAAGGTTTTAAATACAGAAAGCAATGGGATGGATATATTAGCTGCAGAGGGTGGTAAAATCCAATGTCTGGAAAAGTGACTTTTAAAGATTGAAGTTCAGGGTTCCTTAGGGCTCTTTCACACGGTCCGCCTCCGTAGGCGGATCCGTGCTGCTCAGCGGGGATCGATCCGCGATCCCCGCTGAGCCGGCGGATGACAGCTCCGTCTCCGCTTGCAGTGCGGAGAGGAAGGTGTCACAGCCCCCACTGCTCTCTATGGGGAATCGGATGAGAGCGGACCGCCTGTCCGCTCTCATCCTATCCTATACGATCCGATCCCCAGGATGGATGGAAAATAGGGTTTCCATCCGTCCGGATTTCACAGACAGGATCGGATGCGGATGGCAGCGGGTGTCAAAGGGCATGTCTCCGCTGACATCCGCTGATCCATAGGGCTGAATGGGGCATCCGATCAGATCCGCCTAAAAAACTGACAGGCGGATCAGATCGGACCGACCGTGTGAAAGAGCCCTTACTCATATCTAATATTCGGGCCATGGCATATCAAGCATTTAGCCATATCTACATACCATCCTCATCACCATTGTTATAAGCAAATGTGCAGCTAAATCACTTCTTTTGGCCAAAGGGGGCATACCATACACTTTAGAGCAGGGTTTCTAAACCAGGATTCTGTGGAACCCTAGGGTTCCTCCAGAGACTGGTAGGGGTTCCTTGAGCAATAAGCAACTTCTGAGTAACCGCAAACACCAATGATCTTTTTAGCTGTCTGTAAGGAGGGATTCTTCTCAATGACCACAGATTTAAGGAACATTATTCCTACTAACCATCAAACCAATGTACTGTCAGCTATAAATAATGACTATTAGAAGGCGTTCTCCAAAGCCAAAAAGTTGTTAAAAGGGTTCTAAATGTTAAAAAGGTTGAGAAAGGCTGCTTTAGAGAGTGTTTCTTTTGTTTAGGACTTTTAAGAGCTGAGGAGGGGTTATGAAGTTTAAGGGTCTTAGGTAAAAGATTCAATGACATGTGCAAGTTAACTATGAGGGGAGTTGTGACTATAATGATATTAGGTTTGGAGCAGTGGGTAGGATGTTGTCTTGTTATCTTGTTAGGTCCAAGTTTCCAAGTGTGTGAAGTTTTTCCACAAAACTGAAACATAACTAATTGGTTACTGCACTTTAGACCTCTGCTGCCTAACCTTCAGCCCCTTGCCATTTTTGTGCAGCCTTTGAGTCTCCTTCAAACACTGATCTTTGTTTCCCTATTGCCCTGTAAAAGTAGTGATTTCTAGCAGCTTCATATATTTCTCTAGTCTGATTGTCTCCTGAAGCATGTCCTCAGTCTCCAACAACTTATATAGCATGTACACAGTCTCTGACAGTCTCCTGCAGCATGTCCACAGTCCCTGACTATCTCCTGTATCGTGATTGCAATCTCTGATCATCCCTTGTATCATGCCTGTTGTCTTTGACTATAACCTGCTGTGTGTCTGCTGGCTCTGATAATGAATATTTACCAAATTTTATGTGCGGCCCTTTGGTAATGTCAGGAGAAACAAATAAGGACTTCCATATTAAGAAAGTTGACCGCCACTGCTTTAGATAGTCCTTATACAATGTAAAAGCATATCTGCTTAAATGAAATAATTAGGTAAGTAAATAAGTGTAACTGCCATTATCTTTATATGGTAATAGTTGCTAAGTCTAAATTTTTTCAACTCTCCAAGCTCTGATTATTGGCTTCAAGCTACACAGTGATGAGAAGTCGTGATGTTGAGAAGACCAGTAACCCAGCAAACAGCAAAGTGGTCTCCTCAATAGAAAATGCTGTCACAACAGATAGTGACCAGCATTTCCTGATCAATTATACTTACAATAAAATCAGTAGCTGTGCACCAACAATAAATTAGGGGCACATCTATTTTTTTTTTTCTTTTGCCTGGACAACACCTTTCTATACAGCTCGCAAAAGCGTATAAAATTTGTTCCTAGAGAAATGTAGTGTTTGGCACTAATTGTGGCAAGATGTTCTTGCAACATTTAACAAATTGAGAATACTAATTTCCTTGTGAGTCCTTGTGGATTTTTGGAAGTACAATTCAAAAGACTTTGCAAAGCTTTCCACTAAATTGTGATGAAAATTTCAAAGCTTAATAAAATTGTCAAGATGATATCCTACCAGAGTTTCACATCCTGCTGTCGATATTGTAATAAAAATGTGATATTTTATTTATTTTTAAAGACAAAACTAATGAAGCAACTTTGGCTTTTATCTCTGCTTCCCAGTCAGCCCCAGTGGTCATACACACAGGGCTTTTTCCACTCACCGTTGAAATGGGACTGACTGCACAATAATGCAAGTCAGAGGCATGGGTAGATGGGTAGTAGCCATTAAGGGTGTAGACATTTTTATCCCTATAGTGTAGTATACAGACGTGACTGATTTTGTAAGCCCAAAAATATTATGGATATGCTTTTACCAGGTTTACCTATAAGCATTTAGGTGTGTACTTCTTCTTACTAAGCTGCCATTGACCTTTAAAACAAACCCACACTAACCTCTGTAGCATCATGTATTGTAAAGCAATTCATCCCCAAAGTTCGCCACAGAAGCACTAAACCTGTTTAAGACATTTTCTCAGTATCTTAGCCCTCATTCCGACTAATTGCTTTCTGTTTTTAGTAGAAATTAGAAAGCTAGAGGGCTGCAGGGTCACTGCTGATAGGGAGGGGCTGAGATACACAGAGAACAACCTTAATGCTTCTGCTGTGATTTGAGTGGCTATTCCGGGAGTAAAGACCAGTGATCTATGGCTGTAGCCTCTCAGAGCTGATAATCAATCTTGTTGCTGCCCTTGCTTGTGGACTCTTCAGGATCCTGTGGATGAACAGCAAATAGGAACTACTGTATCTACATAACTGGACATGGGTACCTGAAGAAGAACCCCCCACTCTATAGTTCAGAAAAAAGAAAACTTCAGATTCAACATGTCACATGAACATGACTTAGTATTTGTAGCTTTTAGTGCAGTTTTTTTTATATAATGAGCCAAAAGCAGAGGAACAAACCCTGGCCTAGGATAAGACTTGAAGCAGGTTCTTATGATGAGGGCAATATAGAAGGATGGAGAGTAAAGGTGGTAGAGGGACAGGTTGTGTATTATGGCATAGGGGCCTCAGCTGGAGGGAGGGCGGAGGGTGCTTGTAACAGGACCTGTATCTCTGTAGCTACTGTAGCTACAATTATGAGGCAAAAAGTTTACCTCTTTCCAGGAGTAAGTTTTTAAAAATTCTAAGGTCAAAGGTACCCACAAACCTGGCCCTAGTGCCTACAAAAAAGAGAATGCCTGCAAATAGCCCCAGTGGATCTTGTTTTGCATGCTGTCAGTAACAATGAATTTAGATAAATGTGTTCAGTGCATCTTTTCCTTACTGTCTCCTATAAAGGCATGCTCATTAGTCATTAACAGAAACCACAGACTGTGCCGCGTGTGCGCTGGGCATCCCTCTATGCCGGGATCAGCCGACAAGTGATTTGTCTACACACCCATCCCCATTATGTCTCCTGTCTTTTTTCAGTAATAACCTTCAGCTAGAAAATTATTTGCACATTCCCAATAGTAATGTTTGAATCGATCCCAGAAAATTCCATTTCAGCTGCTTATGAATGTGCCGAAAATTGCCTTTTTTTGCGGATTATAATCAATATGCAATTTTTCATTAGCTGAAAGGTTTCAGAAGAATTTAAAATACAAAACAGTATTTATATTTTGGTGGTGATTAGCATATAAACAATTTTTAGACTCAGTTTAAGAAAACCTGTTAGAAAATTGAGGAAGAAAAATCACCTAAAAAAAAGGGCTGAAGTTTCCCAACCATTCCTAAAATCTATGAACAATCCTTAAAAAATTATACAATACAAAGTAGATCTAAGCCCTAGCTGGCGTTCATTTTGCTAAAGCGCTTTTGGGAAGGTGCAGCATGGTGGGGCGGCAGTAAGTAATCCGAGCCCAGATGCAGTAATAGAACTGCATTGTTATTGTAGTTCAAGCAAGTACAACTACCTGGCGGAAAGTTGACCCGACGGGACAAGGGGTACTGCTCGTCAAATGCGTGGGAAAGATAGGGCATATGTACTCCCCCTCCACTCTCTCTGCAGTATGAACAAGGCCGTACAGGTGATCAGAATATCCTCCTTACAGGCAGTTAGAAATATAATTGTTTTTTTTTGGAAAATTATTTTTATTCAATTTTTAAGAACATACAAAAAGAAAAACCATCCAACAGTTACAATAAGACAAGGCAGACACAAAACAAGAACATCCGCCCAACCCCACAAATCCCCCCCTCCTCCCCCCCAAAACAGACACCAGCACCCCAACATCATCCCGGATGACCGAGGTCAGCAGGGTCGGCGCCGGCCCACGCCAGAAGCAAACGCAGGCCGGCTCCGACCCCCAGAGATGAGCACCCCTCAGCAGTACCCAATCAAACCCCCCTCAGTGCATACCCAAAACACAGCCGTCATGTAGTATAAGTCAGTTTAAGCAGTAATATAAAATATAGTACATAAAGGCTAGTAAACCAACACTCAAATGGCATAACATAAGAACAGGATGCAGGGCCAGCGTCAAGCCCCCTCCCCCAAAATGTACAAAGCTAACCAACTGTAGAGGATGAGTCAACCCATGCCCTCCAGACCTTTTCGAACTTTTTGGGACAACCCCTAGATAGGTATGTCGCCTTATAGAGTGGTAAGCCAGCATTGACCAAGCCCTTCCAAAAAGAAAGCGAGGGAGGAGCCTCCTTCTTCCAATGGAGCAGGATCGCCTTCTTGGCATAGAACAGTAGTATACTTAGCAACGTTCTGTGGGCCACCGAAGGGATCACCTCCTCCACCAAGCCCAAGAGACAGACCCTCGGGGTCAGTGGGATCGGGGTCAGCAACACCTCGTTAAGACAGGCGGTCACAGCTCCCCAAAACATCTGGATCTGGCTGCAGTCCCAAAAGATGTGAGTCGCATCTGCCGGAGAAGCAGAACAACGCCAGCACTCCGCCGATGAGGTCGGATAAATCCTGGCCAGGCGGGCCGGAGTGTAGTAGATCCTGTGCAGAAATTTGAACTGTATGAGCCGATCCCTAGCGGACAGCAGATATTTAAAGGGTTCAGTCCAAACCTCATCCCAGTCGTCACCTTGCAGGTCGGGCACCTCTAACGTCCACCTGTCTCTACATCTAGCAATGCTAGGAGGGGTCAGTCTAAACATATCCTTATACACAGTCGAAAGGATCTTGAGCGTGGTGTCACAAGTCAACACACACTCCAGATCCAAACGACGCAATTCTACGTGAGATGTGGCGAACTGGCTTCGGAAAGCATGTCGCAGTTGGAGATACCTAAAGTAATGAGTATTGGGCAGGTCATAGTTTTCTTTCAAACGGTCAAAAGGAAGAAGATCCCCCGCTGCCGTGATGTCCCCCAAGGTCTTAACCCCCTTCACCGCCCATATCACCGGATCAGGAAACTTATAGAAGTGGGAGAGGGTAGGATTCATCCACAGGGGGGCAGATGGAGAAAAGCCAACATAGCTAGGACAGGTCAAGCGCAAGGACTGAGCCCAAGCTCTAACCGTGGCCTTCATGGTTGACGTCAACGGGAGATCCGAGCCAAGTCCCCGAAATAGGGCCAACCCGAGGGTCTCAAATGAGCCCAGATGAACCGCCTCCAGGATCGTAGCCGAATCCCCCGTCATCCGCCCATAGCCATCGTCTCGCAAACACCATCTGACCCGCCAGGTAATACTGACGCCAGTCAGGAAGTGCCAGACCACCACTGCCCCAGGGCTCCCTGAGGGCCCGCAGGCCAATCCTGGGAGCCCCTGGGGACCAGAGGAAGGAACTGATGATACTGTCTAGTTTTTTGTAGAATGACATGGGAACCCACAAGGGGGAATTACGGAGGAAGTACAATATGACTGGTAAAAATTTCATTTTAAGGACACTGATACGACCCAAGAGGGACAGTGGGAGCTTCTTCCAAGTCTGCACATGTTGCTGTAGTCTAGACAATAAGGGTAAGAGGTTTAGATGGTAATAGTCCTGAGGGCTACTTGTAACCTTGACCCCTAGGTAGGTAAAGCTATCAACCCAGCAGAGGGGCAGGTCCCCAGCCGCAGCAGAGCGGGCACCATCATCCACAGACAGGATGGCGGACTTCCCCCAATTTACCCGAAGGCCAGAGCACTTGCCAAAGTCATCCAACACAGTCAGGGCCGCTCGAAGAGAGGGGCCCGGATCGTCCAGGAATAATAACATGTCGTCTGCGTATCAGGCAAGGCCTTCTTTAATGGAACCCACCCTGATTGCACTGACGGCCAGGGAGCTGCGCAACGCTATAGCTATAGGTTCCAGCGTGAGGGCGAACAGGAACGGTGAAAGGGGGCACCCCTGCCTCGTTCCCCGGCCCACCTGGAAGTATGGAGATGTAAGAAATCCAAGACGGATAGCCGTTCTGGGACCAGTGTACAGAAGCCTAATCCATGTCCGGAATTTAGTCCCAAAGCCCATAAGTTCCAAGGTCTTAAGCATGAAGGACCAGTCAACCGAGTCGAAGGCCTTTTCAAAGTCTATAGAGACCACCACCCTTGAGCCTGAGTCCCCCCCTGGGATCTGGAGGTGAGTAAACAGTCGTCTGATATTCGTGTCAACCGACTTACCGGGCATGAAGCCCGTTTGGTCCGGATCAATCAGGGAAGGAAGTACTCCTGCCAGTCTGGTACCTAGGACTTTTGTGAAGATCTTGAGATCCATGTTCAGTAGAGCAATGGGGCGATAGGAGGAACAGTCCATAGGATCCTTACCAGGCTTAGGTAACAAGACCATGTACGCGTCTAGCATAGAGGGAGGAAGGGACTCGCTCTCCAAGCAATGTTGCAGCAAAGAACTCAGTCTGGGTGCCAACTGTTCAGAGAACTGTTTATAAAAGTCAGCAGGGAAGCCGTCAGGGCCGGGAGCCTTATGAGGCGGGAATGCCGCAATGGCCTTTTCCACCTCCGCGGTCGTAATCGGTGCATCTAACATGGCGCTATCCTCAGACGTCAGAGTTGGAAGGGTGACACTCCCCAGCAGCCCATCAGCCACCGAGGGATCAACACCCCATAACGGGGCATACAGGGTCTCAAAGTAGTCATGGAATGTAGCCAGTATGTCTCGGGGATCAGTCTTTACAACCCCGTCCCTATTCCTGATTAGCGGGATGTTAACAGGGGTCCTCTGGTCAGCCACCAGCATCGCCAATAATTTACCATTTTTTATCCCCTTGAGCGAAAACCGACTCCCGTATACGGTTAATCGCAGTATGTGCAAGATCTGAGACATGCAGGGAGAGAAGGCGTCTCGCCTCCAGCAACGCAAAGTAGCTGGCATCAGATGGCGAGTCCGCATGTTCCCTCGCCCGCAGTCTCTCCACCTCTTGGAGCTCCTTGACCTCGCCATTATGATCCTTCCTGGCCGTCTTAATGGCTGAAACACATTCCCCCCGCGTCACTGCCTTGAATGCATCCCAGACCATCCGCCGGTCCGCGGAATCCTCATTCTCTTCCCAGTAAGATCGGATCGAATCACCCAAGTGGGAGGCGACCTGATCCTGTTGGAGCCAGCCAGCCGCCAGGCGCCAACCCTGCACTCTAGCCCCCAGGTGGAGGTTCACTGTCAAGAGTAGCGGGTTGTGATCAGACACCCCCCCGATAGGTACTCCGCTCCGACCAAGAGGGATTGAAAGCAGGCATTCCCAAACGCCAGGTCAATTCGGGAAGATGACCTGTGCGTCGTGGAGAGATAGGAGTATTCCCACAACATAGGATTCTTCCACCTCCAAAGTTCGAGTACACCCACCGTGGATGCCCACCCGGACAGGTCCACCGAGGCAGAGCGGTTGGGGTTGGAAGTATCCAACGCACTATCCAGGATGGCATTGAAGTCACCCATATACAGCATCGGAAGATTAGAATAATCAACCAATTTATCCACCAAATCATACAATAATTGTATCCCGAAAGGAGGAGGCACATAAATCGCCACCAACAGCATTGTGACCGAGTAGATATCTAGGAGTACCGCCACATATCTGCCCCCTGGATCGGAGACCACCTTTTGGATCGTACAGGGTATAGATTTACTTATGAGAATGGAGACCCCCCTGGCATACGTGGAATAGGTGGCATGCAATGCCCTCTGGATCCACGGTCTCCTAAGAGCAAGAATCATATTACCATCTAGGTGAGTCTCCTGCAGGAGGAGGATATGTGGTTTAACCAATTTCAGGTACTGAAAGACCCTGGCCCGCTTGAACTTATTATTCAAACCTCTCACATTCCAGGAGAGGAACTTAACATTGTCAGCCATGAGCATAAATAAAACATGGGTGTGGGGCCCAAGGCAAGGCCCAATGCAAGGCCCAATGCAATGAGAACCACCGGGGGCACATCAGAAGAATATAGTAAATACTTATAATAACCTCTAGACATATATGAGCATACAAGTTCAGGTGCTGGTGTAGCATATCCTGTGCCATCATACCAGAAACCCAAAAAACAAGCAAAAAACAAGAAAAAAATAAAACAGCAGAAAAAACAGTCCGGTACGTGGCTTGAATCCCGAACAACCCAAAAAATCTACAAGTGCAACGGTCCTCCAATGTGAACAACAGTTCGGCAAGTTAGATGACAGTCACTGTCCCACATGGAGCCCCTGGACCTGTTGGATATTGATCAGTGCAGTGGGCCGTCCAAGCATAGCACCCCCACTGTTGCAGGCAACCCAGGGCACAGAAGGGGGACGGTGTGCAAGCACCCAACTAGTAGTAAGCATGACCTGAACCCCAAAAAATAGGGAAGGAAAAACAGGGGTAAGGACTCAGGAGGCATGCAGCGTCAGTCGCACAATTAGGGCCAGGAGTCTCAGGAAAAGCATGTAGAAACCACGTAGGGAACCAGAACCACAGCAGCCAGGCACAGCAATAAGGTTAAGGCAGGCCATCCAACCACTCCGACACCTCCGGTGGAAAATCAAACAACTTGACCGATCCATTATGTTGAACCCGGAGCCTGCTAGGGTATTGCATACTATAAGTGATCTCCTCGGCTCGCAGGCGTTTCCTGACCTCAGTAAATGATCGCCTCTTCCGCTGGGTCTCCGCAGAAAAATCGGGAAACAACATCACACGTGTATTTTCAAAGCGTAGCTCAGGATGTTTCCGCGCCTCCGAGAGAAGCATGTCATGATCCCTGTAGTTGAGGAACTTAACCAGGAATGGCCGTGGGGGGGCTCCAGGTGGTCTGGCCCCAGCCAGGACCTGATGAGCCCGTTCGACCACATAAGTAGGGGGTAAATCCTCCAGGGAAAGCAATTGTTTAAAAAATTGTTCAGCAAAAGGAGCAGGCTTCTTCCCCTCCACCCCTTCAGGGAGCCCCACCACTCTTACGTTATTCCTCCTCTGCCTGTCTTCTGCATCATCAGCGCGGTGTTGCAGGGACTTCACTATGCCCTGTAGTTCCGATAACTGGGCAGAATGGGCATGAGAACAATCTTCCACCTCAGAGATCCTATCCTCCGCAGTAGTGAGGCGACCCCTGATCTTGTCAAGGTCATGGCGGATGAGAGTACATTCAGAAGCCAGATGATCAATTCTGACCATGAGCGCCGCTTTGCAGGCATCTAAGGCCTCTAGGATCGGGGTGGTAATCGCCCTCTGGTCAGTATCCGGAGCCGGAGCAGCACTCGGGGAGGCTCCGGGACTCCGCACGTCCGCAGCCTGACGATCCTCCATGCCTGTACAAGCGCCACAGCACCTCGCGGTGGACGGCGGCGCCAAAATGGCAGAGGCGGAGCCCGGGCCCTTGGCGGAACGGGCCTGACGCTAGTCCTGTGGCGGCTTACGCTGCGATTTAGGGGTCGAGGATGGCATCGCTAGCACACCAGGGGGTTCCCCCACCGACCAGGGTGAAAAAGTAGCCCGCCCGCTCACCGAAAACGGAGGTAAATCAGGATAATTCAGGGAGCTCCGGGCAGACACGTCTAGCCTCGCTCACATCTGGCCACGCCCAGGAATATAATTGTTTTACTGCCACTGGCTCTGCCAAGTGGCGTTGGCCTAGAAACTATGCAGTCACCATCAGATGGGAGGTCAATCAACCACAGCTCATGGAACCTCTAGCAGCCTCAGGAGGAACCCTAGTTTTCACAGAAACCTGGTTGAGAATGGCTGCCCTGTGTATTTTACTGCTCCTGGCTGTTCCCTCTCCTTAAAATGTCATAGCTGTCAGTGGTAAAGGTACGTACAGACACGGCATGGCACTTACTGACTAAGCTTAACAGGACCTCTCATTATGAAAGTGGTAGTTGCCTGGCTGTCATCCTTGTCCATGTTCTTCAGCAGCATGGGACTTGGAAACCAGAAAAATAAATTGACTGTTTTAAAACACAGATATCAGAAGCAGAGAAGAAGCAATTCACAATTCCATTTCAGAGCAGTTCCAGTCCCTTCTCAAGCTAGGAGCACTACTTTAAAAAACTCATGTGCCATATTTTCTTTGTCAACCTTGTCACAGCGCAGCAGTAAACCCTTATGGATATATTTTGTGGAAGTACAGGGGAATCAATCAGACCGACTGCATCTGCCGTAATTAGCTCACCTGTGGCCAAGCCAGGATGTTTGGGCTTATTAGGCTTTCCCGGGGGATTGGGCTGCCAGTAATTTGTTAGCAGTAGTTCCATGGGCAGCATTGCTGTATCACCAGTAATATGTGTCTAGCAAGGACCCCTCTAGCTGCAAGCTATGTTACTCAAAGTCTTATCTATTACATAAATTGCCAAAGATAAGGCCTGGTACTGCTAAGTTTAGCTTTCAGGAATCCCATGTGTTGTCATGGTAACGCCATATTTACTGCAAATTCATCAGTTGCTATAGCAATTATTGAAATTATACATACACCTCAGTAGCTTTATTGAAAATATGTGATTGAGCATATTACAACAGAACAAAACAACTTTGAGGGTTTTAGTTGTAGATTTTTTAAAATACTATCTTAAAGCAGAACTAAACACTCCAACCTTGTGCAGCCAAGGAAGCTGCCATCTTAGCCTCTGTTTGATCTGCAGTTGCCATGGTACTGTACATGTGATCAGTTATGACACCAGCCATTTGAGAGCTCGGCAATTGGTTGTGTGCACATGAAACTGTGACAGTTATCACTCACAGTATGCTTTTAATTTACTAATTTAAAAAAACGGTTACTTGATAGGCTTAGTTCTGCTCCAAATCGATGGGTTTAGTTCCACCTAATCTGGTTTCTTAAAGTATAAATGTGATTTAGGCCAGGTTTTCATGCTTTGCTGACTGTAAATTAGTCCCCCATAGATGTATATGTTTGTCCTGGAAATAAATGGGCTTTGCTTAGAAAAATGTGACCCAATGCTGTATGTTTTGGTTGTCAATTTATCTCCACTTGCATGCATGTCAAGTCACCCAGAAAAACAGAGAATTACCTGTTTCCTGGATCTGGTCACCTGTTTAGTATAGTTGACCTTTTAGATTTTCTAGGTGACATGCTTGTATCAGCTAAGGTAACGCAATTTGTTTCTGGACAATGATACTCTGACCCACCATTTTAATACATCACTCAAAAGCAGGAATGGATGGGTGATAACTAGGACTGTCCCTGGTGGAGAAGGACTGATAATAGAACATATCATCGACCTGGGACTTGCCAAGGCAGCAGAAAAGTGGAGGGTAAAAAATCTTGAGGACAGAATTGGGGAGTGAGAACATTTTTATATTTGGCTCAGTTTTATTCTGGACACTAAAATTCATAAAGCTCTCTGATCCTATGTCTGCAGCCTAGTGAAAACCTGGTAACATTACCTAATCCTAGGATCTGTTAACCCTGTAAGTGGGTTGCAGCGTAGTGAGGCAATAACACACATAGTCCCATGAACTTGTGTTGAAATAATGCAGAGACAGTTCACAAATGACCCGGTGGGAAGGCAGCCCAGTTCTAATAGTGTGAAGAAAGATGGAATCAGTCAAACTGACAGTGCTTGTTGAGAGGGGTAGAATGCTGTCTTGCCTTCTCATGCCCAAGCAAGAAGATGTCCAGGGAAGTTGCGAGCCATACGCTTTGCCTCCTTGTCAGGAACCTTTCCCTGCTGCTAGTTCTGTCCCTACCAGGTGGAGTGCCTATCTACCAACTCGCAAAATGCGTGCCAAGCCTGGGAGCCGGGGCCTTACATAGGCTCTGCCTTACCCACGATGGCTGCTAGAGTCACATGGGGTGGCAGCTTCCAATTGGATAGCTTCCCCAGTGACCCAGGAAACCATAGAGGAACCGTGTTCCTCCTGACTTCTTCTCCCACTGCAGTGCCACTGTAGAACAGCACTACTTGCAGTGGAGAAAGTAGACTGTACCTGCCTGCTATCCATCAATAGGTTACAGTGTTTTAGATAGCTGTGTGTTATATTCCCCCAGGATCATAAAGATCTATGTACTGCAATATTTTGCATGAACATCTATAATTTATTTCAATTTGCCGTGGAACGAGGATTCCCTCTGTGCAATATACTGTATACTATGACTATTTCCAAATAGAGACTTTTATTGTGCTCATACATCTTACTTTTTTTAGGCCTGTGTAGATAGGGCAGCATGATTTCAAGTGCATTTGGCTTGCATTTAGGATTAGTTTGAGATGCTTCTTAGGTTCTTCACAAGTGCCTCTGACCTGCACTGGGCTTCCTTCTGACTTGTATTTGACCTCCTGCTTTTCATCAAGCTGCTTTTGCATGCCTATTGGCTTTCATGGGGAGAAAGTTAGGTCTGACACGAATGCCCTTTGTACACAGGCCCTTAGCATGCTGAGGTTCATTAAAACAATACTTGCATCCTTAATACTGTATGCTGGGAGAAGATTACATGCTTCCCAATGCTTGGAAGCAAATGGTATTTGTAACTGTTCTGATAGAGAAACAAAGTATCATAGGAGTGTGGTGAAGATATAATTGGGTCTAGGTGTGGGGTAATAAGAATTCTGTTGAATGGGTATAGTGACAGGTTCTCTTACTCGTGGATTTTCTGTCCCACTTATATGTATTTTTCTATATTGTATTGAACTGCATCAGGTTATTATTGTTCTATAGTATGGTGACATCTAGTAGCGGTTTTAAACCATTATAACTTGTCTACTTGATTGGTTTCTCTCATTGTCCTACCTTCTATTTAGTGCTAGTTATTTCAGTCCTAGCTCAGCCCTCCCTGTTTCTTCTATGTTCCTTTAGTCAGCGTTAATGCTTAGAAAGGTCCCTGTCTTCTTACACGTCAAAGACTGGAAAAAAATCCTCTGTATTGCAGTTAGCTGCTGTAAAATTGGGTTGGTTTAAACGTCTGTGTCTTATTGGAGAGTTAAGAGTTAAAGTAGAAGTTCAGGCAAAACCTAACTAACTCTAAACCTGCTCTGTGCCACATTGTAAACCTAATCTATCTAACCCTGTTAAGCAAAAATAGCTATACGTACCTATTTTGCAGTTGATCCAGTCCGGTCCCAGCATCAGCTGTCAGTGGCGGCTTCGGTGTGTAGGTGGGTGCAGGAGAGGCAGCCGACAACAGAAGCCCCATAGTAACTCTATGGGTGATGTAATTCCCTGGCATTTCACAGCCGTTGTCGGCCCTCTCTTGCACAGGCCTTCTGCCGCTGGAGACCGGACCGCATAGGCTGAAGATTACAGGGTTAGATAGATTACGGTTAGAATGTGGCAGAGGGCAGGTTTAGAGTTAGTTAGGTTTTGCCTGGACTTACACTTTAAAGACGAGATATGTCACCAGCATTCCGGGGAACTCTTTATTGAATGATCACATCACAGCAGAAGAAAGTTATGTTTTCCAAGCTACGCAGGACCCCTTACTCAGGCATGTGACCAAAAACAATGGTATGACTGTTAAAAACAAATACCCCGCAAAATGACCTTGTAGTAACAGGCCTGATGAAGGGGTCCTGTGTGGCTCCGAAACGTCTCTATCTACTGACGTAACGTGATCATTCAATAAAACGTTGGACCCTATTATGGAGTTCTCTGGTGTGCTGGCAACCTATCCCCTGCCTTGATGTCTTTCCGGACTCCAGCTGGCGGTCCCTCAGCACCCACTCACTCTTGTGTGTTTGGAATATTGATTTGGACTTATTGAAGAGTTAAGCTCCATTTTATGGTGCCAAGTCAGAAGGTGACCATGCTGTCCAGACAGACTGGGTCTAAGGAGGTATGTCAATGCAGTTGATACAGAACAAAGGAAAACTTGCTTTCCCATTTCTTCTTATTATAAACTCTTGCAGTCACATCCCTACCACCCTTAGCTTCATTGTTATGTTATATTAATTCTTGTACATTGCTCAGGATTACTCACAGTGTAAAGAGCTATAGACTATGTTGGTACTATATAAACAAAATCCTGCAAAGGTTGGTGTCCCTCTCTTAAAGAGCTATATTTTTATAGATGTATCCTTCTACCTGGACATTGCACTGCTGTTTATTGTCTGACTATGTATTCCACCATGCTGTATAAATACTTGACAATGTTTGATTTTCACTTCATTTATTTAGCTTTTGTGCGTGTTTAATCGATTTTATACAGGGGCCAATTTGGTCTTTTTGGACTAGACAGAGAATACACATGGTAATAAGTCGTAAAAGAAACATTAATTATTGCCAGCTCTCGATTAAGCTTGTTATGATCAAACACAGCTTAATTCAATGGCAATCATTAATACAAGGTCTTACGCTTTGCTCAGCAGAGAGGAATATTGATATTTTAGCATAATATGAAGGAAAAACCTGAGTGCTATTATTCTCTGTATTTACATAATGCCTAATATGCTCTGCTGCAATTTACAAAGAACACTGAATTATTCCAATCAGTCTCTGCCCCAGAGGAGCCTATGTTCTAATTCACTGCCATAGTAATACAGGAATACATATGGCCAATTTTCAGTAAAAGCCAAGTAAGTTACCAATGTCTTTTAGTCGTGACTGGATGCAAACAGCCTAACAAATACCGCAGTACGTCGTCTACCTTGAAAAAAGAAAATGAAAACATTCTGCATTTTCTTTCAAGTAGAAAACGTAGGGTGATTGATGCTGTGTTTACCATAAAATAGCACTACATACACAATGTAGCACGACCCCCTGGGGGGCTGCTGGGTAATAGGACCTCCTCTGCACTCCCCGGACCCTGAGGAGACTCCGACCCGCTTGGCACTACAGGTTCAGTCATTGTTCTGTGTATTAATACTCTTGACACTTAAGTACCAGTGTAACTGTTTACTGGACAAATCAAATGCAACAGGTACAAGAATAACACACACTAGAATATGTAATCAAGAAACAGAGTGTTAGTCTCTCAAATCCCAATATCACACGTGGGACCTGAGGGACAAACACCAATCCAGATCGAACACTTATACAGCAATATATGACTAGACTAGATGTCCTCAGCTATAAACTGATATTTCCTCTTTAACTGATAGAATCAGTCCAAATAACTGACATTTACACGTTAGAACTAGGGGCGCCCTTTAGGCTTAACAAATGTAGTCTCTGCACTAGCAAGGCCTTGCGTTTCTTCGCCGGCAGTTGGAGCTCTTAATCACTTATTTAAGTGATATTTGTAATCCACAAAAGAGTAGGTGTTCTCAGGATCCTAATGGCAGATATATACTGTGTACAGCTATATTTATACTTGCGGTTTCCCAAGAATCACCAGGCACTTTACTGCAGCATCAGTGTCCAGCAGTGATCCTCTTGTCCTCTTGCAAGACCGCTCCTTCTCGTACTGCGTCACAGGCAAGGATCTCAGCACACTCTGTATTAAGTCGCTCTCTCAGCGCGGCTCACTGTCTCTTCTTTCTCTACACTGGACCGGTCACCTCTCCATGACTCTCTCTGTCCAAGTCAGGAAGCGCCCTCCATACTCTAGGCCTCGCTCTCAGGCCTCTCTCCAGATCAGTCTTTTTCTGCAGCTCTTCTCCGCACACCAGCACTCCACGAGTTCCCCGAAGCAAGAGAGCGTGCATCCAACTCCGCCCCCAGTTTATCTCTCCTCCTATGATCCTCTGCAGATCCCTCAAAGCTCCATGGGAGTGTGGTTCAGTCAATCCCTTAATGCATGGTCTCCACCTTCTTTCAAACTACATCCCCCATCCCCCATTCAATACTCCATGGGAGAAACCGATATTTCTTACCAAGTTCTTAAAGGAGCAGCCAAACATGACCTAAACCGTGACTTAGTACTATGACACAGTAATTCCAGCATAGCTACACTTTATTACCAAAAGTATTGGGATGCCTGCATTTACATGCACATGAACTTTAATTGCATTCCAGTCTTAGTCTGTAGGGTTCAATATTGAGTTGGCCCATCCTTTGCAGCTATAACAGCTTCAACTCTTCTGGGAAGGCTGTCCAAAAGGTTTAGTAGTGTGTCTATGGGAATGTTTCACCATTCTGTCAGAAGCGCATTTGTAAGGTCAGACACTGATGTAGGACGAGGAGGCCTTGCTCGCAGTCTCCGCTATAATTTATCCAAAAGGTGTTCTCTGGGGTCGAGGTCAGGACTCGGTTGGGCTTGGCTTGGCCCCTTAGTTCCAGTGAAGGAAACACTTAAGGCATCAGCATACCAAGACATTTTGGACAATTTCATGCTCCCAACTTTGTGGGAACAGTGTAAGGATGGCCCCTTCCTGTTCCAACATGACTGCGCACAAATACACAAACAAGTTCCATAAAGACATGGATGAGTGAGTTTGGGGTGTAGGAACTTGACTGGCCTGCACAGAGTCCTGACCTCAACCCGATAAAACACCTTTGAGATGAATTAGAGTGGAGACTGCGAGCCAGGCATTCATTTCCACATCCAATGCCTGACCTCACAAATATGCTTTTGAAAAATTGGTCAAACATTCCCATAGACACACTCCTAAACTTTGTGAACAGCCTTCCCAGAATAGTTGAAGCTGTTATAGCTGCAATGGATGGGCCAACTCAATTTTGAACCCTACAGACTAAGACTGGGTTGCCACTAAATTTCATGTGCGTGTAAAGGCAGCTTTCCCAATACTTTTGGTAATATAGTGTAAATTAAAAACACAGCTCCATAACATATCACTCTTGTCAAGATATTCTGTTATAGATAACATTTCAAAACTTTTTTTGCTCTTAAATGTAGTGGTTGGGAGATGAGTGAGCTTTTCTGACCACTTTCTTTGTTCTGCACCATGACTGAACAAGGGTTCATGCTGTCCTGTCATGTCACACTCAATCCAATACCATGCTGGGTCTATGCTTTGCTTCATTCTGTAGCCTTATCCCACGCAAATTTGCATTGGTGGCATTTAATTGGGAGGAAATGGGTAGCGCTAGAAGAAGGAAGGGATGTGAACTGGGGAGGGATAGGCCTTAAAAGGGCTGGGCATGGCCAGTGATAAGCTGATTCATTCTCTACCTCCTCATTGGTTGACACAATGATGACAGAGAAGCCTGGCAAGTGTTGTCACCCAAAGAACAGCAGAGATGCAAAGGACACACCTCTGGCAACATCAACAAATACATAGTGGGATTTGTAGACAGGGTAGAACCAAAAATATGGACACAAGCTTTATTTGAAGGATACATATATTTCTCTTTTACATTTTTAATATATTTCAACTTTAAAGTAATCCAAGCTATCCCGTTTCATCTAACAATCCCTGTTCATAGAGGCTGCTGTAAGCTCTTTATCCCTCTAACTCTGAAATCACAGCTTTCTCGCAGGCACTAGACAGCAGATGTAAAAACTCTATGTAAAAATCAATCTTCCCCTTTTGGAGAATCTCTCCAGGGCAAATAGTGACAGGAAATATGTCCAACACAGACAAAAAATAAAAATTGACCCTCGATTCTTATCACAACTCTGTCGTACATATTGCAGACACTATTGATGAATCCATCAGAGAACATCTTCAAGAATATAAAAACGTAGCCTTCAGTAATACTTACTGTTAGATTACATACCCCATTCACCTATACATCTACAATAAGAGGCTTTAGACACTTTTTTTCTGCTAACAACATAATTGCGTATATTACATAATGTTCATTGGCTACTGCCTATGAATTCATTAGGAACAACCAGGTGCTGTATGTTACACCACGACATCCCATCAGCATTTGTATTGTTTGGTATTGATTTTTAAAAATAAATTAAAAGAAAGGTAAAAAATGTAATAGAGTTGGTAAGGTTTAGAACTAAAGACAATGGTCTACTTTATGTCCATGCCTTCCTGTCCTAACTGACAACCGCAATCTCATTTTCTGGTGTCACAGACTGAAAAATGAACCTAAAAGAAATTTTTAAATTCTACCCTACTTTATCCAAAGTAAAATTAAAAATCTAAGAAAAGGGTATGCTGTAAGGTTGTAAAGGGGTTAGGATGATGTTTATTTGTAGTATAAAATGGTGGAAGTCCAAGCTTTTCATAACTATACCTAACTTTATATTAACCACTTTACCACCGGAGGATTTTGCTGTCTTACGTCCAGGCCACTTTTTGCGATTCGGCACTCGGCACTGTGCAACTTTAACTGACAATTGCGCGGTCATGCAACGCCGTACCCAAACGAAATTTACGTTCTTATTTCCCCACAAACAGAGCTTTCTTTTGGTGCTATTTGATCACCTGTGCAATTTTTACTTTTTGAGCTATAAACAAAAAAAGAGCGTAAATTTTGAAAAAATAACAATATTTTTCACATTTTTTTATATGAAATTCCTCCCCCAAAAAAATGTAAAAATCAAAAATTTTTAACATTTTTGGCCAATTTGTTTTCTGCTACCTATGTTTGGTAAAAAAAATCACGATAAGCGCATTTTGATTGGTTTGCGCAAAAGTTATTGCGTTTACTAACTAAGGGAAAGATTTCTGTCATTTTGGTGTTTTTTTTTTTTAACGAGTAATGGCGATGATCTGCGATTTTTTTTTTTTTTTTGCGGGACTGCGACATTGCGGCGGACAGATGGGACCCTCGCCGTTGCTCCTCCCCTGGCCAGACTCCCGCTGTGACTGAATACAGCGGGAGCGAGCATCCGGCGGCGCGCTAGCGCCGCCCACAAGGGGAGGATTCCAGCGACGTAGGTCTACGTCGCTGGACAGGAACGAGCCACTGTGCCGCAGTCAGAGATGTATAGTAACGAAGTAGAACTACTTAAGTACTGTACTTAAGTACCGAAATGCGGTATCTGTACTTTCCTAGAGTAGAATTTTTTTCTCCTACTTCTACTTTTACTTCACTACATTTTTTCGATGATTTCGATACTTCTACTCCGATACTTTTTTTTGTGCTGCATAGTTACTCGTTACTTTTCTCTGCCTTTCCCTTTTTCTTTTTTGTTTGGTTTCCCCCCTTACTGCTCTCTCCTACTCTTTCAATTATCCTCCCTATTCTGCCTTCCCCCCTCCCCTCCCCTTTTCTATAGGAAGGCAAAGGTAAAGATACCCCCCTTTTTCATGGGTACCTGGTCTCTGGCCATTTGGGTAGCGTTGTTCCGCTCCAGGCTTCGCTGGGCCGGCGTGGAGTGCTCCCACATGCGCCTCTCGGGGCTCTGACATGTGTGGCAGCCTTCGGCCACTCCGCTCCTCCCCTCCTTGTCTCCATTCGCTGCCGTCTCAGCGCTGGGAGGCGGGGATTCCTGCGGCCGCGCAGTAGAGGCACGTGCGCATGCGCAGTGCGATCGAGGCACTGGCGGCCATCTTGGTTAAGGGAAACATGGGGGGTCTCTGATGTAAGGGGGGCTTTGTGTGGGCGGTCTCTGATGTAAGGGGGCTCTGTGTGGGGGGTCTCTGATGTAAGGGGGGTCTCTGATGTAAGGGGGGCTCTGTGTGGGAGGGCTCTGATGTAAGGGGAGCTCTGTGTGGAGGGGCTCTGATGTAAGGGGGGCTCTGTGGGCATGGTCTCTGATGTAAGGGGGCTCTGTGTTGGGGTCTCTGGATGTAAGGGGGGCTTTGTGTGAGGGGTCTCTAAAGCAAGGGGGCTTTGTGTGGGGGGTCTCTGATGTAAGGGGGGCTCTGTGTGGGGAGTCTCTGATGTAAAGGGGGATTTGTGTGGGGGGTCTCTGATGTAAGGGGGCGCTGTGTGGGGGGTCTTTGATGTAAGGGGGCTCTGTGTGGGGGGTCTCTGGTGTAAGGGGGCTCTGTGTGGGGGGTCTCTGGTGTAAGGGGTCTCTGTGTGGGGGTCTCTGATGTAAGGGGTCTCTGTGTGGGGGGTCTCTGATGTGTGGGGGTCTCTGATGTAAGGGGGCTCTGTGTGGGGGGGTCTCTGATGTAAGGGGGACTCTGTGTGGGAGGGCTCTGATGTGGGGGGCTCTGATGTAAGGGGAGCTCTGTGTGGAGGGGCTCTGATGTAAGGGGAGCTCTGTGGGGGGCTCTATGGAGGGGCTCTGATGTAAGGGGGGCTCTGTGGGGATGGTCTCTGATGTAAGGGGGCTCTGTGTTGGGGTCTCTGATGTAAGGGGGGCTTTGTGTGAGGGGTCTCTAAAGCAAGGGGGCTTTGTGTGGGGGGTCTCTGATGTAAGGGGGGCTCTGTGTGGGGAGTCTCTGATGTAAAGGGGGATTTGTGTGGGGGGTCTCTGATGTAAGGGGGCGCTGTGTGGGGGGTCTTTGATGTAAGGGGGCTCTGTGTGGGGGGTCTCTGGTGTAAGGGGGCTCTGTGTGGGGGGTCTCTGGTGTAAGGGGGCTCTGTGTGGGGGTCTCTGATGTAAGGGGGCTCTGTGTGGGGGGTCTCTGATGTGTGGGGGTCTCTGATGTAAGGGGGCTCTGTGTGGGGGGGTCTCTGATGTAAGGGGGACTCTGTGTGGTGTGTGGGAGGGCTCTGATGTGGGGGGAGCTCTGTGTGGAGGGGCTCTGATGTAAGGGGAGCTCTGTGGGGGGCTCTATGGAGGGGCTCTGATGTAAGGGGGGCTCTGTGGGGATGGTCTCTGATGTAAGGGGGCTCTGTGTTGGGGTCTCTGATGTAAGGGGGGCTTTGTGTGAGGGGTCTCTAAAGTAAGGGGGCTTTGTGTGGGGATGGTCTCTGATGTAAGGGGGCTCTGTGTTGGGGTCTCTGATGTAAGGGGGGCTTTGTGTGAGGGGCTCTAAAGTAAGGGGGCTCTGTGGGGGGGTCTCTGATGTAAGGGGAGCTCTGTGTGGGGGGGGTCTCTGATGTAAAGGGGGCTCTGTATGGGGGTCTCTGATGTAAGGGGGCTCTGTGTGGGGGTCTTTGATGTAAGGGTGGATCTGTGTGGGGGGTCTCTGATGTAAAGGGGGCTCTTTGTGGGGGCTGGGGGGTCTCTGCTGTAAGGGTGCTCTGTGTGGGGGGTCTCTGATGTAAGTGGGGCCTCTGTGGGGGGTTTCTGTTGTAAGGGGGCTCAGTTGGGGGGTTTCTGTTGTAAGGGGGGCTCCGTTGGGGGGTCTCTGATGTAAGGGGGGTCTCTAATGTAAGGGGGGCTAAGTTTGTAGTGATCATAAAAAAAGAAAAGTCGAAGTGCAAAAAAAGTGCAAGAAAAAATGTGCAGGGCGCTGGTGGGGGCGCCACAGGATCAGCTCGCACAGGGCGCTTGAACACCTAAGGCCGGCCCTGGTTGGGAGGTTCTTTCCCATTAACAGCAGATATGAAATTATATTCATCTTGTTTTGTCACATATATATATATATATTTGAAGATTCATAATATTTTGAACTTTTTATTGACTTAGATTTCATACACTCTTCCTTTATTTCATTATTGGAATATATTGTTGTATATATTGTTGTATATCACATTGGTTTATATATGATTTTGCGCACCAATAAGCTGTGGAGAAAAAAAAACAGGTAGGGAAGAGAAGGAGGGATGCTTTAAAAGGGGAAGGGAGGGACATACTTTATCTGTTTTTTGTTTACAAAAAGTTACAGCCTAAGGAATTGTGATTGTCCTTTAGGTTAATCATTTGAATAAATCATTTGAAATAATAAAAAACAATATGATGTTCAAGCTTTTGACTTCTTTCTTTAATAACTACATAACACAGTACTTCTACTTCTACTTTCAGTACTTGAGTAGAATTTTTTTTTCAAAACTACTGGTACTTTTTACTTTTAGTACTTAAGTAGCAATTTTTTTGAAAAAACTACTTGCAATACTTAAGTAAAAAAAAGGTTGAATACTTTAGTACTTCCACTTAAGTAACTTTTTCTGCGAGCACTTCCACTTCTACTCAAGTCACTTTTTGATCGAGCACTTGTACTTTTACTCAAGTAGAAATTTCGAGTACTTTATACAAGTCTGGCCGCAGTAGAGGCACAGTGAGCAGGGCTAAAGTGGTTAAAGGCAAGTTTTATTTTTTTAAATAACAAATATGTCATACTTACCTGCTCTGTGTAAAGGTTTTGCACAGAGCAGCCCCAATCCTCCTCTTCTTGGGTCCCCCACGAGCACTCCTGGCCCCTCCCTCCTGCCAAGTGTCCCCAGAGCAAACAGCTTTCTATGGAACCAACCAAGCAGGCTTGCTCCCGAACCTCTGTTCTGCATGTCCATTCAAACTCAGAGCTGCACGTGGTCCCAACCCCTCTCTCTTCTGATTGGGTCACTGGTTGTGATTGGCAGCAGTGGGAGCCAATGATGCTTTCTCAGCCAATGAGGAGGGAGAGTCCCCAAGAGAGCTGAGGCTCTTGTGGACATTTCTGGATCGCAATGGGGCTCAGGTAAGTATTGGGGGGGCTGCTGCACACAGAAGGTTTTTTTGACCTTCATGTATAGAATGCATGAAGATACAAAACCTTGAGCCTTTAGAACCACTTTAAACCTGCTCCCACCCCCCATTCTAATTAACAATCTAACTACCCTGTGAAAACAAGATGCTTATACTTACCTATACTGAGGTCACACAGGTTAGGTCAGGTGATCGGCTCCTGGTGTCTGGCGTCAGAATAGAGGAGGGGCAGCTGAAAATCAATGCCCTATAGCAAGCCTACGGGTTAGGTCATCACACAGGCATTTTGAGATAATGTCAGCAATCTCTCCTTTCTCCTCATGTTGGCCGCTGGAGAGATCATGTGACTGGACCTCAGAATAGCTAAGTATAGACCTCTTCCTTTCACAGGGTAGTTAGAATATGAGTTAGAATGGGAGTGGGAGCGGGTTTAAGTATAGTTAGAAAAAGCTTTAAGAACCCTTACCCTTTAGGTTGGGTTCAAACTTTTCCTTGCCTAATTTTCACTGGTTTTTAGGCCCCTTTTACACAAGCTTTCCGATCCAGTCCGCCTGTCAGTTTTTCAGGCAGACCTGATCGGATGCTCCATGCAGCCCTTATGAGCAGCGAATGTCAGCAGGGACAAGTCCGCTGACACCCACTGCTATCCAATCCGGACAGATGGAAACCCTATTTTCCATCTGTCTGGAGGATCGGATCGGATAAGATCGGATTAAAATGGACAGGCGGTCCGTTATCATCCAATCTCCCATAGAGGAGAGCGGGGATCTGACAGCTCTATCTCTGCACACAGAGCGGAGACGGAGCTGTCATCCGCCTGCTCAGCGGGGATCGGCGGACTGATCTCCGCTGAGAAAAACGGAGTCCGTCGGGCGCACCGCCAGTGTCAAAGGGGCCTTACACAATTTTCATACAATTGTGCATTTTTGTGTGCTGCCATTGTCATGAATGGACCCTATAACCCTTTTTGATACAGCAAGAAATGGACAACGCACATTAATGCATCTCAACAATGTGACCTATCACCATTTAAAACAATTGCTAACCTGTGTACATACACTGGTATGCATATGCAGAGGTGAAAATTGGCCTTCAATGCCAATCTGATTTCCAGGACTTCTAATAATGCATGTGTATAATTACAGTATTGCTGTTTTCTTGTCAGTTCTATTTCACCATAATGGACCAGTGCTTAGAGGACCACTCACTAAACCTTAGAAAAAAATTTACCATTACATTAAATGAACAATTAGGAGGAAGAAAAACAAGTAAAAGGCATGCTTATTACATCAAAATGTAAGATGCCACAAATTAATCAATTAAAACACTTTGCAGCAACTAAATATGTTTGCAAAATGAAAGCTGCTCCCTTGGGTACTTAATTTGCTGTTTTCTTGGATTGGAAGTGTTTCCGGGGCCTTCTAGTCAATATGAGCAGAAAATCAGATTCAGCTCTTTTCTCTAATTAATTCCTGATAACTAACTGTACAGAGATTTAGGGCAGCTCTATAGCTTCTTTGTGAAATAGAGTGTCACTAGATTGGAAAATAACACAAACAAATGTTTGATATATTGGGCTCAGAGGCTTCAAGTGGAACTGCAGCCAAATCGTTTATTTTCTTTTTATTTGAATAGCATTGGGAAGGGCTGGAATGTTGGTCATTTCTTTTTATTAGTTGCCAAACCAGCTACTGATGAGACATGTGCTTGTTATCAAACTACCACCCTCATATCACTCTCAATTCAGTCCATACGTTGTTTCCTATTTGAATCCTGGTGAAGGAGGTGTCTTTGGAACCTCTGAATTCTTTGGCGTCCTCTTTTTGATTTCCTCTCTAACCCTATACTAAAATAAAGTTGTATTTTGGCTATTGATCAGGGGTGTGGTGCTTCACTCTTATACCTGCTGTTTTGTTCTACAAACAAAGGAATCTGTAAAAATGCCCTGGGTTGTAGAAGTTGCCAACCCAGTGACCAGATAACTCTACAAACAACATTATCATACTATTAGATAGCACCACAAATAAAGACAATCTCAGATTCACCAATAGGAAAACTTCCCAGACTCTATACTAGAATAAAGTTATACATAGGCTATTGATCAGTGGTGTGGCTCTTCAATCTTATACCTGCTGTTTTGCACTACAAACCTGGAATCTGTAAGAATTCTCTGGGTTATAAAAGTTGACCAGTTACCAGATAACTACCAAGGCCAATAGGACAATCTCAGGCAGGGCCGCTGATAGGGGGGGACCACCAGCCCTCTTGTAGAGGGCCCGAGCACACAGGGGGGCCAACACAGGGAGGGGGATTAGTGATGGTCCTCCAGCACCTGAATCTGATCTGTCTCTCTCCCTGCTATCAGCTTTTATCTGCTGAGAAAGAGACAGTCGTCTCTCACTAATCCCCCTCCCTGTGTTGGCCCCCCTCCCAGAACTGGCTCTAATGTTATCTCTGCTCAGGAGTTTATTTGTAACTTTGTTTCTCTTCCTCTGTCTCTCTAATCACTGAGCTCCAACTGCCCAGCCTGTATATTTTTCTCATCTCATCTTCATTTTTATTTAACATAGTTTTTTTTCCCCTAGATTTAGCAGGAATTATGTAAGTTATGTTATATTTGTGTCTGCTAATAGTGATTTTGTTGTCATTTTAGCTAACTATATCTTTAATATTTTCTTGGGGGGGCCCTGCCAGGTAGTCTGTACGGGGCCCCGCAATTTCTAACAGCAGCCCTGACCTCAGGGCCAATTGCTGCCTATCTGTTTTCCCAAGCATGGTTTTATATCTGTTCCCTTTTTACTTTCTGTTCCGGTGACAGTGGTTATTAAGGAAATATAATACTGTCCCCGTTGGAGAGATTTCCCCTCGCCTCCCATTTCGTCCAATGAAAATAATTAATTGGGACAGGAAGTACGGGGGAAATATCTTCAACATCAGACAGCCACAGAAATTGGAAAATATATTTAAAGTGGTTGTAAACCTCTCACATGAAAAACAAACAACGCATATTATTCTATAATGTGTACTTGCCTCAATCCAAAGCACCAAGTGGGATTTCTGTCTGCAGTCTTGTTCCTCTGCTATTTGCAGATGAAAACGGGCAGGCGGTCCATTTTCATCCGATCTCCTATAGAGCAGAGCAGGGATCTGACAGCTCTGTCTCTGCAAAGTAAGCAGATACGGAGCTTTCATCCGAATGCTCAGCGGGGAACGGCGGATCGATCCCCACGGAGCAAAACAGATTCCATCGGCCGTGTGAAAGGGGCCTAACTGAAACATAGGAAGTAGTAGACAAAATATTAAATCGATGGGTTTAGTTCCACTTTAACTGAAACCGAAGTAGACAAATTATTTTTGTAAAATTGCTAAAAAGAGAACTGATTTTACTTTACTGTTGTCAGATGATCGATATTGTGCAATATACTGTTCCTTTAACCAATAAAATATATATATTCAAGTCCTTATGGCACTTTTTTCCTCCTGGTGCCTCTAACTCTCTGGATTATAATAGAAAGATGATGGATGGTCTTCATCCGTATGGTTTACCATTGTCTTTAGCAGTGAATGTCAGCAGTCCAGGCTTGATTAATCATCCCCTTGCATCACTTACCACTGAACATCCACGCATTATTCTGTGCTATGCCCGGCGGTTTCATCTCAGATTTCCATGCTCTGTAGCAAGAGTTAATTGGTCTCTGGTTATTGCCACTGTGTGTTGTAAATCAGTGAATTAAGGAATTATTGTGGTAATTCTAGGAACATTTGTCTGCTTTCATTAGATTTAAATAACTATTAATCTTGTACTCTTTCTTTGCTGACCTAATATTATTCCACTTGACCTGCTCATGCAAGTTATTTCCAAAGCCGACTTCTAAGAAAAGATGAGCACTTTCCATTGTGTAAGGACAGGCTGTTCTCAAAGACCGTCACACTTGCTGGAATACTGCCCTGTGTCAGAGGGATAGAGGATGGGGATCATTCGATGTTCAGTGTGCCCTATGCCTAAAGAAAATTATTTTATTGGACATTGATTTAAAGTGATTGTAAATGATTACCTTGTAAAACAACCTATTCAATTTAAAATAGAAATGAAAGGCAAAACATGTTTGTATAGATATGAAAAAAACATTATAAATACTTCTATTTCCCATTTTAACCACTTTAAAACCAGAAGATTTTGCTGCTTAATGACCAGGGCCTATTTTGTGATTTGGCACTGTGTTACTTTAACGGACAATTGCACGGTTGTGCGACGCTGTACCCAAATAAAATGATGTCCTTATTTTCCCTCAAATAGAGATTTGTTTTGGTGGTATTTGATCACCTGTGGGATTTTTATTTTTCCTGCTATAAACAAAAAAAGAGCGACAATTTTGAAAAAAAAATAATAATATGTTTCACATTCTAATATAAGACATTATCAAAAAAAAAATTTAAAAATCAAAATTTTTCAACAGTTTAGGCCAATTTGATTTCTGTTACATATTTTTGGTAAAAAAAAATCGCAATAAGCATATTTTGATTGGTTTGCGCAAAAGTTATCGCGTCTACTAACTAAGGGAAAGATTTATGTAATTTTTATTTTTTTATTTTTTAACTAGTAATGGCGGCAATCTGCGATTTTTTGCGGGACTGCGACATTGCGGCAGACAGATCGGACCCCTGTCTGATATTTCCGACACTTTTGGGGGGACCAGTGACATTACTACAGTAATCAGTGCTAAAAATATTATTATTATTTATTATTATTATTATACAGGATTTATATAGCGCCAACAGTTTCCGCAGCGCTTTACAATGTGAGGGAAGACAATACAGTTACAATACAATTCAAAACAGAAGGAACTAGAGGGCCCTGCTCGTTAGAGCTTACAATCTAGAAGGGAGGGTCAAGTCAAACAAAAGGCAATAACCGTGGGGGATGGGTTGATGGAGAAAATGGAAGTATATTTGTTAGGTGTGGGTAGGATAGGCTTCTCTGAAAAGGAGGGTTTTCAGGGATCGCCTGAAAGCTAATAGAGTAGGAGATAATAGAACAGATAAGGGTAAGGAGTTCCATAGGATTGGAGAGGCTCTGGAAAAGTCCTGGAGGCAAGCATGGGAGGAGGTGACGAGGGAGCTAGAGAGCAGGAGGTATTGAGAGGAACGAAGAGAGCGATTAGGTTGGTATTTTGAGACTAGGCTGGTGATATAGCTGGGGGCTAAGCTGTGGATTGCTTTGTAAGATGTTGTAAGTATTTTAAATTTAATTTGTTGGGTGAGCGGAAGCCAGTGGAGGGCTTGACAGAGAGGAGCAGCGGACACTGAGCGATTGGTAAGGTGGATAAGTCTGGCGACAGCATTCATGATGGATTGAAGGGGGGATAGCCTGTGTAGAGGTAAGCCAACGAGAAAGGAATTGCAGTAGTCGAGGCGCGAGATGACCAGGGAGTGAACTAGGAGCTTTGTTGCATCTTTGGTTAGAAAGGGGCGTATTTTGGGGATGTTGCGGAGGCTGAGGCGGCAAGATTTGGACAGCGATTGGATGTGGGGTTTGAAGGACAGTTCAGAGTCCAGGGCAACACCTAAGACCTTGGCATGCGGGAATGGGCTGATAGTAATGCCATTGATATTGACGGAGAAATCAGGGGAAGGGGCACGCGGTGGAGGAAAAATTATAGGCTCGGTTTTGGATGGATTGAGTTTGAGGAAGTGGTGAGACATCCAGACCGATATATCTGATAGTAAATTAGTGATACGTGAGGAGACTGAGGGAGAGAGCTGAGGGGTGGATAAATAGATTTGTCAGCGTAGAGATGGTATTGGAAGCCGTGGGAGGCTATCAGCTGACCCAGAGAGGAGGTGTAGATTGAAAATAGGAGGTGTCCAAGAACAGAGCCTTGGGGAACTCCAACAGAGAAGGGAAGAGGAGAGGAGGATGTAGAATTGTACGTAACGCTAAAGGTGCGGTTGGATAAGTAGGAAGATAACCAGTGAAGAGTACAGTCACGGAGACCAAAGGCATGGAGTTTTTTGAGGAGGAGGGTCAACCGTATCAAAGGCAACAGAAAGGTCCAGAAGTAGGAGTACAGAATAGTGTCCATTGGTTTTGGCCGTTAGTAGATCATTTGTCAGTTTTAGGAGAGCAGTTTCAGTGGAGTGTTGAGTTTGAAATCCAGACTGAAGGGGATCAAGGAGGCTATTCTTGGCAAGGTGGTCGCACAGTTGGTTGTAGACCAGACGTTCAAGGAGTTTGGATAAAAAGGGGAGCAGGGAAATAGGGCGTAGGTTGTTCAGATCGGTTGGGTCCAGTGAGGGCTTTTTAAGTATGGGGCTGACTAGTGCATGTTTTAGAGAGTTGGGGAAGATGCCAGAAGAGAGGGAGAGATTGAAGATGTGGGTTAGAGAGCGTAGAATAGGGCCAGAAGGTGAACGTAGCATTTGCGAGGGAGCAGGATCCAGAGGGCAGGTCGTTAAATGGACGTTAGCAAGTAGTTTATCAACCTCATCTATAGTGGCGGGGTTGAATGAGGGAAGCTATGATCGCACCTGTGGGCATGAAGCATAAGGCATGGAAGGTATCTGAACAGCAACGATCTCCTTATGAATTGTATCAATCTTCTGTTTGAAGTGGTAGGCAATCTCCTGGGCAGTGAGTGAGTCAAATATATGCATTGTTACTGTATTAATGACACTGGCAGGGAAGGGGTTAACATTATGGGTTATCAAGGGGTTAAATGTGAGCCTAGGGGAGTGATTCTAACTGTGGGGGGCGGGGCTTTTGAAACTGAAGAAGCATTTAGGCGGCACGCGCTCGCCCCTTAGCCTCCTGAGAGCGAGCAACGTCTACCTACGTTGCTTTGCCCAGGAGAGGCTGGCTGCCGCAGTATATCTGCAGTGGGCGGTCGTAAAGTGGTTAAAGCGATTATAAACGATCACCTTGTAAAACAACCTATTCGATTTAAAAATAGAAATGAAAGGCAAAACATTTTTGTATAGATATAAAAAAACATTATAAATACTTTTATTTCCCTTTTTAATAAGTGATCACATTCCCTCTGTTTTCAGCTGCATAAGGGGAGGAGAAGCAGCAGCACACTGAGCTTCCTAGTGAATGGCTGTACAGCGGGGGCATGTCAAAACAAGTCTGATCATTGGAGGAGAGCACACTGAGATTGCAGCACAGCTAGAGAACTGACCACGCTAAGCATGAGAGCACAGCGTGGTCAGTTCTCTAGCTCTGCTGCAAACTCAGTGTTTTCTTTCTCTAATTTTTAATAGGAAAGCAGAGGGACTGGCAGGAACACCAGGGATTTCACACAAAGGAAGCAATAGTACATGGTACAGCAGGCACATATCAGGAATATGAAGTTTTGGGGTAACAAACGCTTTAATGTCTCCAGAATCTTAATGTTGAACTCCAAGCAGATATATATATATATATATATATATATATATAAAAAAAATAAATGTAATGCACTTTTGTATATATTAATGCATTATTACTTTTATATTTATAAATGCAAGCAGTGTAGGTATCAAAATTTGACTTAGTATTTGCCTCTTTCTAATCCCTATAATGCAGAACTCAGGCAGGGAGGGGGGGAAACGGCACAAGAGCCAATCAGTGGTGCTGCAGTGCTCATGTGCTAACAAGACGCATGCTGATTGGGAGAGACATTAGTTTACCAGACTGTTGCTTCTCCTTTCACTGTCCAGTCACAGGTTAGGGGTAAGACAAGACCTACACATTTTGCTTAATTGCAGCAGATAAAAACCTGTTCTCTTATCCTGCCAAAAAACAACAATATCTCTCCTGCGCTCAAGTGGTACGCGGGAAGGTGAATCTTCTATGCTGTTTTATGACACAAATGAAGTGGTCTTGCTGCCCCCCTCAGGACCAAGGGTATCCAAAAGGCACTACAAGAAAACGACAAGAGAAGGGCGCACTGACCTTGTGCATTACCACTTAAAACTTTATTAAAATCAAAGAAGGGTAGCGTACAATATACTCACAAACGTAGCATATGAACAAGCATATAGGAAATGGGCACCGCTCGCTTCCAGGACACTTCTCTACTGCTGGATAGCGTGATGGCGTCCTCAAAACCTGATGTGGCTTACGCATTTCCTCAGAGCCAAAATCGCCTTATCCTGCCAGCCAGGGCTACACTGTTTGGCAAAACTGTGTAAATGTATTAATGCCCAGCCATTCCTGACAAGTCCCTTGGCAAGCAAGGCATTCCTTGTCACCCAGTGTGGTGCGTGGAGGTGATAATTTAGCTTTTTTGCTATTTGTTTTGTACTTTGTAGTCCCTAATAAAGATAATTTTTACAGAGTCATAATCTTGTGGTTGCACTTAGTATCGGCCTTTTCTCCTTGGGGTCTTTCCCCTAATTTTTTTTTTTTTTTATTGGTAGTATTCTGGGACATGCTGGCCCACACCCATATGGTGTTAACATATCAAGATTTACTGTAATCCCCCCCCCCCCCATATGAGATAAGTGTTATCTAATATGTAGACAAAAAATATAGCTCTATTTGATTCCTTTATTTGTTTTTTATCTGACTGCTGTCTTGCTTCAAACTGTACTTGGAAGTAAAGCATAAATATCGGCATGTTAGGCCTCGTACACACTGGGGCTCTTGTAAACTTTTTTCCCTAGCAGGAGAATAGCAACTAAAAAAATGTGTCTAAGCTGCATTTTTGCAAATGCATTTAGGTGTGTCAAGCTCTTAAGCGTTTATTCATTTCATTGGCCAAAATATTAATTTATTCTGCCAATTATAATGAAAAAGAAAAAAATAACCTTCAAGCACTTGCCACGCCTAGCACTTAGGCTCGTTTAGCTGCGTTTACCCGTGTTAAGGCATGTTTCTGCCAAAACTTTTTTTTTTTTTTGCCTATATAGTAAATCGTTGGATTGTGATTAACTAAGTCTGCGAGTGTTTTACAAAATGAGCAAAATCTTTTGTAAATTTTAACTCGATAAAAGAGCGATGCAATACAAGTAGCAACTGAGTAGAAGCCTGCAATCACACTGGGTACCATTTAAAGAGGTTGTAAACCCATACACACTTTTTTTTTTTTTGTTCGACCTAAAAGAGAAATACATAATGAGCTAGTATGCATTGCATACTAGCTCATTATGCAATACTTACCTTAGTACGAGCCCCCGCCGTGCAGTCCGCTTACCTCTATGACGGGCGACATGTCCAGTCGCCCGTCTTCTGGGATCGCCGCATCCGGCCATCTGATTGGCCGGAGCCACGGTGACGTCACTCCCGCGCACGCGCGCGGGAACCGATGGTCATGGCACGGGACTCTGAAGGAACGGCACCAGCGGCCGTTCCTTCAGAGCGCATGTGCCAGTGACATCACTGGCTGCATGAAAGGTAAATATCTAGGCAGCTGGGTAGATCCCAGTGGCAGCTAGTGCTCAAATTTTTTGGGGGGGCGCAAAAAGAAAAATGTAAAAAGAAAAATGTAATAGGTATTGCTTTGCGGCAAAAAACGCGGTAAAGAAATTGCATGACTTTGAGGTCATGGTATAGGCATGGCACATGTGATGGTATAGGCATGGCACAGGTGATGGTATAGGCATGGCACAGGTGATGGCATAGGCATGGCACAGGTGATGGCACAGGCATGGCACAGGTGATGACATAGGCATGGCACAGGTGATGGCATAGGCATGGCACAGGTGATGGCACAGGTGATGGCATAGGCATGGCACAGGTGATGGCATAGGCATGGCACAGGTGATGGCACGGGTGATGGCATAGGCATGGCACAGGTGATGGCATAGGCATGGCACAGGTGATGGCATAGGCATGGCACAGGTGATGGCACAGGTGATGGCATAGGCATGGCACAGGTGATGGCATAGGCATGGCACAGGTGATGGCACAGGTGATGACATAGGCATGGCACAGGTGATGGCATAGGCATGGCACAGGTGATGGCACAGGTGATGGCATAGGTATGGCACGTGTGATGGCATAGGCATGGCACAGGTGATGGCATAGGTGATGGTACAGGCATGGCACAGGTCGTCTTCAATCACTTACCTTCTGACGGTGGCGGGATGGCGGGATTCCGGGAACCGAGACGAGCAGCGCCGTGGACGTCCTCTTCAGTCTTCTGTCTTCCGGTCCGGGCGGCGGGAAGGAGATCGGGCGGTGACGGTGCGTGACTGACGCACGCGCCGGCACCGCCCCCATTGCGAGTCAGCTATGTCCTGGATGATGATTGGTCCAGGCTGGAGACTGGACCAATCACAGCCAGGATATCACGAAGGTGGGGGTGGCTCAGCGCTTTTTCCTGAGCCCAGGTTACGCCCCCAGAAGGCAGCCAATCGGCGCCTCTTCTGGGTCGTAAACCCCACCCCTCCCCATAGCCACCAGGCCGAGCGCATAGGCCTGCGTACACAATTTTTTTTTTTTTTCAAAACTTTATTTGTTCTTTTTGTCATTTTCTTTTCTATTTTTTTTATTTATTTTTTTAGGGGGGGCGGCGCTCTGGCGCCCCCTATGCACGGGCCGCTACTGGTAGATCCCGACATTATTTAATTGGGAAACTATGTGGCAAATGAGGTTTAATGTTAATAAATGTGAGAGATATCATTTTGCCCCTTTAGAAATGAGTAGTAAGACCTCATCGGGAATATGCAGTTCAGTTTTGGGCACCAGTTCTTAAAAAGGATATTGAGGGCCTGGAGAAAGTGCAGAGAAGGGCAACCAAACTGATAAGAGTCATGGAGGAGCTCAGCTATAAGGAAAGTTTAGAGGAACTGAATTTATTCTCTCTTGAGAAGAGGAGATCAAGGGAGGTAGGATCAACAAACATGTATAAATACATAAGGGGTCCATATAGTGAACTTGATGTTGAGTTATTCACTTTAACCACTTGCCGACTGCGCACAGTATATTTACTGCGGCAGTCGGCCCCGGCCAGGCAGAGTAACGTAGATCTACGTCACTCGCCTGTCACTCCTTCTAGAGCCAATAGCGGGCGCGCGCCCGCCTCGGCTCGTTCACGGAGGAGTGCGGGCGTGTGACCGGCGGACCCGATGTCCGCCGGTCACACTACGATCGCCGGTACAGCGGGAGAAAGACAGAGCGGCTTGTGTAAACAAGCTGCCTGTCAGTTCTCCCTGTGTAAAAATGAAGATCAAACGGTTCTACTATGTAGAACCGGTTGATCTTTTTTTTTTTACACCAATAGGAATGTCCCACTACAGTTAGAAGCACGCCCCTAGGACACACTTAACCCCTCCCTCTCCAATACAGTTAACCCCTTCCCTGCCAGTGTCATTTTTGCAGTAACAGTGCATATATATAGCACTGATTACTGCAGTAATGTCACTGGTACCCCCATAAGTGTCAAAAATGTCAGTCAAGGGTCCGATCTGTCCGCCACAATGTCGCAGTACCGCAAAAAAAATCGCAGATCGCCGCCATTACTCGTTAAAAAAAAAAACACCAAAAATGACAAAAATCTTTCCCTTTGTTAGTAAACGCGATAACTTTTGCGCAAACCAATCAAAATACGCTTTTTGCGATTTTTTTTTTTACCAAACATAGGTAGCGTAAAACAAATTGGCCGAAAATGTTAAAAAATTTTGATTTTTACATTTTTTTTGGGGGGAATTTCATATTAAAAAAAGGGAAAAATATTGTTATTTTTGCAAAAATTACGCTCTTTTTTTGTTTATAGCGCGTGATCAAAAAATCGCACAGGTGATCAAATACCACCAAAAGAAAGCTCTGTTTGTGGGAAAAAAAGGACGTCAAATTCGTTTAGGCACAGCATCGCACGACCGCGCAATTGTCTGTTAAAGTCACGCAGTAAAAAATCGCAAAAAAACCCCTGGTCTTTTAGCAGGAAAATCCTCCGGTGGTAAAGTGGTTAAGGGTGTTTTCACACTTGGTGCGATTGCCTGATCCGAACCCGAGTTCGATTGCTCCCCCTCCCCTTGCCCCCGATGGACTGTGTTCACATTTGATTTTTGTATGCGAACCGCGGTACGCTTGCGTCATCAAGCTGCAGCCGGCGCGTACTCGTGTTTCGTGGCAACTGCTGTAAACGAGAAGGAGCCAAGATGGAAAGAATTGCTCGTTTCACTGTTGTACTTCTATTTTTGACTCTTTTTTTTTTTATTTCAAAGAAATGATAGAGAAACGCATTTGCGTCTGTCGGCCGCAAATATACTCAAATCATTGCAAAGACAACGTGCTTTCTGCCAACGTCAATTTTTGAGAAGGCATGCAGAAATCATCTCTCTGCTTGTAGTTCATCAATCCCACTTGTCGTCAAGGTAAGTGCACACACATTCACACAGTGTCTCTCTCTCACACACAAATATTTTTTTCTTATTTTTATATGTGTATATATTTTCATAAGTGTGTATATATAAATGTATGTATGTGTGTATATATATATATATATATATATATATATATATATATATATATATATATATATATATATATATATATATATATATATATATATATATATATATATATATATATATATATATATATATATATATACACACGTGTATATACACACACACATATATATATATATATATATATATATATATATATATATATATATATATATATATATATATATATATATATATGTATGTATATGTATGTATATATATGTATGTATGTATATGTATGTATGTATGTATATGTATGTATATATATGTATGTATGTATATGTATGTATATATATATATGTATGTATATGTATGTATATATATATATATATATATATATGTATGTATATATATATATGTATATATATACACATACATATATATACTGTATATACAATTTAACAATGATTATACATTCTTGTTTATAGCATAGATTGTGTAATGCTTCATTTTCTTTCATGTCATAGGAGAATTTGGATACGTCATTGATCTGGTGTGTGGTGGAATCATGTCCTAACCAGCTGGACAGATGAATGGTGCAAGAATTTTAGGATGAAGACGACCACATTCATGCAGCTATGTGATATCCTCAGACCACATCTGGAAAGACATTTCACCAGATTTAGAAGACCATTGTCTGTGGAACAGACAGTTGCAATATGTATTTGGAGGCTGGCTACAAACCTGGAATTCAGGTCAATTTCACATTTATTTGGGATTGGAGTGTCCACTGCTTGTATGGTAACAAAATATGTTACATCAGTCATTGTACAGGAATTGCTCCAAGTGTGCATCAAAACACCTTCTGAAGATGAATTCAAGGTCATTATTCAAGGTTTTCATGACCATTGGGGTTTCCTACAATGTGGTGGGGCTATTGATGGTACCCACATTGGTATTTTATGTCCACCAGACAGTCCAGTGGACTATTATAAGCGTAAAGGCTTTTATTCAGTCATTCTACAAAGGGTGGTAGACCATCAAATGAGGTTCTGGGACATCAATGTAAGCTGGCCAGGCAAAGTTCACAATGCTAGAGTGTTTGGAAATTCATCACTTTATCAGAGGGGCCATAGTGGTACACTGTTCCCTAAAAGCATAGAATGATTTCAAGATGTTGATGTGCCAATAATGATAATAGGAGAAGCAGCGTATCCTCTACTGATATGGTTAATGAAACCATACCCAGAAAACAGTGGAACAACACCGGCACAGGCTGTCTTCATCCACAGGCTAAGCAAAGCATGGATGACTGTCGAGAGGGCTTTTGGTCGTCTCAAGGGAAGATGGCGGTGCTTGATGAAAAGGTACGACTGTAACATCAAAAACATTAATACTACCATCACAGCGTGTTGTGTGCTTCACAATTTTTGTGAAATTCATAATGAGGACTATGATGAAGTAAATTGTGCAGTAAATGAGTCCAGCGAATCAAATGCCCCTAAGTCAAACAACACTGCCAACTCAATTAGAGATGCCCTATGTTCTGATTTTTCAAGTTTGTAATTGTGGGTTACTTTTTTTACAAAACATTTTACAAAGCAAAACATACCCTTTATTTGAGATGGAATTTTAATGTGAATTGTTTTCTTTATTTGACAACTCATATAGCTGTTTTGTATTACTTTAATCAGTCAATAAAAAATGAGATACAAGAAACTGTCAAAAACTTTTATTGTAAGTGCAATAAGCAGTCTTGCTTAACTATTTGAATCAAGAATAAACTTGAACTTTGAATAAAGGCACATCAGGTGAGCCTATTATCAAAACATTACAAACATGTTCTGGGAAGAGCATTCTTTCATATGAAAATTAAAAGGATAAATAAAATAAATTAAAAATAAATTAACAATGTCAGTTCTACAAAAAGTGCTCCAGATTCTCTTTTACGTTTCATGAAAACAAAAACATAAAAGTTCAAGAAGAAATCATACATATTGTTCTGAGAACTGTGAATCACCTTAATCCAGAGGTGTCCAACCTGAGTCCCTCCAGATGTTGCAGGACTACATCTCCCATACTACTGGCTGGCAAGGGAGAATGGGAGATGTAGTCCTTTAACATCTGGAGGGCCGCAGGTTGGACAACCCTGCGGCTTAAACCGATAATATCAAACAATCTCTTCTGAAATCTATAACTCTTGATAGGATGGAGATGGGCCGTCTCTTGTCTCAGTGTAGTAGGGCACTTCAGACCGAGAGTGCTGTTGAGCACGAGGATACAGGTTTGTGTATGCTATGTTGTCATGAGCTGAGAAAACATGATGTAAAGTATTTGGTTGTAAATGTGGGGGGGCCTGCTGGTGTCATGAAGGTGCAAAAATGTCAAACACTCTGTTAAACATTGACATTAACATTCTATTATTTTCCTGCTGTTCCTCTCTTTGTGCTTGGATGCGGCGCTCCTCCAGATCTATTTGCACTTGCATCCATTTATCCAGTGTTTCTTTCTCCTGTTGCTGACGGACTTGCTGAGCCTGCATGAAGTCACCATATTGTTTCTTATGTTGATCTACATAGGATTCCAGCATGCTTGCTACATCAACCTTGGCCTTTCTCTTCTTGATGACCGTTCTGGGCTGGATGTTCTCTACTTGGGTAGAGTTAGGTCTGTCAGATTCACCTGAAAGGTTGATAAACAGACATGTAAAATTAAAAACAAAGTCTAACTTTAGTAAATTGTGCATGTCCTGAAGGAAAACATGTGATGACAAATGTGATTAGATGTGTAGCACCTTACACCACAGAACAAGGCAAAATAAACATAATTTTGCTAAGTCTTCTATAATTACACATGCAGCCTCTATGGCATCATATAATCAATAATAGAGACAATAATAAACTGTACTTTCTATGCAGGACTAATTTCACTAGTAAAAATAAAAAAGTTATTCAATAGTTAACAACTGGAAATGGTGGCAAAAAATGAACCAAGACATATTTTATCTGTTGTGTTATAAAGACATTATCCAAAAAATATTGACGTTCATGAAAGAAAACCCACATTACGTGTCTTGCTACTCAATATACAGATGAATACTGAATTGCTTATAATATTAGCAATAACATAAAGCATGGGTTAAAGAAATATACTCACTGCTTGATAGCTCATTTGTCGTTTCGGATGATGGCTGGGAAACTGCAGAATGATTGTGTTGCTCATTGGGAGTTGCTTAGAAGGATGAAGGTGTAGGTGGATGTGATTCGATTATGTGTTGAGGGTCACTGTGGGCCTCGAACCAATAATGTTGTCAATGGCATCAAACCAAGGAAACGTATCCTTCTCTTCTGTTGAGCTTCCAGTCTTTCGTAAAGAGTCACGTATTTTCAGATATTGCTGTCGCAGTTTCTTTACCTTCACATGACATTGATCTGCCGTTCTTGTAAATCCCCTTGTTTTCAGGTGATCGCTGAACATTTTATACATTTCTGTGTTTTTATGTGTATTTTCTAGTTGGGTTTTTATGTTTTCCTCAGCCCATACCTCTAGCAAGGTTTCGATTTCTTCTGCTGACCATAGCAAACCCTTTCCGCTCATCCTGACGCTTGTTATTGACGACGGTTCAGTCAACCACATTAGACATCATACCTAACATCGGTTCACTTCCGTGATTTGGTACGATTGCGTTCTCATCAGCAGCAAACCGTACTGGAGTTCACATGAACCGTACCCCAGACCACCCTTTTTAAGCGTACTCGGGTACAGTTCGCGGGTGCGCACACGAGTTCTAAGACAGCGTTCACATCATCAAAAAGAACTGAATTCTGACATCAATCGAACCCGGACGCGCACCAAAAAGTGCTAGTGTGAAAACGCCCTTAGGTCATCACAGAGGACAAGGGGACACTCTTTACGTCTAGAGGAAAAGAGATTTAATCTCCAAAAACAGAAAAGTTTCTTCACAGTAAGAGCTGTGAAACTGTGGAATAGACTCTCTCCAGAGGTGGTTCTGGCCAGTTCAGTAGATTGCTTTAAATCGTAATTCTACTTTTGTTGAGAAAAAAATATTCCTCTCTGGGTGATCTCTGTACATTATAAGGATTATAACAAACTTTGTTGCAGATTCCTACCTTTTGTTATTCTAAAGAAATCATTGTTTGTTCCTCTGTGCTGGGTGGGTCTAATGGGAGTGGTTTCATAATTATCTGTCAGCTGTGGCAGTTGCTGAGCTCTAATGAGGAAAGCTGCTGGGCCTGCATCCCTTTAGACGTGTTCCTATTGGGAGTATCTCACCAAATGTGACATTTTTGTTGCAGGGGATGCCAGAAATCTGACTTGTATCTTAGGCAGACTTCTGGGAAAATTGGTGAGCCAATCACACGAGCAGGAAATGATGATTCTGGGGTGTGGTCAGTATACATTCTGTGTACAGAACAGCTCCAGGTAGCCATATTGCATTGTATTTTGAGAAAATTACAACAGCTGCAGATTGAAAAGGAAAGGTAATTTTTAATAACATTCAATTACAATATGATTTGTGTCGCAATTGTATACGCTTTATTGTTTTTTCTTTATTTGCTATTTTTTTTCCCCACGAAAGTGGAGTTACCCTTTAGATTGTAGATTCTTTCCTAGGTATACATAATATAATTGGTTACTAATTTTATTAGGTATAGTTAATCCAGGGAATATCGGATTGCCTCTCGTGGGGGGATCAGAAAGGAATTTCTTCCCCTGCTGTAGCAAATTGGATCATGCTTTGCTGGGGTTTTTTCGCCTTCCTCTGGATCAACTGCGTGTATAGGATTGTGTACAGGCATACCCCGTTTTAAGTACACTCACTTTATGTACACTCGCGAGTATGGACACAGCCTGGTCAGCTTGGCATGGCACTATTCCTGGTTTTTAACATTGGCGTCTATGGGAAATCTTGGTCAGTTTGACATGGCACTGCTCCCAAACCATAAGTGACAGGGATACCAAACTTAGGGAGCACCGAGAGGGGACCCAGGACTACAACATATCCTATTTGTGGCTGGCCAGCTTGCCTAGATAATCTACCATGTCATAGTCCTGGATCTCCTTAACATGCTCCCTAAGCTTGGTGCCCTTGTCACTTATGGTTTGGGAGCAGTGTCATGTCAAGCTGACCAAGATTTCCTATGGAGCTAGTGTATTTACATGCATTGAGAAATTAAAAAAGGTATTGCTTCACTTGATTAGGGTATGACCGATGCCCACTCCTGATCTTAGCATTAACACCACCCACATTCTAATCCTTCTAAACAAATGATACTGACAACGACTTTGGAGAAAATTGTGGCCTGTTAGGCCATTTTATTAACAACCAATTTAAACATTTTAAACAGTAAACCATAAATACTCCAGTACACATAAGAGAATAAGGGGTTGTTGGTCTTGGGAGGCACCAAAAATCCAATTCAAAATGGTATCAGTATCCAAAAACCCAACGGTCCCCAGCCGCGCAACACCAGCTCGGGAACAAACACACTTTTCCACTGATACCCTTTGTTAACACTTCCCGGTTAATCCCCTATTAACCGGGATACACTATAGGGCTCCATACCGTAGATGGGTCACCCTATGCACTGACCAAAAAACCTGTTACCGCCTCCAAAGACCCCCAACCGCCAACATCAACAACATTACCCCAATAACCCCAAAAATTCCAAAATCCGATTCGACATCTTCCATGTTCACATTCCGAATCCCAAACTCAAGGGCGGGAGGGCGGGGATTCCTCCTTCTTCCCTGACGATCCTCACGGTTCTGCTTGCCACATACCAGCCCCACCCAGTGTTGCCACAACTGAGCCCCACCCCCCTTCTTGCATAATCCAATCACACTCTTGCACCACCAGCCACAGCCCACCAGTTAACCCTTTTCTTGCCCACTGTCCTGTGTCCCCAATCAACCCCATCATGAGGCCCTGCGCCTATTTTTTTTTTTTTTTTGCTCCGGGCCTATCTTTAAGTACATTTTCATTTTACATACATGCTCTGGTCCCATTGTGTACTTAAAAGTGGGGTATGCCTGTATATGGGATTGTATGGTTGGGTTTTTTTGCCTTCCTCTGGATCAACTGTGGGTACAGGATTGTGTATATGAGATTGTATGGTTTGTTTTTTTTTGCCTTCCTCTGGATCAACTGTGGGTATAGGATTGTGTATACGAGATTGTATGGTTGTGTTTTCTTTTTTGTTTCTTGGTTGAGCTCCATGGACGTGTGTCTTTTTTCTATCTGACTAACTATGTAACTATGTCGGCTAATTCTGGGGGGTCACAGGAAAGCAAAAAATAAGTGTACTTCTGTGACCCATGAGAGAATTATTCCCATAAAGCGTGGCCATTCTTCTAAGTAAAATTATTTTCTACCTCTAGATTTGTGTTTGTTATAAGCACTCTTTATAGGAAACAAATGAGAATTTCTTGAAAACAATACATTTTAATTATTAAGAAATATGTATTTTTAAAATATATCAGTAATGTCAGTGGTAAATGAAAGCTTGGCGCGGGACAGACACAGCATGACTCTGGAGTAAAATATATTATAGGCAGCAGCAGCGAATAATATTCTTCTGTTCTCACTGAATTATGAAAGCTGTTTAATATTCTAAGCTTCACCTAGGAAAAACAAGACTCATGTCTTTCTGAGTGTGGCTGAAAAAGTCATAAAGTTTATCCATGCGGTGCTGCAAGCCGTCAATTTTAAGTGCTAATGTTTAATTGGTGGAGGGCAACAAATTACAGTGTGTGACAAGGGCAAGCATTGCTGGGTGCAATATTGCACAATTATTCATGTTTATTTCTTGATGTGTATAATTTTCTTTACATTTACTTCATTTCATCTAACACAAGTAGCAATTGCAAATGTACACAAGAAAAAAACAAACTTTTTAAAGGAAAAGTTGAAGTTTCTAGGTAGTTGGACTCCAGGCAGGTTTAATAGACACAAAGGAATGCAGTTCTGTATTGTATGTGTAGTGCAAGTACCTGGATGGTTTTATCCTTTCTGGGTCCCTGTACAGCAGAGCTCAAGACTGGGAGAAGGAAGGCAACGTGTTACTAAACTCACAAAAATAAAATGAGTGTGTATATGTAAAAAAACATGCTTTTTATACTCACTATGGAGCCTAAGGGGTTAATCCTCTGCATTGTGTAAAAAGGGCTGTTTGATCCTGTCTTCTCTGATCATCCCCTTCATCTACAGTCTCCAAACCATCTCTTGATAGTACAGAGCCTTGGGGTCGGGGACAAGCTGTACATGCTAAGTTTGGTGTGTAGTGCTTGAGGGTTTTTTTTTTTTTTTCTTGGGCGAGTGCATGTGATAAGCACAGGGCCAATCAGGACTATCCAGACAGAGGGTCAGGAGTCCTGCAGCCTCATGGGACAATCAGGGGAAAATTAAAACTCCTCCTGCAAACTTTAATCAGTGCTTTGCTGTACACTGATAGAAGTCACAGGACTGCTATATACTGCTGATGAGAAAAGGTATTTAGCAGTTTATATTTACTAAATTAATTGCATTTCCATGTTCTGTGTACTGTGGGAGACCAGACATAGTGAATGCAGGCTCCTGGGTTTAGTAACACTTTAATACTGGGAGCCAGTCCAATGTGCTGTAGCGCTCTAATGGTAATAAATAGCATGATGACAGGAGAAGTTTGCAGAGTGACAGATGAGCCCATTAGACTTCTGCTTCTTCATTCCAGTCACAGACTGGGGGAAGGACAAGACCTGTAAGTGTTTTTTGCTGCAGTGGAGAAAAAACAGGTCCCCTTCATTGTCAGACAGAATTGAACTGTGTGGCATAGCTGTGTAAATCTCAGGAATAGATGAGCGAAAATCCTTTGGGAGTTAAAGCAGCTCCCTTATATGTATTTTAGGTGTTTTGCCATTTTATTACTGGACCAAATCAATAAAAGTTTCATTACTTCTCCCTGCCTCTAAAATAAGTTCCCCTCTTTCTAAGTGGGGTCTTACCAAGCCATTGGGGGAAGCCCCTGCGATTAGGTAACACGGTGCCAAAGCAGCCATTTTTTTTTAACCACAATACTGGGCACTTTCACCCCCTTCCTGCCCAGGGGAAATTTTCAACTTTCAGCGCTATGACACTCAGGTGTCAAAGTGAGGCAAGGAAAGCTGAATAACGGCAAGTCTGTGTTTGGACACAGCCAATTACATGGGTAAAGAGCCCCGACATCAGCTCTTTACCAAGATCAGGGTCGCAGCATGTCCCAGGGACACTTCATGCTTTCGCAGGTAAGCAGGCCGCAATTTTCCTATAGGGTGGACAGGAGGCGGTTAATGTTAATGACAAATGTAAAAAAAGTGACGCGCTTGCATGAAAGTTGTCTACGTACAAATGGTACCCCGGGTTCTCAGGTTCTGAGAGTGAGGCTTCCCCTTCGCTATCATCCTGTAGGTCTTCTCACTTAAATACCTTTTCTGGGACATTTTGGGCACTAAATTTACAGATGCCTTGTGGGGACTATGAGAAAAAGAGCTCATGGCTAGCAATTAGGGACAGCTTGCGCACTAGAAATAAAAATAAACCGCTAGTGCGAGTACAGATGGGGCAAGATCTTGGTAACACAGTTTTGTTTACAATGTATCAGAGGAGGCAGAGATCAGAAATTATACTGACACTGCACTTTTTTCGGGGGGCAAGGGGCTAGATGCAATTGCTGGCAGTTGTTGGGGCTGATTCTACTAACAGTGCATTTTGGGGGATGCTACAGTAATGGGGACACTATTATATTTCTGTTCATGATGAAGATACTGATCCATACAGACATTATATTAGCAATGATGGTGATCAGCAACTTATAGTGTGGCTGCTATAGTGTGGTGGGCAATCTAGTGCCAACTGGCCGAGAGGGATGCTAGCTGACTCTGACACTTTTGTCTGCCGCTAGTGATACTAATACAGTGATTAGTGATAATACTATACACTGACGCTGTAATAATGCCACTTGCTGGGTGACGGGGTGGGAGGGGGGGGGGTCAAAGGACTAATGGAGGGCAATCAAAGGGTTAAATGTGCCTAACAAGTGTGTGTAAGTGTAAAGGTGCTGCTTTAACTCACTGTGGCATTGCTTTTTTTTCTCTTTCTGAATTGGAAAGGATATTTAGTGGCAAAAAATACTGTAGGGTAAATCTGTGGATTGAAGGTGACTATTGCAGCAAAATATGTTTGTTCCTTTCTTAACTTATAAATGGCTATTTCTTTTAATCTAGTGTAGCACCCTCTAGCTAGTGTGCTAGTGTATAAAGTTAGCTGTTAGTGTAGATAAATTGGTTTGGCTGAGAGCCAGACCTGGGTTAAAACTGGGTCAGAGTTACTTAGGGAGGCTGGATGACTCAGCAAACAGCATCTCTGGTGCCTCACCTTGTTTTCTGGAGCCTTGGGAAGCTTCCAGATGTAGTGGGTGAGGCTAGGAGGAGCTGCTTGGCATATTTTTGAGGGCCTCAGCAAATGGGCTGGCAGGGAGCAGGCCACTTCATAAATAGGCATAAGTCATGCCAGCAGGGGAGTCGAGTGGAAGATGGAGATAGAGGGCTGAGGAGGCTGTCGGTGGCCCTTGAGGTCACTCCCAAGTCTGGGAGGGTGGGAGACTTTGGGCCTGGGGCTTAGGTGCTGAAGGGACCCTCTACAACACACGGAGGAATCCTTTTCTGCAGACAAGGGAGGAAGTGAGGGGACAGCAGGAGAAGGGTACCACATCCAGACCTCCTGAGAAATCAGCCAGGTGGGCTGGTGAGTGTCAGACTGGAGGACTATGGAGAGAGTGTTAGTCTGGATGACTGCAGGAGAAGTTAGCCTGGAGGGCTAGTGAAAGGGACTGCTGCAGCCAGGAGGGCTGGCAGGGCCTGAAGAGGTAGTGCTGGGAGCAGTGACCACAGAGAGGAAGTGCTGGGAAAGTGTGAGCTGTGTCACCCATTCTGTTCTCCAAGTATAGGGGCCCTGCCTGTGATTGCCTGTCTTTCACGACTAAACCCCTTGGACCTTTGTAAATCTTGTTTTTATCTTGGAATGTTTAGCTGGGGTTCTTCTTTAATTTTCTATAAAAATAAACCAGTAAATACAATATGAAATAAGGGGTAAGAAAAATATTATCCTATGCATACATTATTATTTTTTTAATTTGGATAATAGTATTACTTCAAACCAAAGCCTAATTAAAAATGCTTATCATAAGAAATCTGTGCATGGTAAGGGGAAAAACCTAGATTGTTACTCCAAAGAAGAGCTCATCTCTCTTTCAGCAACAAGAACAGTGACATCAAACTGTTTCCTCTCTCTGTAGTGTTCACCTGCCGACGACTTCAAATGTTCCCGTGAATTTATTGCCACTTTTTATGAGTGAGATAAATACGATTCATTTCTTACAGCAGTATTTTTCTTATATTTTTTTTTCGGAAGATTTGCCAATTCTCATACACGCTCTCTATGCAGAAAGAAGGCGAACGTGGATAGCAGACTTCACAGTATGGTCGTCTACCTCCACACATGCCTCAAGGCAGTGCGCAAATTCTAGTTCAGTGCTGTCACAGTCATCTTTGGGAATGCTGTCCTTTTCTCTTCGTTGTCTATACTTTTCTTCTAGTAGCACACAATTGACAGCACATTGCTCTTTGTTGTTTGTTCGAGCGCAGAGCATTAATATTTATGACATAATATGTTCATATCTTGCAGGTATAGAAAAACGTAATATCAAGTCAAGGTGATTACCATTCCACAAATTTTTATGCATGGAGACTATTTCTGTTTTCTAAATTATACAAAGTTCTAATTCCTTTGCTGCAGCCAAGTGCAATCACATCTTGGGCTGGATGGATTAGAATATGCCTCAGTTCCCAATGCACGGTTGGAAAGTCTTCTGACTAGAGCAGCTAGTCATTAAAGGCTAACGAAGATTCTTTGGATTTTGGGGGCCTAGAGCAAGTTTTATCATTCTGGGTTGCATCTAGAACATAGGGATATTTTTGGCTGGGGCCTATATTCATTTGTTTATTTGCCTGCAGTGTAATGCATGTGTAATGAATACGCATTAAAACTGATAAATGTAAAGACAAATATGAATGAACATCTATGTAGTATATTCACTTCCAGTGCAGCCCAAAAAAAGTATTTTTTGCAGCATCATTCATTTCACAGGCAAAGAGAACGGCTGAGTCCAGGTGCCACTTAAAGAAAGACAGCCAAAGCTTGTACTTCTCCTATGGCTCACAGGAGTGCAGTGAACCATAGCTCCATTCTCCAATCCTGCTGCATTCTGCACTCCTGTGGCATGTTTTCAGCAGACAGCGGGTTGGAGCCTGCTGTTGGCTGACATCACAGAGCCCTTCTAGGCTCGGGAAAGATCGCGACCATATGCTTAGGATCCGCCCACATGCTTGAACCAGCACCCGGCTCAGCCTCACGGCAAAGCAGGGGTACCAAACCATACCTTCCCCTAGTACAAGCACCTCCCCCCAGTAATAAAACACCAGCTAGGAACACAGTTAACCCTTTGATCGCCCCTGATGTTAACCCCTTCCCAACCATTGTCATTAGTACAGTGATAGTGCATACAGTGTTTCCCCGAAAACAAGACCGGGTCCTTTAATAATTTTGGCTACAAAAAACACACTAGGGCTTATTTTCAGGGGATGTCTTATTTATTTACGGTATGTACAAGGATGATCTTAACCGGTTGCCGACTGCCGCACGACTATATACTGCGGCGGTCAGCCCCGGTCAGGCAGAGTGACGTATGGATACGTCACTCGCCTGTCACTGACTTGAGAGCCAATTGCAGGCGGGCGCCCGCCCGCCGTGGCTCGTTCACTGACAAGTCAGTGCGTGTGACCGGCGGACCCGATGTCCGCCGGTCACACTACGATCGCTCTGGTGAAGGGAGAAAGGCGGAGCGGCTTATGTAAACAAGCCGCCCGTCATTCTCCCTGGTGTAAAAATGAAGATCAGACGGTTCTACTATGTAGGACCGTTGATCTTTGTTTTTACACCAATAGCCATGTCCCTATACAGTTAGAATCACGCCCCTAGGACACACCTAACCCCTCCCTCTCCAATACAGTTAACCCCTTCCCTGCCAGTGTAATTTTTGAAGTAACAGTGCATATGTATAGCACTGATTACTGCAGTAATGTCACAGGTACCCCCAAAAGTGTCAAAAATGTCAGTCAAGGGTCCGATCTGTCCGCCGCAATGTCGCAGTACCGAAAAAAAATCGCAGATCGCCGCCATTACGCGTTAAAAAAAAAACACCAAAAATGACAAAAATCTTTCCCTTTGTTAGTAAACGCGATAACTTTTGCGCAAACCAATCAAAATACGCTTTTTGCGATTTTTTTTTTTACCAAACATATGTAGCATAAAACAAATTGGCCGAAAATGTTAAAAAAATTTGATTTTTACATTTTTTTGGGTTGGAATTTCATATAAAAAAATGTGAAAAATATTGTTATTTTTGCAAAATTGACGCTCTTTTTTTGTTTATAGCGCATGATCAAAAAATCGCACAGGTGATCAAATACCACCAAAAGAAAGCTCTGTTTGTGGGAAAAAAAAGGACGTCAAATTCGTTTAGGTACAACGTCGCACGACCGCGCAGTTGTCCGTTAAAATCACGCAGTAAAATATCGCAAAAAAAACCCTGGTCTTTTAGCAGCCAAATCCTCCGGGGCTTAAGTGGTTAAAGTGGTTGTAACCCTAAAACAAAAAAGAAAATATCCCGATCCTTTAAAGCATGATAGACAGCACAGTCCTTGTGCTGTGTCATTTACCCCAAAACAATAAAATATTTTTTAAAAAGTTTTTGTGTCCCCTGTCTTCTCTTCTCCTCTTCCCCTGTCAGCTCAGGAGTCAGCATTATAGCATTCTGTAATCCAAAACATAAACCTTAGTTAAAGTCATTGAAAAATGAATTATGTAATCTGTTTTGTAAAAAGATTATATAATGTCCAGTGAGTCTCCATTTTTAACTTTATTGTGAAAAATACCTTATTTACAGACCCGCCAGGGCTCTTCTCCCCTGCTCCAAATACTGCAGATGGAGCGGTCGAGAGCCCAGCTTACGTCAGCCCTGATCTGAGCACTGTAGAGGGAGGGGCCGCTGACATCAGCCGGGAGGAGAGGAAAAGATGTCCCACTGGTCACGTAAACACCCAGCGGCGCTGCAAATATGGTATTTTCCCCAATTAAGTTACAAATGGAGACACACTGCACATTATATAATCTTTTTACAAAATGGATTACATGTTTTTACAAGGATTTTAACTAGGGCTTGTTTTCGGGGTAGGGCTTATATTGCAGCCATCCACAGAATCACGCTAGGTGTTATTTTTGGGATAGGGCTTATTTTCAGGGAAACTGTATTTTTTAGCACTGATCGCTGTTTCTCAAAAAGAGTCAAAAGTGTCAGTTAGTGTCCGATTTGTCCGCTGTAATATCGCAGTCCGGCTATAAGTCGCTGATCGCTGCCTAGTAAAAAAAAATTAAAAAATAAATAAAAATATCCCATAGTTTGTAGATGCTATAACTTTTTGCACAAACCAATCAATATACGCTTTCTGGGATTTTTTTTTTTACCAAAACCATGTAGCAAAATACATTTTGGCCTAAACTGATGAAGAAATGTGATTTTTCAATTTTTTTATTGGATGTGTTTTATAGCAGTAAAGTAAAAAATATAGTTTTAAAAAATATTGTGTTTTTTTTTTTTTTTTTTAAATTGCGGTCTTTTTTTGTTTATAGTGCAAAAAATAAAAACCGCAGAGGTGGGCAAATACCACCAAAAGAAATCTCTATTTGGGGGGAAAAAGGACATCAATGTTATTTGGGCACATCATCGCACGACCGCGAAATTGTGAGGTAAAATAACGCAGTGCCGTATTGCAAAAATTGGCCTGGTCATGAAGGGGGTGAATCTTCTGGAGGTCAAGTGGTTAAGCTGGTGCCATGACCATTGACCCAGGTTTTCCATTTCAGTTGACTCCTGAAACGGAGGCTGCAAACCGGCAGGTAACTGTGATTTTTTGCAGAGAGACATTACATGTATCTTTTGCACTAAAAATACCTGCCTGTTAGCAGTGTACAACAACGAGCGTTTAATTCCCCTTTAAACAAGTAATGTATTAATTGCTCCATTTATGAGTGCATTATAATAAAGAATAGTATAGGGTCCACCAAAAGGACATATATTAAAGTAAATAACATATGGACACTTGGGAGTCAGTTGACTGATTTTTGGAACTTCCAGTACATATAATTTCCATTCCCTCTAGATACTAATAACACAGGGACTATACTGGTATTCCTAGTGCAAGAATGCACACTTTTTTAGTTTGCTTGTTTGCTGCATAATCTGATTTTTTTAACGAGACCAGGGACTCCCAACCAGTAATATTACAGGGACAGACCAGCTCAGAGGGAGTGAGGGAGTCGTAATAAATCACTTTCAATTTACTTGACAAGACTCCTTTGCTCTCTATGGATTAGGAACCATCAATGTAAAGACCACTCTGTTGTTCTCTTTTTTTTTCTTTAAATAATAATTGAAAAAAGTACCCAGATTTGATAAGCCATATGCCAGTGATGATGATTTTTTTGTACTCTAAATACCAAGACAAAACAAAACAGCAGCAGATGTGAAGAACAACTGATTGAATAAAAACTAGTGCTTCAAAGAAAACATTCATTAAATCTCTTCTTCAAGTTTTCCTCCAATACAGAAAAGTACAGTAATTATTGTTGGTTGGAATTAGTCTGAGTGTTGCGCTTTGTCTCGGGAGACTCTACAATAAATAGAGGCAGGTGGGAGTGAACTGACTAGTTTCTTCCGTTGTCTGACTGTTCCGATAAATATAGAAAAAAATGAGGAAACGAATGAAAAAGATCAGATTGAAATACATGTAGAACAGGGGTATCAATCTCAATTTCATGGTGGGCCACATCACCAGCATGGTTGCCCCCAAAGGGCTGGGTGTATATGGGGTACGATACATACAGAGTGTAGAGTTTAGGATTATGCTATGTACAGAGTGCAGGGACCAGAGGTGGTGGAATGGAGTTCTGAAACATTCCCGCTACAAAACTGAGTGTGAGAGCCACATGACAAAGCCTGGTGGGCTGGATTCTGTCCGTAGGCCTTGTGTTTGGCATATGTAATGTAGAATATAAGTCAGATACGGCAGAATGGGCTGTTATTTATGTGTATGCATAGCCAATATTTTTTTTATTTTATTTTGCATAAAGTAGGGCTGCTGTAATGTACCTGTAGGAGGAGCTCGAGATGATGAGGGTATCCTCTTGCACAATTTCCGTCTGAGTGCCCCTGGAAGTTGAGACAAGGGGCAGTGTAATGGCTCAGAGGGAGCTGGTGTCAGGTAAGCATAAATGCAGCGATGAGGGCCCCCTGACTTCATCCAGGCTAGTAAACAGCAGAGTCAGGTCACAAGCAAAGTTTGGCATCAGTCAGGCAGGAAGCACCAAATCATGAGCAAGATCAAGGTTAGAGACAAACAGAAGTTGACAACGTACAGGCAATGAGATACAGAATCGATAGGCAAAATCTTGGTCAAAAGTCCAGGCTGAGGTCAGGTTGGTAACACAGGTAGGAAGGGGTTATCCAGAAGGGGGTCAGATGAAAGCTGGGTCAGTAACAGATTTAATCAGGATTCAGGATCAAGGATAACACAGATAGCAAGCAAACTCTCCTTGACGTGAGGTTCCTGACAGTTGGGCTGAAACCCCTGTCAGTTTTTCTCTCTGTCCCATTGGGGAGATTTCCCTGCATTTCCTATCCTGGAGAGAATTCCTATTTTAGACAGTTGCCACCAGAACAAGTTTCCCCGTTGGAAGACTTTTTCCTCTTATTCTGATGGCAGCTTCAAAATGTTGGGTTTTGGTGTCTTTTGTCTTAGTGGCAATGCTCACCTGGACAAAAGGACATGCGAATATACCTAGGACAAAGCAATAAAAACTGGACAGGAAATCTATTCTAGCTCCAATCAGCATTTTTGCAGCCATTACCTGGTTACATGCACTCCAGTGATGGCTGTGTAGCATTTCCAAGGCCAGTTTCCTAATGGTGAAAACAGTAGACCTTACCTGGGTAATGTGTTCAAACAGCTACACACTGTGATAACGTAGGAGCACATTTAGGAGACAGGGAGAGAGTTGTGTCACCCTACAACAGAAAGTCACTGAACAAGGTATTTTATTAAAAACTGCTAATTTAAAAATATTGAAAATTACTTTAGAAAAGACATTAACATGCTAAAGTGGAACTACAAATATAACCATTTTTGAAAACTTTCCTCAGTATAGTACAGTTGTCTCCAAACTGCAGCCTGAGGGCCAGATGTGGCCCTTTGCTAGCCTTAATCTGGCCATTGGGGCACTATTCCGCCCACTGATTTAAGGCACTGTTTATAACACTGGCACCAACAGTTGGGAACAATTCCCCCAACTGACGCCATTGATGGAGCACTATTTCTCCCACTAATATTATAATGGGGCACCATTCCTTTCACTGATAGCAATGACTGAGTATGATTCCTCCAACTGACACCAACCATTTGGCACTATTCCTCCCAGTAATAGCAATGATGAGGAACTATGCAGCTGAACACCACACTTGAGTTACTGTTACTCTCACTGATGCCGGGCCTGGGAACATTTTCTACCCCCACTGTCTACAATCTAGTCCTCCAAAAGTCTGAAGGACAGTAAACTGTCCCCTTGTTGGAAAGTTTGGAGACCCCTGGTATAGTACATCGGCAGTATTGGTGACTAGTCTTTTGTCCTTTTTTTTTTTTTTTTTTTTTTTAAACATCTTCCAAAGTTCAATTTCTTCTAGGGGAATAGGCAGAATGCATTTCTAAAACTTTGAGGTCATTTATCACATATAACAAACCTAAAACACCTGCCTAAAGTAACTTTTTGGAAAAAGCAGTTCTTTATTTTTATAAACTCAGAGAAAGTATAGATTCAGACTCTGCTCTTGTGACCGTGAAATACTGAAATCACCACAAAAGCCATTCCTTGCAGATCTAACAGGTAATTTTAACAAAACATCAGGGCAGCCGAGTGTGTTCAGTGTACAGGTCATTTTGGATTGATTTCCTTGCTCTGGAAACTGATAATTCTGTGAGGATAAGATGTTTGGAACCTGTGGTTTTCATCTTTTGTTGAGTAACAGTGCCTTTTCTGCTTTCTTTCGCTGTAGGTCCTTTTATTTTGTTATTTATTTAATCCACATGTGTATAGCGCTGAGATTTGACACAGTACACAGTAAAACTCACATCAGCTATGGAGAGCTCCAAATGTACATCTCTGCCTCCTGTCGTAATCTATACCAATTTAAAGCAGAACTAAAGACAAACCTTTTTTCATTTTGGATAGATTAAGGGAGGATTATAACCCCTTGACGTAAACAAAGAATGACAAATCTTCTGCACTTGAGAGACCAAAGACATCTTAAGATCTTCAACTGGTCTTTCTCTTACGTTGGCTATGATGCCACTCATAACAAGCCAGGGAAACCCACAGGAAAACATTAAAAGAGAAGGAACAGAGGGTGTACCAGCCTAGTATATTATCCTTGCAACCATTTATTATAAAAAAGATTATACATATATACTTGAAACACGTCAGCTAAGTTTGTAGTTCATCTCAATTTTGGGACCTGTTTAGCAGACCAGGGTTGTCGGAGCACTTTTTGGACTTTGATATGCCTAATTGATGTCATTGTTTATGAGTATATATGTATTATCTTTTTTTTTTATAATAAGTGGTTGCAAAGGTAATGTGCTGATGCGCCCTCTGTTCCTTATCTTTTACAGGATTATAACCCCTGTCTGTGTTTTTTTTGTTGCTATCTGTATTCCACTGGGAGATTTCCAGAGACAGGGGAAGCAATCATATTCCCAACATGTGAGGCCCTGAACAGGCTAGAACAACAGACAAACAAGTACTGCTCCCTTGATTAGAGAAGGAGCCACTCCCTTAAATAGAGAAGGAGCCACAGCTAAGTTTGCCAAACAACCTATGCTAGGTGGGCCAAACAATACAACAAAAATGTTTTTGTGTCAAAGAGTGATGTATCCCATAGTGAAACAAGGATGAAAGGAGGAAAGGGAAAATAGTGTAACAATAAACATGTGGAATTCCATACAATGAACATTTTATAATTGAGGTAGAATAATTTTGTACATTTTCTTGGAGCAGACTGTCACCAAGTCAGATAAACATCTTGTCCAGTGTCAAAACTTATACAGTATATATATATATATATATATATATATATATATATATATATATTGTACATACTGCACATACTGCCTACCTGGGTGAAGCCCTATCACTAACTAATAAATGGTTAGTGCATTCAAAGTATTAACCAAGGTATGAATTTTCTTATCATCATTCACCTATGAAACAACTAAACTAGAAAGCAGCATAAATATCACAATTTAATGTTGGAGCACCACCTCCACTGAGATGACCCTCCAATTAAACAATGCAGATTAATAGGCTCTGGCGTTAGAATGTAGTGCTTTAGAATCCATAAGAAATTTTCACAATGGTTATACCACTTAGTGGCCAAACGCAAACACTGAACCTGATTCAAAATAATCAGAATAGCCACAATAGATGTAATGATCTTGACATGATGTTGTCATACAGAGCCCTAGAACAAAGCAGAAAGATACATCCTATCTAACTTAAATTCAAGCTCCTGTAACAATATAAACACACCCTGCATAACAGTACTAATCCCTGGATAAAGGTAAATGCATGTTTTGCAGTATCCCTCCCTCCCTTGCAAACAAAGTTTGGGTTAAACAACAGTTCAGTTTAAATTAAAGGACCAGCAAACTGTAAAATTGGTCTGTAAGACACAAACAAGATGAAGACAGATCAATGCAACAGCTCATCTGTAGAAAACTGTAAAACAATATATAATCAGCGCAATATTCAAGAAATAATGTGCAAAATAACAAGTGGAAACAGTAAAACAAGACACTGGCCTTAATCAAAGCCTAATTGGTGGTTGCTGCCCACACCTGACAGAGTGTATCCACCTAAAACTCTCAAGATTAAACAGCATATATCATAATCAGTGTAGCCCAACCAGTATCAATACGTACAAACTGTGAAAATAAATACTGAACAAAAGTCCTAGTGTATATAGGCCACTACTATGCAATACAAAGTGACAGTTCAAAATTATATTGATCCAGTCAATTTGGTGACCACCACCCTCAGCTGAAATGCTTGCTCCCCTCCAGTTAATGACCCCACTACAGAGTCATCATTGCCTGTAAAGATATCTCTCAGGATGCCACAGGGGTTGTCCTCCACGGGTATCTGGGAGTTTCGCTGAGCTCCTCTTGGGGTCTCAATCATTCATGTGTGGCCATAAAATGTAAAAGAAAACCATAGTGCTCTCTGCTTCGAATATTTATTTTAAAACGTAAAATGGATTAAAAATACTCGCAAACCTATGTAAAAACCATGCATGTCATTAGCTCCTATTGCTGACCCATATGGAAACACATCCAAGGTAACGACTAGTGTTTAGTGAACACAGACTGTATTATTCGTGTATTATTGGATTTTTGTTACCCGAACAAGGACCCGAAAACTTTACTGTATGTTCGGGTTTAAAATCCGTGTTTGGTCATTTTATTTCCGGTTTTGTATGTAATGGCGTGCTTTTAATGGCGGGCCAATCAACAAGCGTTTAACTGGTGTGCCTTAAGCCATCCCAGCCATGCCTACTATTGTATTAGTAGCTGTGATTGGCCATCTGAAGCATGTGACCATGTCTTTATAAGTTCGAGAGCCCCAGCGCGCTGCGTCATTCTGCTGTAGATTAGGGAGAGAGCACACTTCATACGTGCTGGCTGCTGATTAGGGACAGACAGTGATTCTGTGAAAAATTGTGTCCGAAAAGAATGCAGGGACAGGTCAGAGTGCAGGCAAGGAAAGTTATTGGAGCATTTTAGGGCCAGGCTGGAGATTAGGCAGGGTCAGTCTTCTACATCGATTTTGCTGTGTGGGGGGTGGTGCAGTGAACGATCTTATTGAGCATATTAGGGACAGGCTGGAGATTAGGCAGGGACAGTATACATCGATTTTGCTGTGTGGGGGGTGGTGCAGTGATCAATCTTTTTGCCCTCACTTGAGCCCACTGAGGAGGAGGAGGGAGAAAAAAAATCTATTTTTATCAGTCAGTTGTGTGGAGCGTTCATCTTAGATCTATTTTACTACAAGTTAAAAGGGATTTTTTTTTTCCCCTTTCATAGCCTTTTTGCTCCGGTGCTGACTGTGACATAAGACACTGCTGTGTTCACATGTGCTATTGAGTGATTTTAAATTTTATACACTTTTTTTCTATTCCACTATTCAATATACACCCTTTTGGGTTAAAAAAAAAATTAAATTGTGGCATTGTCTGTACTAATCTATTTAAAAATTACAAACTTAAAGGGGAATTTTCTTTTTTTTTTCCCTTCGTAGCCTGCTGCAGAGCTGGCTGTGACATAAGACACTGCTGTGTTCAAATGTGCTATTGAAAAATCACCAATTTTATATCATATTTTCTATTCCGCTATTCAATCTACACCCTTTGGGGTAAAAAGAATTAAATTGCGGCATAGTCTGTATCGGTACGTGTGAGATACACCTTTCCAATTTTTGGGGCGCATCTTCCACCGCCGAGGATTGCAGGGTGCTTCAGTTTGCCTCCTGTCTGTTCCGAACTCCTCCTACTCCTCATCCTGCCTTTAGGGTACAAAAAATAGTAATCGGGGCCTAGTCTGGGTCTGTACGTGTGAGATAGATACACCTTTTGATATCATATTTTCTATTCCGCTATTCAATCTACACCCTTTGGGGTAAAAAGAATTAAATTGCGGCATAGTCTGTTTCGGTACGTGTGAGATACACCTTCCAAATTTTTAGGGCGCATCTTCCACCGCCGAGGATTGCAGGGTGCTTCAGTTTGCCTCCTGCCTGTTCCGAACCCCTCCTACTCCTCATCCTGCCTTTAGGGTACAAAAAATAGTAATCGGGGCCTAGTCTGGGTCTGTACGTGTGAGATAGCTACACCTTTTGATATCATATTTTCTATTCCGCTATTCAATCGACACCCTTTGGGGTAAAAATAATTAAATTGCGGCATAGTCTGTATCGGTACGTGTGAGATACACCTTCCAAATATTTGGGGTGCATCTTCCACCGCCGAGGATTGCAGGGTGCTTCAGTTTGCCTCCTGCCTGTTCCGAACTCCTCCTACTCCTCATCCTGCCTTTAGGGTACAAAAAATAGTAATCGGGGCCTATTCTGGTTCTGTACGTGTGAGATAGCTACACCTTTTGATATCATATTTTCTATTCCGCTATTCAATCGACACCCTTTGGGGTAAAAAGAATTAAATTGCGGCATAGTCTGTATCGGTACGTGTGAGATACACCTTCCAAATATTTGGGGTGCATCTTCCACCGCCGAGGATTGCAGGGTGCTTCAGTTTGCCTCCTGCCTGTTCCGAACTCCTCCTACTCCTCATCCTGCCTTTAGGGTACAAAAAATAGTAATCGGGGCCTAGTCTGGGTCTGTACGTGTGAGATAGCTACACCTTTTGATATCATATTTTCTATTCCGCTATTCAATCGACACCCTTTGGGGTAAAAAGAATTAAATTGCGGCATAGTCTGTATCGGTACGTGTGAGATACACCTTCCAAATATTTGGGGTGCATCTTCCACCGCCGAGGATTGCAGGGTGCTTCAGTTTGCCTCCTGCCTGTTCTGAACTCCTCCTACTCCTCATCCTGCCTTTAGGGTACAAAAAATAGTAATCGGGGCCTAGTCTGGGTCTGTACGTGTGAGATAGATACACCTTTTGATATCATATTTTCTATTCCGCTATTCAATCGACACCCTTTGGGGTAAAAAGAATTAAATTGCGGCATAGTCTGTTTCTGTACGTGTGAGATACACCTTCCAAATTTTTAGGGCGCATCTTCCACCGCCGAGGATTGCAGGGTGCTTCAGTTTGCCTCCTGCCTGTTCCGAACTCCTCCTACTCCTCATCCTGCCTTTAGGGTACAAAAAATAGTAATCGGGGCCTAGTCTGGGTCTGTACGTGTGAGATACACAGTTTTATAAATTTTTTTCTATTCCGCTATTCAATCTACACCCTTTGGGGTAAAAATAATTAAATTGCGGCATAGTCTGTATCGGTACGTGTGAGATACACCTTACGAATTTTTGGGAGCGCATCTTCCACCGCCGAGGATTGCAGGGTGCTTCAGTTTGCCTCCTGTTCCGAACTCCTCCTACTCCTCATCCTGCCTTTAGGGTACAAAAAATGGTAATCGGGGCCTAGTCTGTGTTTGTATGTGTGAGATACACCATTTTATAAAAAATTTTCTATTCCGCTATTCAATCTATCTATCTTCCTAACGGCACACTGGGTAAATGCAGTGGTGGATGGGCCTGAGGCGGATAGCAATTTGGCGCATGTCCTTCCACCACCGAGGATTGCAGGGCGCTTCAGTTTGCCTCCTGTTCCTAACTCCTCCTACTCCGCTTCCTCATCCTCTACCGCCTCCTCATCCGGTCAGCGTAACACCTTCACCACCAACTTCAGCACAGCCAGGGGTAAACGACAGCAGGCAGTTTTAAAACTTTCCTGTTTGGGGGAAAAACCACAAACCGCGCAGGAGTTGTGGAGGAGCATGGAACAGCAGACAAATGAGTGGTTGCTGCCAGCGAGCCTCAAGCCCGGCCTGGTGGTGTGCGATAACGGGCGAAATCTCATAGCAGCTCTGGGCCTAGCTGGTTTGACGCACATCCCTTGCCTGGCGCATGTGCTGAATTTGGTGGTGCAGAGGTTCCTTAAAAATTACCCCGATATGTCAGAGCTGCTGCAGAAAGTGCGGGCCGTCTGTTCGCACTTTCGGCGTTCTCACCCTGCTGCTGCTCGCCTGTCAGCGCTGCAGCGTAACTTCGGCCTTCCCGCTCACCGCCTCATATGTGACGTGCCCACAAGGTGGAACTCCACCTTGCACATGCTGGAAAGACTATGTGCGAGCAGCAGCAGGCCATAGTGGAGTTTCAGCTGCAGCACGCACGCATGAGTCGCTCTGCGGAACAGCACCACTTCACCACCAATAACTGGGCCTCCATGCGAGACCTGTGTGCCTTGTTGCGCTGTTTTGTGTACTCCACCAACATGGCCAGTGCCGATGACGCCGTTGTCAGCTTAACTATCCCACTTCTATGCCTCCTTCAAAAAACGATTCGGACGATGATGGAAGAGGATGTGGCACAGGATGAGGAGGAGGAGGAGGAGGATGAAGAGGTAACATTTCCAAGGCTTTCAGGGCAGTCATTCGCAAGTGGCTCCGAGGGTGGGTTCCTGCACCCACAAACGCCAGGGACACAATTGTCCAGCAGGGGCACAGTTCTGGAGGATGAGGAAGATGAGGAGGAGGAGATGGAGGAGGAGATGGAACCATGTTCACAGCAGGGTAGCACCCAGGCCAGCTCATGGCCATCACTGGTGCGTGGCTGGGGGGATACAGAGGACACAGACGATACACCTCCCACAGAGGACAGCCTTTCGTTGCCTCTGGGCAGCCTGGCACACATGAGCGATTACATGCTGCAGTGTCTCCACAACTACCGCCGAGTTGCCCACATTCTAACGTGCTGATTACTGGGTGGCCACGCTGCTGGATCCCCGTTACAAGGACAACGTACCGTCCTTAATTCACTCACTGGAGCGCGATTGCAAGATGCGCGAGTACAAGCGCACGCTGGTAGACGCGATGCTGCTGGCATTCCCACCTGACAGCGGGGCCACAGTGGAAGCACAAGGCCAAGGCAGAGGAGGAAGAGGTCGCCAACGCAACCAGGGCACCGCCAGCACCTCAGAAGGCAGGGTTAGCATGGCCGAAATGTGGAAAAGCTTTGTCAGCACGCCACAACAAACAGCAGCACCAGCAGTTCATATGGAACGTCTTAGCAGGAGGCAGCATTTCACCAACATGGTGGAGCAGTAGGTGTGCACACGCCTACATGTAGTGAATGACGGGTCTGCCCCCTTCATCTTCTGGGTCTCCAAATTGGGCACATGGCCTGAGCTTGCCCTTTACGCCTTGGAGGTGTATTATCTGAACGTGTATTTAGCATGGCTGGGGGCGTTATCACAGAAAAGCGCAGCCACCTGTCCAGAGACAATGTGGACAAGCTCACGTTCATTAAAATGAACCAGGCATGGATCCCACAGGACTTTTCCGTACCTTGTGCAGAATAGAGATGGATACCGACCTTACCCAGCCATTGTTCTATTTTTGATCTTTCTCACTCTTTTGGGGTGTACCCTCATTTAAAATGACTGAAAAAAAGCAGTGTTGGCTACCTCGTCCTCCTCCACCGCCGATTCCACCTACACCGCCACATCCACCACCACCTCAACCTCCCTCCTACTCCATATGGGCCTCGTCCTTCACAGATGAAGAAAATGTTTTATTTTTCTGTTTTTTTGTTGTTGTTTTAAGTTATTTCCCTATCCACATTTGTTTGCAGAGCACTTGCCATGCTCTTAACTACGTTTTGCTGCCATTTGCAACACTCTAGCCCTTTCCATTGGTGTTTTAGAGCCATTTTAGTGCCTGGGTAAAGTTCGGAAAAAGTCCGGGACACGGACCCGGACTTTTTTTTCAAGTTCGGCCGAACCGCCGAACACGGACATCCAGGTGTCCGCTCAACTCTAGTAACGACTCATCCCACCTTTATGTTGATGGAAATGAGGAAAAATGGGGAGGGAAGGGGGAGCGGAAAAAAGGGGAAAGATAAGGGAGATGGGACTTTAAATGAGACTCGTGCCATAGAGTCTCCATCCCTATTAATCATGAACGTAAAATGAACATAAGGAACACATAGTGTTCAAAAATAAAATGTTCAAAAATAAAAAGGTGGGACCTCATACAAAGTCCTACCTTTTTATTTTTGAACATTTTATTTTTGAACACTATGTGTTCCATATGTTCATTTTACGTTCATCCCACCTTTAGGTGGGCTGAAGAAGCCCAGTAGAGGGTGTAATGCATACAGGTAGGATGAATCCTTACCTTGGATGTTGTTTTGTATGGGCCTCCAATAAAAGCTAATGACATGCGGAGAGATATCCTTACAGGCCATGATGACTCTTTAGTGGGGTCATTATCTGGAGGTGAGCAGGCATTTCAGCTGGGGGTGTTGGTCACCGAAATCACTGGATCAATATAATTTTGAACTGTCACTTTGAATTGCACAGTGGTGGAGTTTATACACTGGGACTTTTCATCAGTATTGGTTTTCACAGTTTGTTCGTATTGATACTGGTTGCGCTACACTGATTATGATATATGCAGCTCATCTGCAGAAGTTTGGGTTGGGAACCTGCTTCCTCCTGCCATCAGGGTCCCAAGTATTAATAGACCATACCTGGTCCCTGCATCCAGCTTTCCTTATAACTAGTGTTGAGCGAACACGGACTGTATTATTCGTGTTCGTACCGAATAATTGGATTTTTTGTACCCGAACACGGACACGGACACTTTACTGTATGTTCGGGTAAAAATCCGTGTTCGGTCGTTTTATTTCCGGGTTTTGCATGCTTTGGCGCTCTTTTCATGGCGGGCTTTCAACAGCCAATCAACAATCGTTTAACTGGTGTGCCTTAAGCCATCCCAGCCATGCCTGCAAATGTCTCAGTAGCTGTGATTGGCCGTCTGAAGCATGTGACCAAGTCTTTATAAGTTCGAGGCAGCCGCAGCGGCGTCATTATGCTGCTTAGATTCAGGGACAGAGCACACATCAACGTGCTGGCTGCTGATTAGGGAAAGATAGGCAGGAAAAAACCATTTGTGTCCGGATAGAATTGAGGGACAGGTCGGAGTGTTTAGGCAGGGCGAGTTGTAGGCATTTTAGGGATAGAGTCTGCTGAATTATAGGGTCAGTGTCTTCTACAAACTACAATCGATATTGCTGTGTGGGGGGTGGGGTCTGCACTCAATCCTGATCTACGATCTCTTCTCAATCCTGTTAGGGACAGAGTCTGCTGAATTTTAGGGAAACTGTGTTCTACAAACTACAATCGATATTGCTGTGTGGTGTGGGATTGGAGATAGGCAGGTGTCAGTGATCCACATCCATTTTTCTGTGTGTGAGCTGCAGTGAACACAATCTTTTTGGGCTGCAGTGAACACAATCTTTTTGGGCTGCAGTGAACACAATCTTTTTGGGCTGCAGTGAACACAATCTTTTTGGGCTGCAGTGAACACAATCTTTTTGGGCTGCAGTGAACACAATCCTTTTTGGTGTGCAGTGAACACAATCTTTGTGGGGTGCAGTGAACAAAATCCTTTGTGGGGTGCAGTGAACACAATCTTTTTGGGGTGCAGTGAACAAAATCCTTTTTGGGGTGCAGTGAACAACATCCTTTTTGGGGTGCAGTGAACACAATCTTTTTGGGGTGCAGTGAACAAAATCCTTTGTGGGGTGCAGTGAACACAATCTTTTTGGGGTGCAGTGAACACAATCTTTTTGGGGTGGAGTGAACAACATCCTTTTTGGGGTGCAGTGAACAAAATCCTTTTTGGGGTGCAGTGAACAAAATCATTTTTGGGGTGCAGTGAACACAATCTTTTTGGGGTGCAGTGAACACAATCTTTGTGGGGTGCAGTGAACACAATCTTTTTGGGGTGGAGTGAACAACATCCTTTTTGGGGTGCAGTGAACAACATCCTTTTTGGGGTGCAGTGAACACAATCTTTTTGGGGTGCAGTGAACACAATCTTTGTGGGGTACAGTGAACAGAATCTTTGTGGGGTGCAGTGAACACAATCTTTGGGGGGTACAGTGAACACAATCTTTGTGAGGTGCAGTGAACACAATCTTTGTGGGGTGCAGTGAACACAATCATTGTGGGGTGCAGTGAACTCAATCTTTGTGGGGTACAGTGAACACAATCTCATACTTCTGAAGGTTTGAGGGTGCTGCCTGTTCCATACTCCCCCTACTCCTCATCTAGCCTTTTAGGGGTACAAACAATAGTAATTGGGGCCTAGTGTGGTTGTGTACGTGTGATATACATACACTTTTTTGGGATCATATTTTCTATTCCGCTATTTAATCAAAAACCTTTGGGGATCAGTTAAATTGGGGGATAGTCTGTGTTGGTACGTGTGAGAGAGATCCACCTTTCCAAGTTGTTGGGGTTCATCTCATACTTCTGAAGGTTTGAGGGTGCTGCCTGTTCCATACTCCCCCTACTCCTAGCCTTTTAGGGGTACAAACAATAGTAATTGGGGCCTAGTGTGGTTGTGTACGTGTGATATACATACACTTTTTTGGGATCATATTTTCTATTCCGCTATTTAATCAAAAACCTTTGGGGATCAGTTAAATTGGGGGATAGTCTGTGTTGGTACGTGTGAGAGAGATCCACCTTTCCAAGTTGTTGGGGTTCATCTCATACTTCTGAAGGTTTGAGGGTGCTGCCTGTTCCATACTCCCCCTACTCCTAGCCTTTTAGGGGTACAAACAATAGTAATTGGGGCCTAGTGTGGTTGTGTACGTGTGATATACATACACTTTTTTGGGATCATATTTTCTATTCCGCTATTTAATCAAAAACCTTTGGGGATCAGTTAAATTGGGGGATAGTCTGTGTTGGTACGTGTGAGAGAGATCCACCTTTCCAAGTTGTTGGGGTTCATCTCATACTTCTGAAGGTTTGAGGGTGCTGCCTGTTCCATACTCCCCCCTACTCCTAGCCTTTTAGGGGTACAAACAATAGTAATTGGGGCCTAGTGTGGTTGTGTACGTGTGATATACATACACTTTTTTGGGATCATATTTTCTATTCCGCTATTTAATCAAAAACCTTTGGGGATCAGTTAAATTGGGGGATAGTCTGTGTTGGTACGTGTGAGAGAGATCCACCTTTCCAAGTTGTTGGGGTTCATCTCATACTTCTGAAGGTTTGAGGGTGCTGCCTGTTCCATACTCCCCCTACTCCTAGCCTTTTAGGGGTACAAACAATAGTAATTGGGGCCTAGTGTGGTTGTGTACGTGTGATATACATACACTTTTTTGGGATCATATTTTCTATTCCGCTATTTAATCAAAAACCTTTGGGGATCAGTTAAATTGGGGGATAGTCTGTGTTGGTACGTGTGAGAGAGATCCACCTTTCCAAGTTGTTGGGGTTCATCTCATACTTCTGAAGGTTTGAGGGTGCTGCCTGTTCCATACTCCCCCTACTCCTAGCCTTTTAGGGGTACAAACAATAGTAATTGGGGCCTAGTGTGGTTGTGTACGTGTGATATACATACACTTTTTTGGGATCATATTTTCTATTCCGCTATTTAATCAAAAACCTTTGGGGATCAGTTAAATTGGGGGATAGTCTGTGTTGGTACGTGTGAGAGAGATCCACCTTTCCAAGTTGTTGGGGTTCATCTCATACTTCTGAAGGTTTGAGGGTGCTGCCTGTTCCATACTCCCCCTACTCCTAGCCTTTTAGGGGTACAAACAATAGTAATTGGGGCCTAGTGTGGTTGTGTACGTGTGATATACATACACTTTTTTGGGATCATATTTTCTATTCCGCTATTTAATCAAAAACCTTTGGGGATCAGTTAAATTGGGGGATAGTCTGTGTTGGTACGTGTGAGAGAGATCCACCTTTCCAAGTTGTTGGGGTTCATCTCATACTTCTGAAGGTTTGAGGGTGCTGCCTGTTCCATACTCCCCCTACTCCTAGCCTTTTAGGGGTACAAACAATAGTAATTGGGGCCTAGTGTGGTTGTGTACGTGTGATATACATACACTTTTTTGGGATCATATTTTCTATTCCGCTATTTAATCAAAAACCTTTGGGGATCAGTTAAATTGGGGGATAGTCTGTGTTGGTACGTGTGAGAGAGATCCACCTTTCCAAGTTGTTGGGGTTCATCTCATACTTCTGAAGGTTTGAGGGTGCTGCCTGTTCCATACTCCCCCTACTCCTAGCCTTTTAGGGGTACAAACAATAGTAATTGGGGCCTAGTGTGGTTGTGTACGTGTGATATACATACACTTTTTTTGGATCATATTTTCTATTCCGCTATTTAATCAAAAACCTTTGGGGATCAGTTAAATTGGGGGATAGTCTGTGTCGGTACGTGTGAGAGAGATCCACCTTTCCAAGTTGTTGGGGTTCATCTCATACTTCTGAAGGTTTGAGGGTGCTGCCTGTTCCATACCCCCCCTACTCCTCATCTAGCCTTTTAGGGGTACAAACAATAGTAATTGGGGCCTAGTGTGGTTGTGTACGTGCGAGATACATACACTTTTTTTGATCATATTTCCTATTCCGCTATTCAATAAAAACCTTTGAGGATCAATTGAATTGCGGGATAGTCTGTGTCGGTACGTGTGAGAGAGATCCACCTTTCCAAGTTGTTGGGGTTCATCTCATACTTCTGAAGGTTTGAGGGTGCTGCCTGTTCCATACTCCCCCTACTCCTCATCTAGCCTTTTAGGGGTACAAACAATAGTAATTGGGGCCCAGTGTGGTTGTGTACGTGTGATATACATACACTTTTTTTGGATCATATTTTCTATTCCGCTATTTAATTTAACTGGGCCTCCATGCGAGACCTGTGTGCCTTGTTGCGCTGTTTTGAGTACTCCACCAACATGGCCAGTGGCAATGACGCCGTTCTCAGCTTAACTATCCCACTTCTATGCCTCCTTGAAAAAACAATTCGGGCGATGATGGAAGAGGATGTGGCACAGGATGAGGAGGAGGAGGAGGATGAAGAGGTAACATTTCCAAGGCTTTCAGGGCAGTCATTCGCAAGGGGCTCCGAGGGTGGGTTCCTGCACACGCAAACGCCAGGGACGCAATTGTCCAGCAGGGGCACAGTTCTGGAGGATGAGGAGGATGAGGAGGAGGAGGAGCTGGAGGAGGAGATGGAACCATGTTCACAGCAGGGTGGCACCCAGGCCAGCTCATGGCCATCACTGGTGCGTGGCTGGGGGGATACAGAGGACACGGACGATACACCTCCCACAGAGGACAGCCTTTCGTTGCCTCTGGGCAGCCTGGCACACATGAGCGATTACATGCTGCAGTGTCTCCACAACGACCGCCGAGTTGCCCACATTCTAACTTGTGCTGATTACTGGGTGGCCACGCTGCTGGATCCCCGTTACAAGGACAACGTACCGTCCTTAATTCACTCACTGGAGCGCGATCGCAAGATGCGCGAGTACAAGCGCACGCTGGTAGACGCCATGCTGCTGGCATTCCCATCTGACAGCGGGGCCACAGTGGAAGCACAAGGCAGAGGAGGAGGAGGTCGCCAACGCAACCAGGGCACCGCCAGCACCTCAGAAGGCAGGGTTAGCATGGCCGAAATGTGGAAAAGCTTTGTCAGCACGCCACAACAAACAGCAGCACCAGCAGCTCAGATGGAACGTCTTAGCAGGAGGCAGCATTTTACCAACATGGTGGAGCAGTATGTGTGCACACGCCTACATGTAGTGAATGACGGGTCTGCCCCCTTCAACTTCTGGGTCTCCAAATTGGGCACATGGCTTGAGCTTGCCCTTTACGCCTTGGAGGTGCTGGCGTGCCCTGCAGCCAGTGTATTATCTGAACGGGTATTTAGCACGGCTGGGGGCGTTATAACAGACAAGCGCAGCCGCCTGTCCAGAGACAATGTGGACAAGCTCACGTTCATTAAAATGAACCAGGCATGGATCCCACGGGACTTTTCCGTACCTTATGCAGAATAGCAATGGATACCGACCTTACCCACCCATTGTTCCATTTTTGCTCTTTCTCACTCTTTTGGGGTGTACCCTCATTTAAAATTTTTGAAAAGAAGCAGTGTTGGCTACCTCGTCCTCCTCCTCAGGGCCAGATTAATGTAGGGGCTATTGGAGCTGCAGCTCCAGGCCCCTACCTTTTATATAGGCCCCGGGTTGGCCATATTCACTGTTACCGCTCTTCTGTCACTTGTAAACACAGAAGTCTGGCTTCTATGCTCGCTTCCCCAGGCAGCACCCTCAGAACCTCCCCACACAGCGTGAAGGCCGGACAAGGAGGGACAGTTGGCGATGCATGGATGTGTTTATGGGCTTCAGAGACAGCATCCCATGTTGAATTAGGCATGCATGGCTGCACCCTTCCTCCTCTGGGTGCATGGCAAGGCACGGCCCTTAAGGCCCTTCAAAATCCTCAGCACCAAGCCCATGATGCTGTTAATCCGGCCCTGGTCCTCCTCCACCGCCGCTTCCACCTACACCGCCCATAGGTGTGCGCAGCCTATTGCATTAAGGTGTGCACCCCAAAGTTGAAATACACATGCATGTGTTTGCCAGCAGGGAGAGTAATGTATCGGGGCCATGTACCTGTAGGCAAGGAGAAATAGAGCAGAGCAGGTCCCAGGGAGATCTTTCCCATCTCCTCACTGGCAATGCTATGTGCCCTAGGTGATTAGGGTGTGCCCAGGCACACCCAGCACACCCTGTGCGCACGCCTATGTCACCGCTAGGCTTGTGACGGTATCAGATTTTCATGCTGCGATTAATTGATTAAGGTTTTGCCACGGTATACGGTATTATCACGGTATTCTATTATTAAATTTAAATTATTAAATTTCCACCTCACTTCAATTTCATTGCTGAATTTAGGGGCTTTGGTTCACTTATGCACATTATTATATAGTCAGTCAGTACAGACTCTGTGAACCAGGCCTAAAATAGGTCATCAAGCAGTGTCTGGCCTAACTGGTGATAACTGGTTCTGGCGCTCGGCTCCGATCCGATGGCCTGGTCATTAAGAGGGCAAATCCTTGTGGTCAAGAAGTGGTTAAACCTGAAGGAGGTGTTGTTTATAAATTACTTTACTATTGCTTTAGGCCTGGTTCACATGTATGCGGGTTGGTGGTTCACATTTGCACAGGCATAGCAGCCCATTGATTTGAATGGGCTGCTATGCCCTCATTTTCCGCAGAAAAAAGGTGCATGCAGCATTTTTTTAAAATTCAGTGGCCTTGAAATCCATCCTGCTTTTGCACCATGCGACTAACCTGCAGTTCCTGCTCTGGCAAGCTTTCTGCATTTTTTGTATACGTGGGCACGGCATTTAAAAATAAACAGTTTGCGTGTGCAGCAACGGCAGGTAAGTCGCATGGTGCAAAAGAAGGATGGATTTCATGGCCACTGCATTTTTTTAAATTCTGCATGCACCTTTTTTCAGCTGAAAACGCAGGCATAGCAGCTCAAGCCCATTCACATCAATGGGCTGCTATGCCTGTGCAAATGTGGGCCCCCAACCCGCATACATGTGAACCAGGCCTAAAGCAATAGTAAAGTCATTAATTGGTTAAACCTGCAGGAGGACCGGTGTTTTTATCTATTAATGACTTTACTATTGCTTTAGGCCTGGTTCACATGTATGCGGGTTGGGGGCCCACATTTGCACAGGCATAGCAGCCCATTGATGTGAATGGGCTTGAGCTGCTATGCCTGCGTTTTCAGCTGAAAAAAGGTGCATGCAGAATTTAAAAAAATGCAGTGGCCATGAAATCCATCCTTCTTTTGCACCATGCGACTTACCTGCCGTTGCTGCACACGCAAACTGTTTATTTTTAAATGCCGTGCCCACGTATACAAAAAATGCAGAAAGCTTGCCAGAGCAGGAACTGCAGGTTAGTCGCATGGTGCAAAAGCAGGATGGATTTCAAGGCCACTGAATTTAAAAAAAATGCTGCATGCACCTTTTTTCTGCGGAAAATGAGGGCATAGCAGCCCGTTCAAATCAATGGGCTGCTATGCCTGTGCAAATGTGGGCCGCCAACCCGCATACATGTGAACCGCCAACCCGCATACATGTGAACCACCAACCCGCATACATGTGAACCAGGCCTAAAGCAATAGTAAAGTCATTAATAGATAAAAACACCGGTCCTCCTGCAGGTTTAACCACTTCTGGATCGCAAGGATTTGCCCCTTTAAAGACCAGGCCATCGGATCAGAGCGCCAGGACCAGTCATCACCAGGTAGGCCAGACACTGCTTGATGGCTATATAATAATGTAATGTGGGCTGCTAGGCGTGTGTGTGTGTATATATATATTTATTAGAGCTGCACGATTCTGGCCAAAATGAGAATCACGATTTTTTAGCTTGGAATAAAGATCACGATTCTCTCACGATTCTCTGTGTAACAAAAAAAAAAAAAATTGGGATAACTTTACTGTTACGTTTTTTTTTTTTTTTTTATTCATTAAAGTCTAATCATTGCGTTTGAAAGACTGCTGCGCAAATACAGTGTGACATAAAATATTACAACAATCGCCATTTTATTCTGTAGGGTCTCTGCTAAAAAAATATATAAAATGTTTGGGGGTTCTAAGTACTTTTCTAGCAAAAAAAAAACTGATTTTAACTTGCAAGCAGCAAGTGTCAGAAAAAGATCCAGTCTTTAAGAGGTTAAACTTCCTTTCTCCCTGGCAGAGGGAAGGAAAAGATACAAATGTAATCATTTTTGTTTATAGTTAGGAGACTTAATGCTGAAAGGTGTTAGCTGAGTGAGTGAATGAGTCATCCAGCTCACTGAAATGTATCAATTCACAAGTCAGGCAGACTTGACAGAGAAACTCGGTATTTTAAAAATGCCACAATAACAATACCGTGGCTATGCAATACCGCGATATATCGAATTACCGAAAACCGGCATATGTCTAGTCACCGCCACATCCACCACCACCTCAACCTCCCTCCTACTCCATATGGGCCTCGTCCTTCAGAGATGAAGAAGAACATTGTTTTATTTTTCTGTTTTTTTTTGTTGTTTTAAGTTATTTCCCTATCCACATTTGTTTGCAGAGCACTTGCCATGCTCTTAATTACGTTTTGCTGCCATTTGCAGCACTCTAGCCCTTTCCTTTGGTGTTTTAGAGCCATTTTAGTGCCTTAAAGTTCGGGTCCCCATTGACTTCAATGGGGTTCGGTGTCCGGGAAAAGTTCGGTAAAAGTCCGGGACACGGACCCGGACTTTTTTTTAAAGTTCGGCCGAACCCGTCGAACACGGACATCTAGGTGTTCGCTCAACCCTACTTATAACCACCTTGTACTTGTAGATGGAGCATCCCAGACTCCAATTTGCTTTAGTATCCAGGAATCTTTGCCAATAGGTAGGGTAGTCTGAGTTTCTGCAAGGTTTAGGGATGCAAAGAAACCCTCAGACTTCCTTTTCTTATGACCCTGTTCTCTTGTCTTCCACTTCCTCCATCATGGCCTTTGACACATTGGGGTATTCTGGCCCATATTTCATTGCCATCTTCTTTTGAACAATTCTTTGAAACCTAGAGAATAAGGACAGCTCCTCTATGTTCCTCTTTCAAGCAGTACACATGCGTCCTGTGCCTTCTTGATTAGTTCATTATGCACCTGGTTTTCCGCAACGACTTGCACAATAGTGAAAGTCCAGTCTGCATTCCCTGTAAGTCACATTCAGACACAGCCTTTCTGCACTCTCTAATATTTTAGCTATGTGCTTTTTCTGTTTTTGCCCTACGGAGTCCCACTCTGGAGACTGCCTAGCTTCTCAGTCTTCCTGATGATCTGCCCAGGACCAGTCCAAATGAGATGATTCACCCTCACTCCATGAAGAGGAAGGCATTTCCCCCAAAATGCATTGGCTGTTCTTAATCAAACATTTTATACAAAATCACCAAAAATGATATGCATAAGCAAAGTTTTTAAAGCAATAACAGGTATTGATAATTAAAATGAATCTGATCCTGATCACATTTACCCAACAAAATAAAAAGAACCTAAAAACAGTATAGGGTCCCTTTAAATGTCAAAAGTGGCACTGAGTACAGCGATGCTGTGCTGCTTATATAACACATACTAACAAAAAATGTCTGATCACTTTAACCAGAAAACCAACATTTTCTCGTGTTTAATTGTTAAATTTGTGTTTAAATCAAAGGTTTGAAGTACAAACACCAAAAAGATTGCATGATACAGGGGAATTATGCAGGGTAGGCATAAAATGAAAATTTAATTATGGCATCACTACCTAGAACATCCCTCAAAGACTCCTGCGTGGCTGTACCTCTTTCAGGTTGTAGGATGAGGGTGCCAAGAAGAAATAGAAGTGACGTGACAAGCCTTTTTTTTTATGATGCTGATTTCTTGTGTTCTGTCTTATGCAAAGGAACTAATTAAGTTTGCCTTCCCGTTCATTCAGACTTCTGGGAATAGGCTTATTTTTGAAGAATTGAACCAGATACAGATACTTATTATAGATGGAGCTTGACTATATCTTGTTTCATTGACTAGGGTGGAAAAAGTTAAATATCATTAGACGAAGCAGTTTTTATTTTTAAAAGAAGATCAAAACAATTAAAATAAAATCTGGTAACTAGAGGAAATATGGATTTCTGCAAAATATAAAGCATCCTGACATAATGATGGCCACTGATAGTAAAATGTAGATTAGATGTTGGGAAAAGATCCAACGGCTAAGCAATCTTTTCCCCTTATGCTTAGATAGATAACCATAAATGCTAATACTGATAGATGGGTATGTTTTTGTGCATTGCAGACAAGCTTGACACTGCTGTTGTCTTAGAGGAACAAAACACTTTTGGCAGCAAAAAGAAAAAAAAAATCCAATCTATACAGAGTCCAAAAGAGCACACCAGAGGGATGCCCCAGAGACAGCCAATCCAGGCCTCTCAGATCTGCAGTTATCAGATAACATTCATCCAATGTCTCTGGGTTACTTAGAATGTGACTTTGTTAAGGGAGCTCTAGTACAGGACATTGGACAATACAGCAAATACAATGCTTTTATTCCACCAGGAAAATTTTAATATAAATAGCATAAACGTCTCTACAAGGAGTCCAATTTAGACAACACAAAGGGCCTGGTTCCTGCCACCCAGAAAGACATCACAAGGGTATACCAAACCCACTAGACTAGGGGTCTCAGGATAAAGGGCCTGTTTACTGTCCTTCAGGCTTTAGAGGGGCCAAACTGTGGCCAGTGGAAGTAGAAAATGTCCCAGGGTCAGTGGGAGTCAACAATTGGTTTAAGTGGAATTGTGCCTTGTTGTTGGTATGAGTGGAAGGAATAAGGCCCCAACAATGGTTTCAGTAGGAAATAAACAAACAAATTTCCTAGCTCAACTTACTGACCAGGCTGTGACCAACTGAATCGACCTGTCCAACAGTACGTTAAAACCAGGGGTTTAGTTGCACACATTTGCAAATACATGCATAAGCCACAAAGCCCCAGCAAGTCATCCCATTTTCTGTGGATCTAACTCTAATTTATTCAAAAATGGAAGCACATGAATTTAGATTGGCAAGGGTTGGCGTTGATAAACCTGAAGGGAGCCCACCCCTTCTTAGAGGCACAGGGGCACACTGAACACCCAGCTCATAGCACTATGGCAGCAAAGGTGTCAGTGTGTTGGCTGGCCAATATAATTCATAGTACAAACAAGTGGTTACTGCCCTCACCTGTAACTGGTCACTGCAGCAAGGAGCATTGAAAAGGCAACGTATGTAAAAATACATTTCCAAACTCAACGTAGCTTCAGGTTTATCTGCCCTACACCTGTCCATCTAAACACATGTGCTTCCATTATTGGAAACTCACAGAAATTAGAGTTAGATCCACAATAAATGGGGTGCCTTGCTGGGGCTCTGTGGCTTATGCATGTGTTTGCAAATGTGTGCACCTAAACCCCTGTTTTTAACGCATATTGTTGGACAGGTCAATACGGTTGATCGCAGGCTGGTCGATAAGTTGTAAATAGTTGAATGTCCACAGCCTGGCCATTGTTCTAATTTAAAGTGAACTTGCCATATTAGCGACAGGACCTGTGTTTACTGCTTTGTTTTTTATTACTGCAGGCTAAAGTGCCATCATCCTGCACCCAGCTTCCCTAATGAATCACTGATGGGAACAACCATGGTAGAAGACTTCACTGGATAGATAATGAAGGCAGGATCAGGATGATATGTAAACATCTATAAGACAAGTCAACAATGGCAGTTCCCACATTTCTGTCCTCAAACATTTTGCACCTGGTATGCAACAAATATTTTTAGTTCAGTACATAGCAAGTATATTTTTCTTTAGTTCACGGTTTGTTTCTTATTTCCCCACAATCCATCAATGCCTGTTTTTTCCCTCACCAGACTACACACACTTAATAAGCAGGTAATCATGATAGAGGTTATGTGCTTCAACCCGGGGAGTGTGTTATTGCCGTTTAATCTGGTTCATTATTCTTGGTCTTGAGCATTATAAGTAACATGCGAAATTCTGTACCAGTCTCACCTGTGCTGAACTCCTGGGGCCTAGATGATCACGGCATGGATAACCAGATGTTCCGCTGCTTGGGGTATGTATAACTTACATCTAAACATAAAGTGCTGTGCTTACAAATGATTCAATCAAAAAGTTTAAAGAAAAGTGATACAAAAAATCATAAACCATTCTATAGTCCTTCTGTCATTCCCCATGGAGGAGCAACATACTTGCGTCTTCATGTACCAGAAGTGACAGGAAACACCATCTTCGTGACTGCTGATAAGTGTAGGCATATTCTAAACAGGTATTACCAACACAAGACCTTGCCCCCCAGAAAAGACACACAGACTTGTTTAAGTTGGAATTAGGGCAAGGCCACAGCTTTATTGAACTTATCAACTGTAACAATATTAAACTACCACATAACGATGCCAGTCACGGTCTATACCGTGAGCATCATAACAAACATAGATAGTCTAATAGGCAGGCATTAAACTGATCCCAGACTTAAACTTGAGGGCATGGCCCATAAAGGAATATCCATCGCTGGCAAGGTAAAACCACCAATAAAGCTGTGACAACTTCTCAAAGGGCGGGTGGGTGGGCAACTCTTGTGACGTCAGAATCTCCTCAGAGTGGTGGGACGTGCCCTTGCATAGCCCCTTTTCTAGAGTTCAGGCTCCACCCCATCACCTCGTGTCTTAGTGGCCAATCCTGTCAAATCCACCTAAACTCCCCGTTTATCACGACGCCCACATAGCTGCCAAGCTTCCAGCAGTCAAGGCTCCCTTTCCCTAGATGATGGGGTCAAGGGGCCTTCATTAGCTGGCAAGTTTGTTATCCAGTGCTTAATCTTTTTTATCTATGTGAGTGACATTTTAAGATTTAATAAACATTTTAGGGGGTTTTACACTATTCGATTTTTATGTTCTTTTCTATGCCGCCCATGCTCGTGGATGCTCTGGAGAACTATATGACAATCTATATGACAATCTGACATTTGTTTCAAAAGAAGGTCCCCGTGTTCTGGTAAGAGCACATCTTATTCTCTTTGGTGGTGGTCTTCTTCTCAGGAGGTGATTCACTGTTCAGCTTTTAGTCTCATGGGAGAGGTGGGATCCTTTACACATTGGAAGAGTTGTTTTTTTTTTTTCACTGAAGGACTATACAATTATTTTTTTTTTTGTATCACTTTTCTTTAGACTTTTTTATTGAATCATCTCTAAGCGCAGCACTTTATGTTTAAATAATAAATGAACTGTGATTAATATTTAATGGTGTGTCTACAACTTACTATTACTGAGTAGGCCACATGACCCTGTGGCGTAACGTGTAGGGGAGGGGCTTGATGACATCACAAGGCTCTTCAGAACAAACTGAATTTTAACTACACTGGCGAGAGGAAAGTTTACTGGCAATCTTGTATATTCTATTGTATTGCACGCAAGTCATAGTGTGGTGCGCTGGTAGCACCTCTTACAAGTGAGCTTATTTCTGGAAGTTTGTATTTTAGAATAAATTCATTATAAGGATAGAGCACTATATCTGGCGGTTCTTTCCCTTTTCTATGTACAGATGCATGGGGGCACCTATGGCTAATGCAGCACATTAAGAAGAATTTAATGATATGCTATGCTTTGAAGCAAGTTTAGTCCTCTGAGAGAGACAAAAGCCTCCATAGACCCTATGTAAGAATGTGGTCATACCCCTCAGGTAAGAGTACATCTGGTGGAGGGAGCACAGATCACATAATTATTTCTGAGCACTTGTGGGAGCCATTAAGGAGTCACTTAAAGAGACACTTATATATTTTATGGTTAAGACAATTTCTACTTTTTATATTTTTGCATCATTTTCTATATATATATATACATTTCTATCATTCATTTTTTGTCGTACAAATGGACTTGAGCACTTATTGATTATTCATTTTTTGTATAGAGTATATACATCTTTAATATTTGCATAGGTCTGTGGATATATATTTCTATTTTATATTTTTATGTCAATGCTGAAGCTCGGTACGTATTTAATTGTTTGATTTTGCATATATCAAGTGTAGCGGACTGCCATTCTTTGATAATGCAGACTTACTTTCTGCTCATTCGGACTGTCTCTGTATATCTCTAGTGTTGGTCTCAGGTTTCATGCATCATACTCCTGAGACTGGAAGAAATGCATCGTGGGAACTGTAGTCTCTTACAAGGATATTACTGCATTGCTAAATTGTTTAGGAACTGCCCTTACCAGCAAGCCTTGGGATCCTGAGGAGGATTGTGGGAGAGACTATAAAGGGATCTGCTGAACAGGCCCACGCTCTCTTGCTTCCCGGGATCCATTGTGTGCACATCAGTCTGCTGAACAGAGAGAGAGAGAGAGAGATAACAGACTGCGGCCTACTGCACACCACTTATCTGCATACAGGCTCAGCCCTGGTGGGACGGATGTTCATCCCTGCAGCATCGCGATCGGGTGGAGTCAGCGGGACTCGCTGAGACAGCAGAGCGCAGCCATCCCGGGGCTACATAGTGTGGAGGATTACCATTGTCTGTTCTTCCAGGACTCTCCTTGCTGAACATTAAGAATTGGTGAGAGGGCACCTGCCCAGAGTTCAAACACCAGTCACTACAGTTCTTTGATAAACTGAACACAGACATTTCTCAGTTGGATCAGTTACAGAATCTTTTACAAATCAGAATCAGCTGTTCTGACTTGCTTGTCACACATTGTGCCACATTGGGAATCCTATGTTCATGAGCTCCTACTGCCGGTGAAGATCTTAGCAAGGCCTTGCAAGTAGAACACTGCTATATTGTTGCTCTTAAAGGAGACACGTTACTGGTATCTAGATTACCTAATTTCTTATTAGTATACAAGTATTATAGGTTGGCCCGGGATTCCCCTTTAGTAAAAGCATTTCTTATAGCAATTTGTAGCTTTCTGAGAGATTCTTTCACCTACTGCAAGACACTTTGTATATTCAATGTATTTACTTGTTATTCTAAATGCGTATTCACTGTTCTTTAGATTTATTTCAACTGATAATGATATGGGAATCCCGCGTAAGATGGAAAACAAAGTGAGGATGAAAATTGAAGTTGCTGCCTACCTTGAATACTTCTCACCAAGGTGTGATGGACTGGTCTGTAAGGTAACTGTAGATAAACCTGTATGCCTATAATTTTACACTTGTACACAATACTGTATCTTATATGCTTGGGTATAGATATATAAATAAATAGTGAGAATATATAAAATATTATAAATTATTTAAGTGCTGGTGACCACCCAGTGTATCTTGCAATGTGTAACAGGCTGGAAGAAGTCTCTTAATAAGTGCAATATAAAAATAAAGTGCTCTTGTGCTATGTGCAACATATGATTTAAACAGATATGGTAAATGGTTTGTGAGTATCAAAAACAATAGTGATAGTGTAATCCATCCATGAAACAGAGAAATCTCTTACTAAATACCATATGAAATATAAAGTGCTCTTGTGCTATGTGCAACATATAATTTAAACAGATATGGTAAACAAATTGTGAAATATCAAAAGCAATGGAGATAAATTGATTAGTTCTTCTGTCCAATTTCAACCAAAGTGCTACTGCTGTGTGCTGAAAAATGCAATCAGCCACGTTACTCTTTCAAGGTGCTTTTGTGTCAAGGCAGTCTAAGAAAGATAAGTGATGCAAACTTGTGGTCCGTTTGATAGTGTTTGTGATGTGCCCAAATGCATAAAAGGCATAAAAAGCATAAAAGGAGGAAAGGAGATGTGTGAGATGGCGGTGCTGTACTTTACTTTTACTTTGCTGTGCTCAGTGCGGTATTTCCGTGCCCCTGTTGGAATTGCACTCACCGCAATGCTTTCCCCTGTGTTGGGGTAGCAGGCTTTGCACCGCAATATGGATGATCCTGCGACTATCCCTCTATACGTCCCGGTCTTGGTATAGATGGATCCCTCCACAATACACCGGAGCCTGTGACGATGTTCCTGGGGTCCCTCAGATTGTGCCCCAAATAGAGAAAAGTAGACCGACCATAGTCTAGTATATTTATGTATTTTATTAATAAAAAAGTAAGTATCCGCTCACAGTTTTAGTTTTCTCTTTCAAGCTTGTGCGGCGTGCAAACCGGATGTCCGGGTAGGGATGCGTTCCAGGGTGCGGAACCACACTAGCGGATGTAACAGGGCGAGGTACGATCCAGCTCTAAGCTAGAGCTGGATCGTACCTCGCTCCGTCACTTCCGCTAGAGTGCTAGAGCTTTATTGTACGTCTCTCCGTCACTTCCGCTAGAGTGGTTCCGCACCCTGGAACGCATCCATACCCGGACATCCGGTTTGCACGCTGCACAAGCGGCTTGAAAGAGAAAACTAAAACTGTGAGTGGATATTTACTTTTTATTAATAAAATGCATAAATATACTAGACATGTGTTTGAACAGCGATTTCATTCACGGCGCGACTTCCATATACGTTTTCTTTCGTGTGCGAGCTAACGGCAACGGGTGCGCTAAATTTTTTTTTTTCCTATTTATTTTTTTAACACAGGTTTTTTTTTTTTTAAAAAATCTGATCACTTTATTGCTGTCACAAGCAATGTAAACATCCCTTGTGACAGCAATATGCAGTGACAGGTACTCTTTATGGAGGGATCGAGGGTCTAAAAGACCCCTCCACTACACTTCCATGTATTCAAAATGCCGAAAACTGCATTTTTGAATACTGTCACTTTTTGAATCTGCCGCCTCCGGGGTACGTCACCGGAGGCCCAATTGAAGCCGCTTCCGGCTTTGATTGGGACTCCATCCAGCCGGCAGACGTGCCGGCTGGGTGCTTGGGTCTCCGGGTGGGACGGGAGACCCGGGCAAAGCCGCGGAAGGCGGCGGGAGGGGGGCGATCGAGCGGCTCCCCAGCTGCATCGGTCGTTACTGCCGGAAAGCCGACTGCCGGCTCTTAAAGTGGAGTTCCACCCTATTTTTATACTTACCTCCATCTTCTCGCTCCGGGTCACCTGAAAAAGAAATGGATAATCGCATATTTTTTTTTTTTTTACTTACCTCGTAGCGAACAAAATATACTTACCTTACTTCCTTCTTCCTCCTTCCTCGGCCGCGGCCCGTCGTCACTTCCTGGCTCTGCAATGATTCCTGGGAGCTGGACGTCATAGCTCCCAGGAATCATTGCGCCTGCACCGGCCCCGACGTCAGTTCCGGGTCGCGCGCGTCATCCCCTTCTAAACAGCTTCTGGGCATGCCCAGAAGCTGTGGAGGGGTGACGCGCGCGACCCGGAAGTGACGTCGGGGCCGGCGCAGAGCATCGTGGGACCACAGAAGGCGGAAGAAGACGCCGAAGAGGACGCGCTGGCTTCAAGCTGCCCACATCTGAGATGGCAGCGCTCGACAAGACGTTTGCAAGGTAAGTATTTCGTCTTGCAGGTAAGTGCAACCCGGGACAGATCAGAGGCTAGCCATTGTGGAATGCACTAGCCCTGACTGTCCCGGGGGTATTAAAAAAAAAAAAAACAAATCCAGGGTGGAACTCCGCTTTAAAAAACGGTAACGGGATGATGCCTCTAGCAACCACGCAAAATCAGCCGGCGTAGGTCTACGTCGCTAGACGTTAAGTGGTTAAGGCTTTAGAACCACTTTAACATGGAACTCCACCCAAAAGAGGAAGCTCCGCTTTAAGGACTCGTCCCCCTTTCCTCCTCCAAGTCCTCCTCCTCCGCAACAGAAGTTCTCTTTCCTTCCTCCCCCTGCAGTTTTGTGGGACACTGACAGGGCCCAGAAGACTGCATCCACCACTCAAAATGCGCAAGCGGTCACAGCTGGGTTTCCATAGTGAGGATTCCGGCACCACTGAGGGAGGACAGAGAATGAAGAAGGCTGGGCTGAGCGCACCGCTGGACCATGGAACAGGTGAGTGGCTGTTTTTTAGCTGCTGACTTTTATTTTTTTTGATAGGTGGCTGGAGCTCCTCTTTAAGCTTAGTTAGGGTCACCTTGCCTTCCCCTTTAGGAACTAAAGACAGTAGATTTGTATTAATATGTTGTGCAATTATAGTAAATCTTCATCTACATGAGTATTACTGTTCCAAGTATCTTCATATTCTCTGAATTAACAGCACCATGTGACCCAGCTTTAATAGCTCTTATGTGTAATTAATTTCACTGAGCAGCAGAGGTGAAATACCTTTAAAATTACACTTCCCCTGGGGAAGTTCATTGAAGGCAACCTGTATTTATGGGAGCAGGAGTTTAATAGTAGTGTCACACTGGAGTGCAGTAATTCTAGAGTCGTGAAAATACATACAATTACTGTAATATTCTTTTTTCTCACTCTGATAATGACTTAATGGGTTACATTTTTGATCGTTAGTCAATTCGCAAGATACATTTAGCGTATCGCAATCTTCACCTCTACACTTCTAAATGTTGTGTTATAGAGTTTCATGTGAATTTCTCTTGCTGCTGTTTTTAAAGGCACATTGCCTTTAATAAGGTATGAAATACCTTAGACTGTTTAATATACATTTGGCAGGTGTAAATGCGCTTTATTTGCCGCCTCTCCTTTGGTGTTGCAGTGGGCGGAGCTGATGCCCCTATATATTCCAGCTGTAGGTGGGGCCTAGTGGAGTTAGGGTATGGGAGCAGGACACCCCAATTCAGCAAGATTTAGTTTGGTACAAGGTGGAGAGAGAAGGAGCCCTCTACAAGGCTGAACTGTCAGGCTGTCCAGAAGGAAACACATAGGGGGAGATGGAGAAACCTTGCCACCCCTGACACCCGTCTAGCAGGTCCTGTGGCTTGACTCAGGGTGCCCTTGGGGGCCTAAGTGAGGAGCACTTCATGTATGAGAGAGGAAAACCTTGTGTGGGAACCTCCTGTGGAAAGAGTCTGGTAATATTGGGAAAAATGTCTGCAATGGAACTGTGACTATACTGGGCGTTCTGCACTAAGAATAATTATTAAGAAGTTGTGTAATGACTGTTGTCCTGTGTAGAAGGAGAAATGTACTTGGCAATTCATTCTGTGCAAGTGCAGTCCACTCCATCCATCCCATTTTGCATTGATGTTTGTGACCTAAGTTGGAGCATGCACAATGCGGTGTTTACTCTATGGTGCCCATCCCCCAAGGATGCTGTTTCTGAACTCTGTGCATTACTTGAAATGTAACTAAAGCCATCGCTTTAACTGTTTCCCAAAATAATTACATTCAAGTCATGCTGTGAATGCTAACTGTCAAACCATCAAATAGCTGGTGTCAGAACTGATCACCTGTGCAGCACCGTGGGAACTGCAGATCAGACAGAAGCTAAGATGGAAGCTTCCTTGGCTGTAAATGAAAAGAGGGTTTAGCTTTGCTTTAATCCTGACATGTGAACTCTCTATCCTACCTAATTCTGACCTTTGAACTCTGGGTTACTTAATCATGACCCCTGCACTCTGTTTTTACCTAATCCCAACCCTTCTACTTTACATAGTACTCAACCCTGACCTCTGAACCCTATAGGGTTGATTTACTAAAGGCAAATAGACTGTGCCCTTTGCAAAGCTTAGTAAATGAGCAGAAGCTCTGCTGACTTCTATCATCCAATCATGTGTTACAATGCTCATTGTAAATGAAATGTGTAGGTTTACTAATGCATTATCATAGTTAATCTTTATTGCAAGAAGTTCCTTTTTTCTGCCACAAGATGGAGCTTTATTAATTTGGATTAATCATCAGTTAAGTGGATTGCATTTTGGGAGTTGTGGTCCCAGCTAGAAAGAACTCAAATGTTAAACCAACCCAAAAGGACTTCAAAGACCCGCCTGCTTTTGTATGGGAGGGGTTATATAAATTAGAAAACCCGGGAAGCCAAAGGGGAGTCTGGGAAAGGAGACGGATATGTGAGGAACCGCAGGCCGAGTCTGGAAGAGAGACAGGGAGAAAGATCAAGGAGAAGACCGTAGAGACAGTGCCTGTCAGTTCTGGAGAACTGGTGAAGCTGCTGCCATCTGCCAAGACAAGTCTGCATCCATCTCACCGTGTGCGGGAGCCAGCGATCACCATAAGACATAGTGCTGGAGACCCAGACCTACTGATTTCTGCTGTGACCCTGCTGAGTCCATCTAAAGGCTGTTGCTGTATCACAGAGGTACTGCTGCCTGAAAACTGCAGAGTGACACCTAGAATCGTTTCATCTTAAAGGGGGCCCCCGTTCATAACCGAAGGAGACCTGCTGCTACCAATACTGTGCTGTTGGTGAGTGGAATATTAATCTTTTGTGTCACGCTGACTGACTCTGTGGTGAATGCATTGTAAGACAAACCACACTATCCCTCTTAAAGGCACCACCAACTATTCTTTGATGCTCTGCAACAATCCTGCTGTTTAGGATTTTAACCTTGAACATCCGAGATACATCTCATAATATACTCCTGAGAATTAGTCCCTTGCTGGTCACTTTTCCACTCAGTGCCCTTGGGAACTCATTTCTTTATTATAGAAAACATTTTCTTTGTTTCCTAAACTTTTTCAAGAGCTGCAACGTGGCTTGCCGAAGATTTACTTTGAAGACTGCATTAGAGTGTTTGTAACCCTGTTTAGTCAAGAGTTAATAGCTATTTTACCATCATTGCATTGCAGCCTAGGCCAAAGCCTCCTCACTGGAAGTGACTGTAGGTGACTTAGCCAATGTTCTATTAATACCAAATTCACAGTCGTCTTATGTTGTTCATTTCCAGTGGGGAAAGCTACAGTTTATGCAGCTTTATCAAAACCTAAGGAGGCACTCCTACTTCATTGATTGATATTTGAAACTGTGTATGCTAAAACGTGTACTGCATTGTGATTTCCTGTTATTTTTGACTACTCAAATTCCTAATATAACTTGTTATCATACTCCAAGGTCTCGAGTCTCATTTCAGGGTGACCCTGAGGCATTTACCAAGCTTTGTCAATTTATGTCTGTTGACGGGTATACCCAAGGTGTCAAAGGTACAGAGGTCTTTGTAGGGGTCAAGATAAGAACAGAGGACCCAATTCAACCAGCGGCTCCTGGGTATTCTTGCACCTTGGGTATTCTTTGCAAAGTGACGCTTTACCTCATTTACTAAGCTCTAAGTGCACAGTCTATTTGCCATTAGTAAATCAACCCCTATGTGTCACCTAATCCTAAACCCTGCTTTCTGTTTGTTACTTAATCCTGATTCCTGAAATCTCTGCAATAGTTAATCCTGACCTCTTCACTCTGTTAGCTACTAAATTCTGACCCCTGAAGTGTGTGCATTACTTAATCCAGACCTCTGAAGTATGTGTGTTACTTAATCCTGACCCCAAAAGTCTCAGCATTACTTAAAGTGATTGTAGGTTATCATTTTTAAAAATAAAAAAAATAACAAACCTCTTATACTTACCTGCTCCGTGCAATGGTTTTGCACAGAGCAGCCCTGATCCTCTTCTTTTTGGGTCCCCCACCAGCGGTCCTGGCTCCTCCCCCTGCTGAGTGCCCCCAATAGCAAGCATATATTCACACACAGAGTGTGGCTTGGCTCTGCCCCAGCTCTCTCTTCATTTGGCTCACTGGCTGTGACTGGCAGCAGCAGGAGCCAATGTCTCCTGCTGCTGTGTGAGCCAGTGGGGAGAGAGAGACCCGGGAGAGCCATTGCTCTCATGCGTATCACTGGATCGAGATGGGGCTCAGGTAAGTATAAGCGTGGGTTTGAGGGATTAGCCCCACCCAGAAGGTTTTTTACATTAATGCATAGAAGGCGTTACGGTAAAAAGCCTTCTGCCTTTAGAACCAGTTTAATCCTGACCCCTTGCAGCCTATGCTTTACATCACTTGACCCATAGCAGCATAGGTTCAGGTTTACTTAAACATACCTCTTTAATCCCTACCCACTTTTATGACATTTTGGCCACATCCACAATTCACCATCGCGCATCATTCCATTTCTCATAGAGCCCCAAGTATTTTTCTTTTATACCCTCAATGTCTGCTTCTTGTACAAAAGTCTGTGACCAGTTGTTTTAGGGTGTGTTAAAAATGGGGGTGTGATTTTGTTAGTGTGGCTACAAATGACAGTGTAGCTTTGTGGGCATTGTTAAAAGTGGGCATGGCCAGTACGGCTTCCCTGGATTACATTTTAAAAATCAGAGACTCTTACTCTACCTGGGTCTTTAATACTGCCAGGTGCATGCTTGTATTTTCCTGAAGCTGCTATAATGTGTAGGGCTGTATGGTACAATGTCAGAGCTGTACAGTACAGCAGACCAGAAACAGACAAGCAGCATAGGGGCACAGTGATTATCTGATCAAAGGTAAGTATTCTACAGGTGGGTGCTCAGGATGGTAAGTGTGAGAGATGTCTTTGAAATACAGGTGTACTTGTCTTTAACCCATTAGTCTGGCTTGTATGGATTATTGATGTAAAAATGAAATGTTTTAGAATTACTGATATGCATGGAATACTGATCAATGAACAGATAAAATATTAAAAATCCTCAGCATTTTATCACCAACCAATATGAAAAACAGTTAAATATAGGTCTTTTTTAAAGCGGCGCCATTGTTAAAAAACAATTTCTCTTTCGTTCATTGACAGACACAGCTCCTGGTATTTATAACCATTGGTTTATACTGCCCCCTATAGGAGTAGGACACTAGGCAGAAAAAAATTCTTGCTTTACCCATGGGCAGTCCCAGGGGGTATACTCCCTCTCTCTGCTATAGCCTCTCAGTTTTTTTCTGCCTAGTCAGGAGTAAGTTCCTTGCTGGTATCTTTGGTCTTGGTAACATTTTTTAGATAGAAAGTTTTTTCTCATGGATTTTTCCTTTGAGATCTACAATCAACTGCCGGACTGGGTGACGGGCTGGATAATCTAGATCCAGTAGTCACCCCAGTCTGGCCAGCGAGCCTGCGCAGACCTCAGCTCCGCGCTAGCTCGTATGCGACGAAGCTCCACTGGACGGGGGCTGCCCTGCGAGTTAAACGCTTCACGAAGGACTCTACGGGAGTTTGGCTGGATTCTGCACTTTCAGAAATCTTCTCTGGTTCCGTCCACAAAGCTGGACTATCTGGGCCTGACTCTGGACTGGGCCCTAGCCAGAGTGCTCCTTCCTCTGGACAAACTCCAGAAATTGCAGGCTGCAATTCGTCTCCTGCTGTCCAACAGATAGTCGTCCCTCCGGACTTGCATGCGAGTGCTGGGCCTGATGGTGTCTACCTTTGTGGCGGTTACGTTTGCACAGTTCCATACGAGGTCCTTACAAAGGGAGATTCTGACCAAATGGGACAAGACTCCCCAGTCTCTGGAATATCAGATCCGGCTGAGTTGGAGAACGAGGGAATCCTTAAAATGGTGGCTTTGTTCTCCGGTACTTTGGCTGGGAAAATCCTTCCTCCCCTTGTATTGGACAGTGGTCACCACGGATGCCAGCCTGTCTGGCTGGGAAGGTATCTTCGACAAGCTTACTGCCTAGGTGATCTGGACGCTGGAAGATTCCAGGCTACCGATCAATGTCTTGGAGCTCCGAGCGATCAGACTGTGTCTGGATCATTGGACAATTGTCTTCAGGATTGTCCAGTGTCCTTTCAATAGGACAATGCCACGGCCGTGGCTTATGTCAGTGATCAAGTGGGCACAAGTGTCCTGGCAGCTCTGGAGGTAGCAGGCATTCTATGGTGGGCAGAACGGTTTCCTTCCAGCCCTCTCCGCTGTACACATTCCTGAGGTGGAAAACTGGTAGGTGGATTATCTCAGTTGGCAAGCGTTGGACCACGGGGAGTGGTCCCTTCATCTGGAGGTGCTTCATCACCTGTGTCTCCAAGGGGGCACTCCGGAGGTGGATCTGTTGGCATTTTCGGCTCAACAGAAAGATGCAGGGGTTGTGGCTCGGTCAAGGGATCCTTTGGCGGATGCCACAGATGTGCTGGTGGCCCTGTGGGGTCAGTATCGTCTGATTACGCCTTCCCTCCTCCCAAGCTTCTGCCCAGACTACTACAAAAGATCAAGGCAAAAGGGATTCTGGTCATGTTAGTGGCTCCAGACTGGCCTTGCCAGGCTTGGTACGCCGATCTGGTGCAGCTGGCCCTCAACGTTTCTTGGAAGCTTCCTCTCAGAGAGGATCTTCCATCCTGTCTTACAGTCGCTGGCTTTGATGGCTTCTGTTGAACGCCAAATGCTGAAGGATAGCGGTTTATCTGAGTCAGTGATTCCTACCCTGTTGAAAGCTAGGAAATCTACTTCTAGGAAGATCTGCCATCGTATGTGAAAGACGTACATTGCATGGTGTGAGTCTCTTGGGGTTCCTTCTCGTTGCTTTTTGGTGACTCAGATCTTAACCTTCCTTCAACGGGGGCTTGAACAGAAAGTGTCCTTAAGTACCATCAAGGGCCAGGTGTCGGCTTTGGAGGTCTTCTTCCAACGACCTTTGGCCACACACTCCTCGGTGCATACGTTTCTTAAGGGTGTATGACATTTGGTTCCTCCAGTGCGGGCGGCGTTGCCACCTTGGGATCTGAATTTGGTGCTTTCAGCTCTGCAGAAGCCTCCTTTTGAAAAAATTTGGGAGATTACCCTGCTTATATTGTTTTAGAAGGTGGCCTTTTTAGTGGCTATAAACTTCTGCGAGCAGGGTGTCAGAACTGGTGGCGTTATCCTGTCGTTCACCTTACCTGGTGATTCACAGGGATAAGGTGGTTCTTCGCCCCTGTCCGTCGTTCCTTCCAAAGGTTGTCTTTGATTTTCATTTGAATGAAGACAATGTGTTGCCTTCCCCGTGTCCCAGGCCTAAACATCCAAAGGAAATTGCCTTGTATGCCTTGGATGTGGTTCGGGCAATCACGGTGTACCTGGCAGCTACAAAGTTTTTCAGGAAGTCAGACTCTCTATTTGTTTTCACGGATGGACTTCGAAAAGGGTTGTCCGCTTCCTCTGCGACCATTTCCAGATGGATCAGACAGACGGTGGTTCAGGCCTATTCTATCAGGGGTCAGGTTCCTCTTTTCCCTGTCAAGGCACACTCTACTAGAGCGCTTAGTGCCTCCTGGGCCTTCCATCATCAGGCGTTAGTGACGCAGGTTTGCAAGGTGGCCACCTGGTAATTGGTGCACACTTTTACAAAGTTTTATAAAGTGAATGTATTGGCATCTGCCAATGCTTCCTTTGGCTGCAAGGTTTTGCAGGCTGCTGTTTAAGAGGACCTGATCCTCTTTGAGGGTGTATTGTTTTTTTCAGGTGGGCTCTGGTTGTTTGGTTGAGCCCTTGTAGCCTAGTTGGCTAATGGCCCTTATGTTTAACACTGCTTTGGGGCGTCCCAATGGTTATGAATACCAGGAGCTGTGTCTGTCAATGAACAAAATAGAAAATGGGATTTTTGACTTACTGTAAAATCCATTTCTCTGATGTTCATTGATGGACACAGCACCCACCCCTCTGCGGAGTTATTATTCTCCTGACACTGCTTGTTACAAAACTGAGTGGCTATAGCAGATAGAGGGATTATACACTGTCAGGGTCCGGACTGGCGGCAGATGACTGCACTAGAGGTGGATCCTCTGTGTCAGTGAGGGATTGGCGTGGACCGTACTAGAGGACTGGTTCTAAGTTACTACCGGCTTTCACCAGAGCCCGCCGCAAGGCGGGATGGACTTGCTGCGGCGGTAGCAACCAGGTCGTGTCCCCCGGTAACGGCTCAACCTCACTGGCAGCTGATACAGGCGTGGTACAATAGGACAAGGCAAAGGCAAGGTCAGACGTAGCAGAAGGTCAGGGCAGGTGGCAAAGGTTTGAAGTCAGAGGTCAACGGCAGAAGGTCAAATACACAGGCAAGGCAAACACAAATCGCTTTCTCAAGGCACTAAGGCAACAAGATCCGGCAAGGACAGGAACGGGGAGTGGGTTTATATAAGAAACAGGAAACAGGTCACAGGAAACAGGTCACAGGAAACAGGTCACAGGAAACAGGAAACAGGAAGGGAGGTTTGGACCAGGCACCAATTACTGGTGCACAGGCCCCTTAAATTTCAAACAACCGGCGTGCGCCCTATGGTGCAGGGGTGCACGCGCCGGGAACCACGTGAGCGGGGAGCGGAGGAGGGAGCCGGAGCGGTCACAGGTGAGTGGATCTGGAACGAACGCCGCGAGCGCTCCGGTCCAGAAGAAGGGACCGGAGAGCTCAGCGTTACATACACCCTGGGACTGCCCATGGATGTAGCTAGAATTTTTTTCTGCCTAGTTTCCTACTCCTGTAGGGGGCCGTATACCCAATGTTTATGATTACCAGAAGCTGTGTCCGTCAATGAACATCAGAGAAATGGATTTTATGGTAAGTCAAAAATCCCATTATTATTAATAAATACTATTTTTTATAAACAGTTCACTGCAAAAAAAAAATAGGATTTTATATGCCTCTCCAGCGGCCTGTGCCTCCCAGCTTTCCTTTACATTGTAACCACTATTATAAATGCTAGTAAACAACAGTTTGAGGAATAAAGCGATATGACAAGTTGGTTCCCTCTTAGCAGATAACATCTGCTATGCAATAATTAAAATTTTATTTAAATAATCAAACATAGCAGGTGTTAGCATGCTGAGGCATCACCCACTCATATATTACAACAAAAGTGGGCACTGTCTGAAAATCAGGATCTGTGAAGGCTAATAAACCTATAGAGCGCTGTGTGACTCATAGATTGCTTCTAGGAAATCAAATGTATTCTACTGATATTTGTGGAAAGCGTGCAAGGCTTAGAGGCACAGCAATACGGCAAGCAGGCACTTCATACTTATGTACATGGTTGATTAGTAAACCAGTGACCCAATATGGCCCAGGTCATGAACAGCAGCAGCCCCTCACCAGAGTAGAGTAGGTGCTCGAGGCTTTGCTTATGGATAGCTTATGTGACGCTGTTCCTTTTTATTTGTGTGAACATTTTAATGTGTGATCACAACCACAATAAATTCCAGGGTCCTATGTTAGAGTGTGTTACAAGCATGTGGAGAGCTCACATGGATGTGAATCGGGGGTAGAGTGAAATAGGTCTAGTACACACCATTTTGCACGTGTATGGCAGACATAGGGATTTGCAATGAGCACCAGTACTGGAATTGGTTCATAATTCACTTTAAGGGTGGCTCGTTAACTGTAGGGCCCCAGCTGAGGCACCTGCAAGTGGACTAAACAGATTGCCATGCCCATCACCTTTGGACCAAGACATGGTAGATGCTTCAAGCTCGAATAAAAACTGCAGACGTAATAGATTTCTTATAGGTATATTATTATACCTAGAGAAATCTGAAGCCTGACTGGTCACTATGGTCAACTACTCCATGGTTTGCTCCCCAATTTCTTTTCTTCGGTTTTTATGAATAGGCCCCAATAAGCATTACTAATATAAAGTGGGCCAGTCAAGTGAACTATTTTAGAGAAAAATAACCTGTGGCATAAATAACAGTGGCTCAGTTGCCTTTTCACCAAGACAAAGCAGATGTTTTTAACCTAGCAACTGTTTGATAAAATGAGCAGTAGTGAGTATACCATGGTGTGGTAGGTGCTTGGGCATCTAGTTATGATAATGCTCATAAAAACAAAAAAATGCAGTGCTTGCAATTATATAAAAAAAAAAAAAAGGTACCAAAGAATTGAGAAATCAGTTATAAGTCCAAAAATGTCCAATCAAAAATGAATATGCAATATGCAAATTACATTTACATATGATAAAGTGCTCTTGTGCTCCAATCTAATTATAAGTGCAGATGTGCTCAAAACTCACTCTGTGATGTGGCACACACCCCTCCTATATGTCCACTTACCAATAGTAATGGACTCCTAGCTTTTCAGTCTGGGGGTGAAAACAAGCTTGAACCTGGTATAGGAAATGGCTGGCCACAAGGGTCCGAAGTAAAACTCCCCAGTGTGGCTCTCAGACATCCAGGATACTCCCCAAAACTCAGAATAAGAAAGGGAGCCAATAGTGAAGTATGATAAAGATAGTATTTATTGCGCAGTTAACATTAATACTTACAGGAGGAAAGATAAACTGGCATGTAAAAGTGCAAAGAATCTTCCAGGAACGCCATAACCAGCGCGTGTTCCACGATAAGTGACATCATTAGGACTCAGAACCCGAAATTGCTTCAAGCCGTATCACCTTTTCACAGGGCATCATAAAGGTCCTTTTATGATGTCTGGCACAAATGGACCTGCATTTCATCAGAGATATCAATTAAGCAATAAACATTAATGAAGGCTTTTGTAAAACAGAAACATTAGCACAGTTTTATTAAGGTAAGCACATTTGTTGCTTACTTACCCGTCTTAGATTTAAGACCTAGTAATAGTTCTAAAGCTTCAAGAGAAGTTTACTAAAGTCTTTGCTAATGTTCATTTCCTAATTCTCTGATGTTTCTGATGAAGTGCAGGTCCATTAGTGCCAGACATCATAGTCATCATAGCTTCATACAGAAGGTTTTTACATTAATGTAGAGAATGCATTAAGGTAAAAAAGAAAAAAGAAAAAACCTTCTGCCTTTAGAACCACTTTAGGATTATATATATATATACATTTATCTTAGCTGTGATAATTAGACTGCATACCTAGTGTAGTACCTCCCGTGTTTTCTCTAGGAAATTCCAGTATAGGATAAACTGTGTTCCTTACCAATATAATCTTCTGGGATTTTTTGTCTTCCAGTTAGCTGGTTGTCACGGAGGATGAACTGCAAATGATTTTTACATTTTTATTATCATGCTGTTCCCTATAATTATATTTCATACGCATAACAATAGATCTCCCTATTAGAACCTTTTATATACATCAAGCAGTGGAGTATCATTCCTGATCCATTCCTTAGATTGAACGTACGTTTTAGGGATCCTCCATGACATCCCTAATATTATTCCTATTCTGTACTATTTAGTTTTGCCTGTACCCTTTTCTCTAGTTATAACTAAAGATGTGTAGTTTTTCAAAAGGAAGATGGGGACAGTCTGGGTCTGCGTCTGTCATGGAGGTTTGCGCCAACAATCATTACTCATACAGTATATGAATGATGTCCTAAGCCAAAACATTATTTTCCATTATGGATAAAGTAGGGAATGATTTAAACCCTGTCAGTTTTTTTCTTTTTTTTGTTGTCCGTCCCATTGGGGAGATTTCCCTTTACTTCTTTTTCTTTTTGACACAACAGGATATCCATCCAAATTGAGGGAAATACCTTCTTGGCTAGTTGTCCCTGGAAAAACTGATGGAAGATTACTCTCTATTCTTGTTATGGTGACAACTCAACATTTAGGGTTTTCTCTCCTTTTCAATCTTGGCGACAATGGTCACTAGACAGGGGTTCTAACCCCGCTCTACTCTATACAAATCGAGCAAAAAAATCTTTGTCTTTAGATACACTTCATTTTTTATCTGCAATTTATAATTAACGGATTTTCTGCTCCATAAGACGCACTTTCCCTCCCCAAAAAAATGGGGGGGGAATGTGTGTGCGTCTTATGGAGCGAATACTGATTAAATCCCTACATGTTGGGTACCGGGCAGTATCCCCGAGGCTCTCCGTGGTGTCCCCGAGTCTCCTAACAGTGCGGTGTCCCCACTCCCGGCTCAGCTGGCTAGAACGGAGCCGCTACTTCCTGTATAGCTCAGGCTCACAGGCGGAGTGATATCAGATGCTCTCTGCCTGTGAATGGAGGAGCCATACACAGGAAGCAGCGGCTTTGCTCTATACTGCAGCCGCATGCTTCCCGGGCTCTACTATTATTGCTATTATACTGTGTGGGTGTGTGTATCTATATAGATAGATATAGATACACACACACACACATATATATATATATATATATATATATATATATATATATATATATATATATATATATATATATATATATATATATATATATATTTGGTTCAGAATACATTTTTTTGTTTTCCTCCTCTAAAACCTAGGTGCGTCTTATGGAGCAAAAAATACAGAACATACATTTTCATCTATTTCCTCATTATATATATACACAACTTGTTTCTTGGTCATTGATATTACACAGCGTTATTAATTTAGCACATCTCTTTTCCCGTTGCGATTCTGTGGGTCAGCTACTACTAAAAACATTATGCATTGTACATGATTTATCTTGTAAATATTTTGATCTCAGCAGATGTTCAACAGGAATGTTGACTGAGTTGATAAATATACAAATAGTCACTTGGGAGAATCTGCAAATCTATGCTGGAAATGTACATTTTCAAAATAAGAAATAGCAAGCTAATAAAAATGTGAAAGTCACATGTAATGTTATTTCTAGTTATACTTTACAACAATAGCTAAAAATTTGTACTTACCTAAAACTTCTGGGATTCTTCAATTAATCACTGGTTTCTATCCAAAATTAAACATTAGTTTTGAATTGTTTTTGTATTAAAGTGGTTGTAAACCCACTTTTATGACTTTTACCTATAGGTAAGCCTTTTAATAAGGATTACCTATACGTACTGTAAATATCTCCTAAACTTGCACCATATAGGAGATATTTCACTGCATGCAGCCGATGATGTCATTGGTGTATGCGCTCTGAAGAAATGGCATGGGCGGCCCTGTGCCGTGACCAGCGGCTCCCGCACGCATGCGCGGGAGTGACGTCACACGGCTCCATCCAGTAATACAGCCGGAGTCCACAAACCTGGAAGGAAGACAGGCAAAGATGGATGCGGCCAGCAGTGGGGACAACGTGAGCTTCGTTGCAGGCAAGTGTCAATTACCTGTGACGAAGGTGCAAATTTACTTTGCAGGGGGGAAAAAAAGAAAACAAAAAGGAAGAGTTTGCTTCCTCTTTAAAGGATTATTACAAGTGTGAGCCAAATTTAACCCCACACCTCCCTCTCCCCCTCTGGGACATGTTATTATCAGTGAAAAGCACAAAATTTCCTGCGCTAAGGAGTGGGCCATTAATATTCCATCCTGGTTTGCATGGATTAGTCTCATCTTGCTGCCCTCTTAAGACTGGGTAGGTCTGGAACAACTGAAACCACAAAAAAGAAAAGAGGGCGCACCGACCTAGTGCATTATCCTTAAACCATAACTTTATTGATCTAAAAAGTAGTAAGTATTACACTCACAGAAGGACAATTGCTCATCACAAAACACAGCATGATCCAGTACACAGTACATCATAGTATGTGACAGGGGAAACTGCAGATCCAATAACCTAACGCGTTTCGAGGACTAGCCTCTTCTGAGGCTCTGAGGAAGAGGCTAGTCCTCGAAACATGTTAGCCTATTGAATCAGCACTCTCCCCTGTCACATACTATGATGTACTGTGGATTGGATCATTCTGTGTTTTGTGATGAGCTTTGATACAATTGTCATTCTGTGAGTGTAATACTTTTTAATCAATAAAGTTATGGTATTAGGATAATGCTTTAGGTTGGTGTCCCCTCTTTTCTTCTTGTGGTTTCACAAATTATCAAGCTTTTAAAATATTTGTAGTGGCAACTGCTAAAGGCTCAATTCCTATCCACTATCCCCCTGAGAATTAATCCTTCCATGAGCCCTTTCCCTACTGAATTACTAAAACTGGAGAGTACAAAATCTGGTGCAGCTCTGCATGGTAGCCAATCAGCTTTTAACTTCAGCTTGTTCAATTAAGCTTTGACAAAAAAAAAAAAAAAAAAAAAACACCTGGTAGCTGATTTTCTATGCAGAGCTGCACCCAATTTTGCACTCTCCAGTTTTAGTAAATCAGTGTGTGAGCAGGCTGTTGGCTGTCTAGGTAGCGGAACTGGTTTGTTGGAGAAAAGTGGACAGAAAGGGACAGTGATACATTCTCATTAAAATTGTATGGTCCAGCAGTTAAGAATTTAGGAAAGGATGACAACGTTGCTTAGCATATCAGTGCAGAACAGGCATTGTTGTCAGCTCATTAATCCCTTCTGGACCGGGCCTTTTTCCAACACTTGTTGTTTACAAGTTAAAATCCTTTTTTTGTTGCTATAAAATTACTTAGAACCCCCAAACATTATATATTTGTTTTTAGCAGAGACCCTAGAGAATAAAAGGGAGATTATTGCAATATTTTTTTATCACACCGTATTGTGCAGTGGTCTTACAAACGCAAATTTTTTGGAAGAAATGTACTTTTTCAGTTTAAAAAAAATAGGAAAACAGTAAACATAGCCCAATTTTTTTTCTATAATGTGAAAGATTATGTTACGCTGAGTAAATAGATACCCAACGTGTCATGCTTCAAAATTGCGCACGCTTGCATAATTGCGACAAACACTGGTACTTAAAAACCCCATAGGCTACACTTTAAAAATGTCTACAGGTTACCAGTTAAGAGTTACAGAGGAGGCCTGGGGCTCAAATTATTGCTATCACTTTAACAATCATGGTAATACCTCACATGTGTGGTTTGAACACCGCTTACATATGTGTGCTTACTTGCGTATGCGTTCGCTTCTGCGCCGGAGCTAACGGGGATGGGGTGCTTTAATTTTTTTTTTCTATTTATTTTATCTTTAATTTTATTTTATTTTTATTTTATTTTTTATCTTTTATTTTTGATTTTTACTCAGTTTTTGATTTTTGATCACTTTTATTCCTATTACAAGGAATGTAAACATCCCTTGTAATAGAAATAAACATGACAGGACCTCTTTAATGTGAAATCTGGGGTCAAAAAGACCTCAGATCTCACATCTACACTAAAAAAGAAAAAAAAAATGGGCACCTCTCCCACCACACGCTGGGACCACCCTTATGTTAAAGCAAACCGCCCGCGGTTTAAAAAAAATACCAGGGTTATGGCAGCTATCATTTAATGTCAAAGTAGCGACATAAAACTGCGGTGGGCAGTCGGGAAGTGGTTAAATGACATTTGGAACTTAGTAGAGTTACTACAATCAGCTTGCCCATACAATCATAAATACGAACAAAATTTGGCAAGTCTCTGCTGAACTGGACTCATTTCGATCCATGTATAGATTAGATGCATTAGACTTTACTTTTCTAAATTGTTTTAAAGGATAAACATTAGGGCAAATGTGCAGATATAGTGGAGCTGTACTGAACTTTAAACAATTAAATAAAAAACGAAAAAAAAACTAAACATAACAGATATAAAATGAAGCTAAAAAAAGAAGGCAACAAATGTGTCCCTTTAAAGCAGCTTTAAATAGAACACATTGCAGTGCACCTATTATTTCAGGGTTTTATGATGAGACCTCAGCTGCTAGCAACTCTGCATTCATCATCGAACGCTGTCCCAAGATATTTGATTAATTTCCTAACTGTTTCTCTAAACAGAATTGGCAGCAAACTCTTCAGTAGGCATCGAGTGCAAACAAGAGGAGTCTAAGGCCAATGTGTGTCTGTTATCCCCTGGATAATATTTATAATCAGGAAATGTTATATTAATGAGAATCACAGTTCCAGAAAGGGATTTTGGTCATAACAAAAAAAAAGGAAAGTCAAACAAATTAATATTTTATTAGTTAATAGTTATGTATCCAAGGGTTTCGGTGAAAGTTGCACACACAGCGTTTCCATTTGCATTTTTATTTTGTTGTATTTATTTGCTGAGTTTGTTTTTAATTTATTTTTTCGTTTTTATTTGCATACAATGGAAAGGCAGCTATAATTTAAAAGTTGATTGTTCATGAATGATGTATTACTGGATATGCGCTTATTTTTCCCGCACAGCTAAAATTGTTAAAGTAGAAAAAGTTTATTGGGGATCTTATAAAAATCTTGCATCTTGGGACTAGTTTCCCCTCTGACCTATTGGCTCTATCTCACTTCAACTATCGTAGAATACTGACTGAAATTATTCAAGAATTGTCTTGGTGGAAAGCCAGAAACATGGCCTAGTTTGGTCGAATTAATACATTTTATATATATATAGATATACGTGTTTTTTCTATTATTTTGTACAGTATATGTTATTGCTATTATACAATGATTTTTTTTTTTTTTTTGAATGAGGAGTCAAGTTTGCTCCGCGTTCAATTGGTGTATCAGATTCTTTCTGAAAGTGGATCTGGACTGAACTCTTGACATACGATTTGACTGTATGTCCTGTGTACTACGGCCAGGTTTTCTTTCTGATACCAGCGAGTGAGTACTGTGAGTGAGCGAGTTTTTTTTTTTTTTTTCAAAATAGTTTTTTTTTTGTATATAAAAAAATGCAGAGGTGATCAAGTACCTCAAAAAGAAAGCTCTATTTGTGGTTAAAAAAAAGGAAATACATTTTTTTGGGGTACAATCATAGCCCCTAACTGTCCCTGATTTCGAGGGACTGTCCCCGATTTGAGAAGTCCCTCTGTCCCTCTTTCCTCCTCATTTGTCCCTCATTTTGGTCTGATCTATATAGTTGTATATAAAATGCACCTCTTATCCTTCGAAAAGTGTGTCCCAGTGCTAAACCTTTCATTCAGTTTCTAAATTGCTGTATTTGAAAATTTTTAAAACCATTATAAAGGAATAGTAGTAGTGCTAAAAAAAAAGCACTTGTGGGTCCAACAAATCACTTTTTTTTGTATAATTCTCCTTTAAGTGGGCGTGGCAGGAGGTGTATCATACTTTTAATAATTGTCCCTCGTTCCCATCTCAAAAAGTTGGAAGGTTTGGTACAGTGTAGCATGACCGTGCAATTGACAGTTAAAAATAATGCAGTGCCGTATTGCAAAAAATGGCCTGGTCATGAAGGGGGGGGGGGGGGTAAACCTTGCAGAGCTAAAGTGGTTAAACTGACAGCAGAAGAGTGTATTTTCAGTGTTCACTTACAGTTACAGTGCTTTGCTCCAAGTACTTATGTAATTTCACCTTGTTGTAGAAAATTTTAATGAGGGAGAATTATTCAAAATGTACTAGTGAAAAAAGAGTTCAAGCAGGTGCTTTACTACAATAATTACTGTAAGAGGCTGCAGATGACACTGCAGTGCAGCACAGATGCCAGCAGGGGGACATTTTTGTATAGCAAGGCTAGGCCCAAAT